>NW_023596818.1:20797942-20942863 GCF_011947565.3 Pollicipes pollicipes
AACGTAATGGGATTGATTACCGGCGAATTGAGAAGGAAACTACAGCACTGCCTCTGAGCGTTCATTTTCTCGCTCGGAGGAAGATTTGTTTTTGGACATAATGATACACACACACACACACACCACACGCACACACACACAACACCAAAACACACACACACACAACACACACCCACACACACCACCACACAACACCACACAAACACACACACACACAACAACAACAACACTACACCACACACAACACACACACACACACACACACACACACACAAGCACACACACACAACACACACACACACCACCACACACACACACACATATATATATATATATTATATATATATATATATTAATGTGTGTATTTGGAATCTATAAAACATATTTGTATATATGTATATATCTATATATATATTGTATTTTGGATTATATACAACATATTTTGTGTATATATTAATTATATAATATATTATATATATATAATATATATAGATATATATATATATATATATATATATATATATATTGGCGTCGATCGTCGAAACCAGATCTTGCAGTGGTGAACGGTCGTTCCTGGATTCCTATCTGTCACTGAGGATAGACTGTTTGGAATTCCGTCACCACGAAAATGGTTTTCAGCTTACCCCCTTTCTTTACCTTTAAGTCTTGCTTATGAAGTAATTTTGCAGCAAGATATCAAAATTCGACTCCACCCCCCTGTTTCTTTTCGTGAGTGTCAGCGTAGCTTGCGCTTCTGCATAGCATGACTCACAAATATCCAGCATTTCCAATGAAATTACAAGGACTTGTATTCCTCCTCAGTCGCTGTGTGCAGGCTTTAACTATAAGACACTTCCAGCACACTGAGCGAGGATTTCAGCCTCTTTTTTACAAAAAAGCAATTAATATTCTCTACCACAAGGATCATTTTCAAAGAACTGTTCGTTGTAAGAATATGATTGGTAAGTTTATAGTGGAAAATTCTTATGCGTATGGAGTGGGTGGCATTTATGACTTCTTTCATCTCTTCGAAGCATCCTATGTTTCCTACCCATTTCTCTTCCTGTCGTTCGTTTGCTCGACGTATGCTTCTACGCTAGTTACCATGTATGCATCATATGCAAATTTTTACAACTTTAGGATGATTTATTTATTACAAGCTTATTACCAAAAGCATGACAGGCTCCGCAACTGCAAAGGACCATGCATCTTTGATGCACTGTGGAAAACCTCTTAACAGGTTTTTAATGACGGAAGAATGCTGTTCTCATTCCGCATCTATCTTCTAAGGTTTCCTTTGTGTGGCCTTCCAGTGTTCTCGTTCCTATTTCAGCAAAAAATCGGAGACCTTTTCGGCCCTAGTCCCTATGGTGGTATGCTTAAATGTGATGTGGTCAGAGAACCAAACAGTTTCAAAGGACATTGGTGGCATGCGAGGAGAGCAGTCGTCTCTTTTTGTGTTTTGTTTTCAGGATTCGGCTTAACTATTTAAAAGACTTGAATAAGGTTTTTCCAAAAATAGTTTCTGGAAGCGTTTTGCTTCCGTAGCATAAATTGTTTTAAAAGGATGGTAATTTATTTGCGGTTGATCGAGCTCAGATTGCATCTAAGGCTAGCAGCCTCTTCAGCCATACGAATTTTAAACTGCTTGCAAAGACGTCAACCGTACACCAACCATCATGTCCAAAGTTTGGGATCATTGGCACGTTTTATAGGGTCTTGCTTGCATCTCCAAAAGCAAAAAGAATAGACATTCGATGGCTTCAAAAATTTTAGGGAATGGTTCGGTAACGCGGTGAACAAATTAATCAACTCAGAGACAACTAGAAACTCAATCACAGTAATCATTCCTGAAACAGCGAGCTTTCTTCTATGCCTCTAGTTTCGCTTTTTCATACGCAGCAGGTTGAGCTCAATTTTAATTCGCATTTTGTTATTATGGCTACACAATGTCATCTCCAAGACCATGCTTTTAAGGCATATATTTCATATTGAGGCTATTTTCAATGTCTTCCTGGGCTGAAGTGCAAACGGAAGCCATGCAAGTTTTTTGCACATTTGGTGTTGAACCAGAAAATGGGGAGAATGTGTTTATTTCATGTAATGCGCCATGCAACTTTCCTCACAGGAAAGCGCAGGATCTGTCAAGAACGAGCACCATGTCGTTGCATGCTCGACATGCCTACTAAGTGTTGTGTTACTAAGTACTAAGTGTTGTCAGCTATCTGAATACTGCTCAAGAAATTTCATTACATTAGTTGGTAGGCAAGTACATTAAATACAAGGTTAAAAAAATAGCCTGAGCCTGGGCCTCCCTGCCGATGCCGCATTTCAGGTAAATCGTCTCACCCGGGTAGCTATTCATCCTTGAAAGAAAACCCAAAATTTTGAAAGAGAAGCAGAGAGATCCTCGAATATCTTTCAGAAATAAAATGCAACAGATTTATAAACTTCCCCGACGTGTGCTCCAACTCTCTATGTCTTCAAGCGCCATAGAAACAAACTCCCACGATAACGAGTCAAGGATCAATAAATTAGGCCCGTGTTTTCCCCATATATCGTCCGTTGAAATATGCCCTTCGGCGTGAATAACTAAGCTGATCTATGACACGCTTCAACCTGGTTGTAATTTTGGCGGGTATATTTTTGAAGTCGACATTTAGCAGTGTGAGCCAGTGCTACGGCTTCATGTCAACAGGGCGATCACCAGCTTTTGATATAATTGTTATCATATATTTTTATCTTGGTGTCCTGTCCGTCTAGGAACAGATCACAAAGGTTCTGTGAAAGAACAGTCCTAATTTTTTCTCGAAGAACTTGAAGAAAAATGACGCACAATCATTCGAACCAGGTGATCTGCCTTTTTATTCAGCAATGTTTCCGTGAGTTCTTCAAAGGACTAAATTACGTAAGATGTTAAGTGCATTTACGAGGAACATTATGCACATAGATTAGACAGAAGTAATAGGCTTATTCCTCGTAGAAAAACCAAGAGGATGGAGATATGGATGTGTTGATATTCCCGCAACATGGCTTCATCGAAACCAATAGCAAAAGTAAACAAAAAATTGCCTGCTGAGATCTTGCTCGACTTTCCAGATTTTTTGAAACAATGAGCCTCATCTTTTACTGAATGTTTGTGATCTGTAAAAACTGGGGCTCGCTGTTTAAAAAATTGAAAGTCGAGTGGAATAATCGGTAATAATTTTGAACTTACCACTGCTATTCGTTTCGATAAAGGCATATTACCAAAATATCAACGCATCTATATCTCTATTTTCCTGGTTTTCCTACGAGGAGACCATTACTACCGTCTTACCGTCAAAGGAATAGGTCTGGTCTAGGAGTGTACTTTCCTTGACATTCAGTGAGAATCAAAACAATAACTGGAAGATTGTTCGCCATTTTCACGTCATACTTCTCTAGACATAACCAGTGATTAAACTGATTGTAACCATTATAACATACACCACTGATTTAGGCTGTCTAGTGTTTTCAATGTTTTCCATTCAGGTAATGGGGAAGCATTTTACACAGATCTTGTAAGCCCGTATGCCGCCCGGGCGCGCTCAGGTCGCGCGTGGCGCAGCTGTGTGCGGGGAGCAGAACAATCTGTGAGCGGTAGGCTGGATGGGTTGATGAAGTTAACGGGTCCCTGATGGACTGATTCAACAGAATAGCTGGTTAAGCCACTTCGCGAAATGTCAATGTGATAACCGGTCAACCATTCACCAGCAATGAGCTACCCAGGTGAGGCTCACAACCGTGGTAAACTGCGGACATGCGTTGAGTGTTGACACAGCTGACTGCCCTTACAGTAACAAGGTAAAGGAGCGAGAAACAAGTAAGCAAACGAGAAACCTAACGCAATTACTTGCTAGCAGCATGACGTAGCATGCACGAACAACATACGTCCGGCCGTTTGGGTGGATGGAGGAAAATCGTGGTCATACACACTTTAGGGGGCATGACCCCCTTGCCTCCCCCCCTCCCCTGGATCCACGCTTGCTTGGGTGTTGGTCACGAAGGTAAGAGTCTCCCTTCGTTCTCTTTTAATCCTTTTGCTTTTCGTTTGGAAAGCCTAGCAGATTCTAAACAGACCATCATTGATAGCGTTTTGTAGAACATGTCATCATTGGTGGGAAAATATACATTTTTGACACAGCGAATGTCCGACAGGAAGTTCGTGGAGTGAACAGACAGTGTGTAATGTTCCGTTGTTTGTTCGATACAGTTGTCTACCACGTTTATGTCTTCATCATCATTAAAGGGAACGTTCCACATTTGAAGATCTTGAGGTAGGCATCAGATATGATGGGAAAAGCTTACTTGTAACTGTTGGTAAGCTTTCAAGGTTTATACACAACGCTAAGTAGCGAAATTTCAAAGTTTGTAAAAATGCACCCAATTACGTCATTGTTCGATGGCGTCATGGATTGGTTTCGTGACAACGGCAATACCTGGCAGCATCTGGCTGCCAGACCTAGAGAACCCCGAAACATACGAAAGCTGACGCCAACCGGCCATTTTCGTCGCGGGGGCTGCTTCGGGTGGCGGATTAGTGCGTGGTTTGTCTGTGGATTTTTTGTCTTGGTGCTTGCTGTAAGGATAGCTTTGGCGTACTACTTGACATACGCAACGTAGCGATCGCCAGGTTTTATGGCAGATGATCGATATCAAAGCACAATGTGATGTGATGTTGCTGTTGCTGCTGTGATCTTAATAATGATTTTGTCAATACTCTATTGTCAGCCCATCCCTGCCTGCAGTGCTGCAGTCCTGACATTGATGTCGTGTGATTTGCACAGTAATTACTTCCGTTGTTGTTTGTAGCTGAAAATGAGGCGTCATGCAAAAATTAATAAATATGTAACCTCGCTATGAATTGATTGGCAAAGAATTGCTATCGCTATGGTGAAGATGGTAAGGTTGGGCTACCAAGAATGTTTTTCCTGCTCAAAGGGAATGTTCCACATTTGTATGGCGTTTTGGTCTGAAATAGCCATCTTGAGGACATTTTGATGCAGTTACGGATATGCCCTTTTTGAGACCCAAAACGCTCTGGTTCCTGAGTTAGACGCCCGCAAGGTACGAAAAGGCTTATTTACATCCAACTTCCAAAACGCCTTCTGATTAATGACGCCATAGAAACGTCATTAGGTCCCCGTGATATTACAGGCTGTTTTTGTTTATGGTCAAAACAGCATGGCCGCTGCTACATTCGCGAAGGCGATGCTGCTCCACATGTGGTACAGTCCGCGGAAGATGATTAGTTTGGAAGGGAAGAAAGTAAGATTTTACTGCTGAATGCGTTTTGCAAACACAAGCATGAGCAATTTCAGGTTTGTGCGACACTCGTCGTGGGCACCCCAAAAATGGTCACTCCTCCAAAGTTATTAAAAAGAAGACGCGACGGCATATTTGTCTTTTTTCCTGCTGGCGCTTTTCTTCTTCTACTAACGTAACTCTTACAGACAACTCGGTTGGCACCTTGTATACCGGAGCACAGAACCATGCACGGGTTTATGGGTTGGCAAGGCATTATGAAATTAGGGAAACGTTACAGTAATTTCATATATATATATATATATATATATATATATATACATCTAAGTATTTCACACATATGGTACTACAAATTTAAATCTTGAACACAAAATAGTGTTTTACAAGAAGAAGCCTTGAGCCGCATTACCATGAATCCCCGTTGGGACTTTGTCTCCAAGGGTCACTGTGAAGTCTTGTGTAGTGACTGAAGATCTGTGCGGAAATTGTGAGAAAACCTGCAATTTGATAGTTCCGCGAGGTGTGCAAATGCGACATCACACTTATTTGACAAAAGAGTGTGAATCAGTGGCTCGAAATGCGTGTGATCACTGGTGGTGTGTGCCAGTGGCTTGTTTTGGCATTGATGTGATAGAGAGTGTGCGTACGAGGTTTGTCCTGAGAGAGCGCATTGTTTTGGTATTCTTCATTCTACTGACCCCCAATAAGATGTGATGTATTGATGCCTATTGATATTGATGCCTGCCTCTACCTTTATATTGGTGTTTGAACATGACAAAGGAATGCTGGCAAACTGAGAGAAACACTAGCACTTTTATTGCAAGGGTGTACAAAGGCAAGTACTGGTGCTGGTACTTCATTATGGTTTTGTCGACATTGTAGACCTATTGAGGTATTACAGCATGTAATTAATCCATTGCATGTCATTATATCAGCAATTATCTTGGCAGTAGGGGCTGGTTTGTGCAGCTCATTAATGGATATGCTCAGTATAGGCCCACATTATATGGCTTCCCAAAATCGTATTTTCCTAAAGAATTCTGAAAATATAGCTTTATTGTTCCTGATGCACATTGTACTGTCTTCACAAGTATTGTATGCAGGCAAGCATTGCTCCCGAGTAATCAATTTCATAGTCACTGCAACTTGCGTGGGATGCTGGGTGCTGAGAAAGGTGGAAAAGTATTGCTGTTGGTGTCTTGGACAACACTTAATAATATGTTTATCATGAGACTGGTGTGCACTGGCAGCTTTATCACTGCCTTGCATTCTGTCCATCCAACCCTGACTACATGCACTTGTCATGTCCCCAGCCTTTTGCAAGGTCAGCATGTTTGCAGTGTCATTTCACCACATGTAAAATGTTCCTGTTATTTTTTGGTAAAGCAGCCTGATGGCTGCAGCACGTTGCATGACGTTGGAAGTGAAAGATGTGTTTGCATCTTTCTCACCTGCGTTTTCTGGATTCCCGAAGCAGGCTGAGCAAGTGATGCCACTTATTGGCTGTCTGCTTTGCTGAAAGTGATTTGTATATTGTAGCGTGTGTTTTTGGTTAGTCATATGCCAGATGGGAAGCCAATACAAGAGTGCATGCTTGACCCATCTTTTCATGCAGAAATTAATCATGAAAGCGACATGGATTGCAGTCGAAAAATTATATTGTTGTTCATGCGACAGAACAGCACCGAAAATATTTTCAAAATGAAGCTATTGACCAGTGCTATTACACAATGTACCACAGTGGTTGAGTACTCTTTGTCAAGGCTATGAGATAGCAGCTCACAATTTATGAATGACTGGTAAAAATTTATTTAGTTATGCCAAAGGACTGTTTACGGCAGGAATGTCGTTTACCACAACGGTTATATCAAGGTCAACTATTAATTGCATGAACAATCCGAAGCAAAAAAAAGAAGCGTTCTTGGTAGCCCAACCTTATCACCTTTACCATAGGAATCGCAATGCTTTTACAATCAATGCATGGCAACGTTACAATTATATTAATTTTCGCATGGCACCATATTTCCAGTTACAAACAATAGAGACAAAGTTACAAATATATTAATTTTGGCACGACTCCCCATTTCCAGTTACAAACAATAAGAACAGTGACTACAGTACACCACATGATATCAATGCCAGGACTACAGCACTGCTCGCAACGATGAGTCGACGACAAGGTATTGACAAAATCAACAGCAAAGCAGCAACAGCAGTGGCACAGCATATCGTGCTTTGATATTAATAATCTGCCACAAAAGCTGGCGACCACTACGTTGCACATATCAAACAGTTCACGAAAGCCTTTCTTACGGTCAGCACCAATACAAAAGATCCATAAATAACCCACCCACCAATCCGCCCCCGACACAGCCCCGCCGACGAGAATCGCCGATCAGCGCCAGCTTTCGTGTGTTTCGAGGTATTCTTTAGGTGTGGCTGCCAGATGCTGCCAGGTTTTGCTGTCGTCACAAACCCATTTCATGGCGCCATCAAACAATGACGTGATGGGGCCATTTTTGTAAACTTAGAAATTTTGCTACTTAACGTCATTTTTGAACTTTGAAAGCTTACCAATAGTTATAAGGAAGCATTTCCCGCCTTGTCAGATGCCTAACTCAATATCTTCAAATGTGGAACATTCCCTTTAAGATTATTTATGCAATTAATAGTTAACCCTGATATATCCATTGTGGTACAACGACATTCTTGCTGTTGATAGTCTCTTGACATTGTTACATCAGTTGTTGCCAGTCGTTCACAAATTATAAGCTGCTGTCTCAGAGCTCGACATGGAGTAGTCAACAAATGTGGTACATTGTGTATGGCACGGTCAACACTGTCATTGTGGCACTACCTCAGTGTTGTACTGTGGTATGACGCAATGAACAACAATATGTTTTTTGTACTGCAACCACTGCTGCTTTCATAAAAATTACATTATGAAGAGATGGATCAAGCGTGCACTCTTGTACTGACTCCCCCATCTGACATACGACTGACCAAAAACACATCGTACAGTACACAAATTACTTTCAGTTAAGCAGGACAACCAATAAGGGACATCACTTGCTCAGCCTGTTTTGGGAATCCGCACAATTGTGGATGACAGAGATGCAAACATCTTTTCCACTTCCATAGTCAAGCAACATGCTGCAGCCATCAGGCTGCTTTACTAAAAAAAAAATAACGGGAAAATTTTACAGGTGGTGAAATGACATTGCAGACATGCTGACCTTGCATAAGGCTGGAGACATGATGAGTGCATGTAGCTATGGTTGGATGGGAAAAATTCAAGGAAGTGATGAAGCTGACAGTGCACGCAAAGCTCATAATAAAATATTGAGTGCCATCCAAGACACCAATAGCAATACTTTTCCACCTTTCTCAGCACCCAGCATCTCACACAAGTTGCAGTGACTATGACATTGATGGCTCACAAGTAATGCTTGCCTGCATACAAAATTTGTTAAGACAGTAGAATGTGCACCAGTAATAATACAGCTACATACCTTCAGAATTATTTAGGGAAAGACAATTTTGCAAAGCCATACCATGCAAGCCTATACTGAGCATGTGCATAAATGAGCTGCACGCACCAGTTCCTACTTCCAAAATGAATTCATGATATGATGACATGCAATGGATTAATTGCATGCTGTAATATGTCAATAGGTTCAAAATGTTGTCGAGACCATAATGAAGTACCAAATTGCCTTTGAACACCTGTTAACAACAAACATAAAGGTAGAGGCGGGTATCGATATCTCGCATTTAACTGGGAGTCAGTAGACTTAAAGAATACCAAAACAATGTTCTCTCTCAGAAGTACAGACCTCGCACGCACACCCATCATCACATCAAAATCAATACAAGCCACTGGAACACACCACCACTGATCACACCCATTTCAAGCCCCTAATTCACACCCTTTTGTCAAATGAGTGAGATGTCACACTTGTACAGCTCACGGGACTTTCACATTGCAGGGTTTCTCGCAATTTTCGCACAGAATTTTGGTTATAACACCACATTTCACCGTGACCTTTCTTCCAAACAAAGTCCCAACGGGGGTCCATGGTAATGCGGCTCAAGAGGTTGTACTTGTAGAACACAATTTTATTTTCAGTATCTTAATTTGTCGTACAATATGTGTGAAATATTTAGTAAAATATATATCTAAAACTACTGTAATGTTTCACTAATTTTGTAATGCCGTCCTAAGCCATAAACCCGTGCAAGGTTCTGTGCTCCCGTATATGAGAAATATGTCAATAGAAGGAGAAAAAACGCCAGTGTTCACCACGCCTTCAGCAGCGACATCTTGCCAACAGCCAGCCATCTTCCGCGCATGATGTCATACGTGCCGCAACATCGCTTTTGCGAATGCATCAGCGGCCATGCTGTTTTAACCATACACAGAAAACAGCCTATAGCATGACCGCGATCGCGCGACGTTTCTATTACGTCATTAATGCCAAGGCGACTTTGAAATAGGATCCGGATAAACAGTTTCGCACTTTTGCGGGCGTGTCACTTAGGAACCAGAGCGTTTTGGGTCTCAGCAAGGACATGACCGTGAACTGTATCAAAAGGTCCTCAACATGGCCATTTTAGTTCAAAACCCCGTACAAATGTGGAGCACTACGTTTAAGGAGCGACTCATTAACTTTCCATGACCCAGGAACTCGCTGCAACTCGCTGTTTTGCAAACTCACCTTTATGTTGTGGCCTGTTCAATTATCAGGAAAAATATGAACATCATGGCACACGATTGCCAAATGGCAAGTAAAGAAAACCCCATCCAATCCGGTTACCTTATGGGGAGTTGATTTAATCCATGTGAATGGAGTTCGTTGGGTTTATGATACCTCTGTTAATCTACCACGCTGTGGTTATGGGAAACTAAAATAAAGTTCATCCTACCAGTTAACATTGTTTTCACCAGCGTAGTTAAATCTGTCTTTTTCTGAATCTTTAGTAAAGTTGAAACCTTCCCAAGACTAACGTGGTCGCAGTCGCCTTTGGTCAGACTGTCGCCTAAATGGGCATGCAAGTGTGGTTCATCCACATTTGGGTCATAGATGCATCCGATATATATATATATATATATATAGAGAGAGAGAGAGAGAGAGAGAGAGAGAGAGAGAGAGAGAGGAGAAGTAGAGAGAGAGAGGAGAGAGAGAGAAGAGCAGAGAGAGAAAGAGGGGAAGAGAGAGAGAGAGAGAGAGAGAGAGAGAGAGAGAGAGAGAGAGATAGAGAGAGAGAGAGAGAGAGGAGAGAGAGAGAGAGAGAGAGAGAGAGAGAGAGAGAGAGAGAGAGAGAGAGAGAGAGAAAGAGAGAGAGAGAGAGAGAGAGAGAGAAGAGTAGAGAGGAGGAGAGAGAGAGAGAGAGAGAGGAGAGAGAAGAGAGAGAGAGAGAGAGCTAGAGAGAGAGAGAGAGAGAGAGAGAGAGAGAGAGAGAGAGAGAGAGAGAGAGGAGAGAGAGAGAGAGAGAGAGAGAGAGAGAGAGAGAGAGAGATAATATATATATGTATATATATCTATCTCTTTCTCTCTCTCTCTCTCTCTCTCTCTCTCTCTCTCTCTCTCTATATATATATATATATATATATATATATATATATATATATATATATATATATATATATATATTTGCATATATACATGCTTATATATATATATCCCTCTCTCTCTCTATATATATACATATATATATATATATATATATATATATATATATATATATATATATATATATATATATATATATATGTTGGTGCTGATCTTGCATCCTAAGGTAACGCAATCGCCTTTAACATACACGAATTGGAAAGAATTCATGCTGAGCATTCCTATGAATAAAAATACATGTTCCATTACTGTTGCTTACATAACACGAATGATGTGAGATGTCGTTCCAGAGAACATCGAAAAAAGGGTAATTTGTCTTCTGTTAAGTTTGTATCTTGAAGAAACCCCGTTGTATTCATGCAATTCGGCTCCCCAAAATCAGCTGCATAAGCGTCGGCGTGACGACATATTTGTAAATATGTATGTGTGCTTGTTTGGGCGTATGAGATGTGCGTATCTGCGCGAGCGCGTATGATTGAACGTGCTCGTGTGGTTGCGCAAGTCATGATGTCACATACACAAAAAAACTGATTACCAACATTCCTGCAATGACCGGCGGTAATGGCTCGCGACTTTTTGTGTTGAACACGCTATTTAAAGACCAATGTGGCCTCAGCGACACGTCAATCATGCTTTAGGACCTCATTGTCGCCAGAACAAACAGTATAGCTCTATGGAAATAGCATAACTCAACAACTTGTTACAACGCAATGCGTATACAGCGTGGGAAAAACCTCCGTTTTCTGGTGGATGTGGCACCAGGAAATTTTGTACTCCAGGCTCTTGACTGGCAACAATGACAATTTTTGTACTCCAGACAAACGCTGCAGTCAGCCCCACAAAGCAAAGGCACCATTGCAAATGTATGAGCCTGAGTATAAGTACCAAGGCAGACAGTTTTGCTTTCTTGATAGCCAGGAGGGTGCATGAACTTTGTTTTCATAAAGTGAGTTATAACTTTTATTTAATTTCCAGGGACCAAAGATATGGAGCACCAAGAAATGGAAACAAGCATCTGCAATCCTGCAGGAGCAGGCCAATCAAGGGTGTTCATGTCAATGTCCTTCATCATTGTATTACATGGGTTAGATGCACTTGTACAAGCCCATGCAGCTTCTGAAGGGTGATGACAACTCATGTGAGTTACGTCTGTGGAAATGAAATAAACTGAAATATGAAATGTGCTTGTTTAAAGTACCTTCCGCTGCCACATACCTCACATGTCACCTGTGGGGAAATATATGGCGCACCTGAGTAAGTAAGACCGCATTCTCCACGACGCACACACCTACCGATACCTTTTTTAAGAAGCGGACGAACATATCACGGCGCCGGCTGCCACGACGGGACGAACCCATCGCCTCCCGTACCCGAAACTTATGGCAGCCCACCGACCTGCAACTGACGAGTGCATTCTCGGGCAGTGAAGGTCCGCGTCGGAACAAAAGGACACCTACAACAATATTCTTTCGACTGGAAAACCACTAGTAGTACCAAAATCACTGATGGCTCATCTATTTCAATTAGGTCATTCAAAGACTCGCAGAGCAAGAAGTCTAGGATGCCAACTATGCTCTTTACTTACATCACATTAAGAAAACATGTTAGCGATTTTACCAAAGGGCGTGCATGTTGCAAACGGTTTGGTGGGAAAATTCCAAAATATTGCAGCATTGAACATCCTTTTCAAATCGCTTGTTTCATTCCTGCTCCTCCCATAGCAACCACCAATCACCATCCAATTTGCAATTAAATTGAAAATCATAGCATTCAAACACACCACATGGCGGCACTTTTGAGATAGAAGCATGACATTAAATGACATCCAAATATCACGTTTGTGGGCGGTACTTCTGGTGGTAACGGTTTCTTTTGGGTTCTTAAATGTCATCGGAAATTACGTTCTCAAAATGGGAGTTTGTGGCATGCAGCATTCCAAAACTTATTACTATTGTATAAATGAAAGTAAGTCAACCACTTTTTAAGAAATCGGTAAATGCCGGCTTTTGAATATTCGAGGATATCTTACTTATTTAACAAAGGTATCACGTCTCCAGGCTCAACCAGTACCTGCACTTGTAAGATGGAGATGGTTCATAACCCGGTGGGAAAACATAGCAGCACTTGATTGCCCTTCTCACAATGGGGCCTATGAGAAGACCCGGGGAGAACAAGCCGGAGTACAAGCCGGAGAACAGCAAGCTTCTGGCAAGGTTAGCCAAATTTTATTGAAAAATTTACGTGTTTTGGTATCGCCCAGACACGGGCCTTCCTTAGAGGGTGTTGAAATGACGTGATATGCCTTAGAATGAGAAATGTCTATCGATTTGTAGTACAGGCACCGCATTATCTCGGCGTTGTCTTGCGCCACCGGAAGATAAGATATATTTGTAGGTGGCAAATCACAACTTGAAATGCATGGCTGTAAAGCTCTATGATTTTCTACGACAAACTTAACAATTTGTGTTGGTGCAACTGGATAAATAGCTTTTCTTAGACTATTCATCACAGCCTGTCATTTCAGGAACGACCCGTGGTACCTGTACTTGGTTGGCCCCTTGACGAGTGCTAGAATGCCATCACAATGTCTGGGAATGCGCCAGAACTCCTGTGCGTGGTTTGGTTGTTTGTCTTGATGTGGTGGGAGTGAGGAGGGCGGAGTGTGAGTTTAGCTGCTTGGAATTATGTGCATCGTGGTCGCGAGTGTGAGTTATTCGGTGAGGCAAGGTGGAATTGGTTGTCTTCCATCTTCACACAGCATGCATCCACACTTCTAAAGTTGCTTTGGATTTAGTTTTGGACCGCTATTGAGTCATTCCAAAAAAGTTAAATAAGTGCCTGGGAGCTGATCTACAAATGTTTACCACTGCAGGCCGATGCAAAATCACCTAGTTATAACCTGCTCTACCTACAGCATGGTGGGTAGGTAGGTAGGTACTAAGGTATCTATATACAACATTAATGCTAGGTTTGGGTTTCCCATGTGGGATCAAATATGAGGCTAACCTGTTTTCAGCCTGTGGTTATAATTGCTGTAACGTGACAGATGGCAATGCCGCCATGTTCCTTGCTGTCAGGCATAAGGTCCTGGAGTGACACTATTAAAATTTTCCCTGCATAGGATCATAGGGGACTTGGAGAAGAGGAGAGGGATAACAGGAGGTGCAGGAAGAGAGGAACAGAAGTGGAGGAGGAGTGGAAGGAGAAAACTGACAGAAATAGCAGGGGAGGATCTGA
Organism: Pollicipes pollicipes; assembly: GCF_011947565.3. Taxonomy (NCBI): domain Eukaryota; kingdom Metazoa; phylum Arthropoda; class Thecostraca; order Pollicipedomorpha; family Pollicipedidae; genus Pollicipes; species Pollicipes pollicipes. The sequence goes on from NW_023596818.1 coordinate 20,812,099, forward strand.
AAGAGGAGAATAGCAGAAAGAGAAGAATAGGAAGAGTAACACTTTTGGTATGTTTATATTAAATCTGTAAAGGCCTCAAGGACTACACGTTAGTGATGTCACATACATAAGGCTTTCATAGTCGGTTGCAGCTGCCTAAGAGTTTTTTAAAAAAAACCAGGGTGTCATGCAAAGTGTCTGTCCACAATTCAGTGTGTCAGTAAGCAGAGGATGCATCTGGTTTATCATTTTGATATTGTGTAAGTTTGCATGTAGACAGGTAATGATATGTAAATGAGCTTTGTATGATGCACCTGTGAATGTATATGTATACAATTTTGTTGTTAACCTCTCTAACCGTATATTTCTTATTAACACATACCCTTAATCAATCTTTGCGTGCATAGGCGAGCTAGTAGCACTACCCGGATATGAATGGGATCAGCGTGACGCCCTCACTCACAAGAAGTGCTCTGTTCCACTGAAATGCGAAATGGCATGCTGACACTAATTTTTGCCAGAAAAACACTGGGAAAATGTTGATGCATTAAAGGCAGTGTGTAATGTACTCCAACCAAGGCCCATTGCGCAGACACTCATTCCACATTAGACAGACTTCTGCTTGCAGACAAGTTTGTACTCCGACCGCGAAAATGTTTGTACTCCGCAACCAGCAAAAACAAACGACTAAATTTCCCACCCTGGTGCGTAAACCAAAAATATCATGAATATCACATTTACTTAAGTTGCAATGAAAGTTACAATTGTTTGGAAGAACAAAGGCTAGTTCCAATGAGAAATGCGTCTGCAGCTGCGCTCACGGGAAATGCGATGCTATTTGACACAATGGCAGTATACTGCTACGGCTAGTGCAGACCACCATCTAAAAACCTTGCTGTGCAACGCTTCACCAAAACAGCTGCACCGACGTTTGCGTGAGCGCGGTATTATAAGCATGACAAAGAATGCTTTTGTTTTTTTATATCTTAGATCAATACGCTGACACAGAAGTGTGATGAGCACCAAAACCTACGTAACATCAATGTTTTGATGCTGCGCTTTCATTTCTCTCCCACAATATCTTTTAACACAAAACACGCTCCTGAATGGCATTATGGGCCTTTCCTTCTTAGTGTCAAAATAAATCCAAAACTCCTGCAATGAACCAGTTCAGTTCCCGGCAGAAGACAGCGCTGTCCATTCCATCCATTTTCATTTCAGATTCTGACATTCCGGGTGCAAATTCAGCGAAGCCGGTGACCCATTCTTGATAATTGTATCGAACTGCGAGTTCATTAGCTTGCGACCATAGCTGACTGGTTATCGAATTATCGTTGCTGTTGAGCATAAACAGGTCACCCGTGCGATGGCTCCATACCATAAAGGATGATGAACACTCCCTTAAATGCTGAGAATTTTAAGACATAAGTGCACTGGCTCACGATCTCAAACAAAGTAAGGCTAGGTATGGCCATGACGTTGCACAGAAGGAGTTGTTCGAAAATGGCATTTGCACCCTTCATATTTGTTGGAAATTTGAGTTCCTGCTTAATAAGTAATCTAGGCATTTCTATTGCCGAAACCATGAGAAATGAGTGCCAAGAATTCGGCTAGGAGGTACGCTTCTAACAAAAAAGACTGATCAGGGTCAGTTAAGGTCATTGACCTACTATGACCTCCATGGAATCCTTAGCAGGTCAGTTGATGTCGCTGTGATCAAGAAATTCGAATTGAGCGTCGAAAAATACCGCCAATGAAAGTGATCTCTCAAGTGAAAAAGTAGTTACGTTTTAACCTTGGTCTAATCGTCCTACCTGGCGAATGTTGAAGTTGTCACATCACCTTGAACGTTTGCCTAGGACTTATCTTCGCTGACAGCCATAGCCTGACCTGCCATATTTCAGTGACCTGACAAAGTACATGTAGATATTTAAACCGAGCAGTGGGATAGTGATGCATTTTTGCCCGTCAAAATGTTCGGAAATCCCATTTTTCCAAACCAAGTGAACTTAAGCTATCTGTGGATTACCGAAATTCAGATCAAGGAAATCCTATAACTGAACTAGAGAGCACTACATGGGGCTCAGAAGACGCTATCCGGCTTCAAGAGGCCCGTTTTTTGGATCATAAGGTCACCTTTGTAAATAGGTTAACCCTTTTTAAAATTGGCAGGCCCAATATTGTGTCAAAGAGAGCGGTGGTTCGGGTTTCCTGGCTCCTAGAAACTCGGAGCAGAGCACAGCAGTTTCCTGGCTCGCGAGGCACCCGTTACGAACTAGGAGGTACTGTTCGTGATTAGGAGCAGGAAGCTTTATTTAGGGAAGGGAGGGAGCTTTGATTAGGAGCAGGAAGCTTATTTCTGGAGCAGGAAGCTCCTTCCGTGCATCAGATGGCCGTGTTTTGAATCGGGATCCCCGCTTTGGAACAGTAAGATCTTTTGGCCAGATTTGGAGGCCTCCTCTTCGTGAATCAAAAGCATCTCGTTCAGTATATCAGGAGTCCTTTGTCTCGAACGGGAGGTCCTCTTTAGGACAGCAATACCCTTGGCTGGATGATCGGAACGCCCCATTTAGAAGTGTGCAATTGTTGGAACTGATTCAGTTGGTATGATACATGCAACCATTTGATAAGCAGGCGCATGCCCTCAGGGCCCATTCCCCTTGAATATGACACCGGCCAGATGGGGTCCCTGTGAAGTGATCCAATCTAAGTCAGGAGGGCCCTGGAACCTCCCCCCCCCCCCCTCCCTTCGAACTCTCAAAATCTGTACCGCCGCCCCTGCCCACAGCAATGCCTTTGGGAGTCACTCGCTGGATTCCTCATTAACAATCCAGCGGCCATTTTGATTTTTAAAGGTTGTCAAGTGAGGAGTTGGCTGGCTGGGTCGGGTTTGAACGTAATAACCACGTTTCTTAAAAGTTTCTCACCTGTGCAATCTGGAAGGTTATTGCTACTACTGATTGCAGTTATTTGGATTGGATTGGTCCAGGAGCGAGTCTCTAGCTGGTCTGCGGGCTTGAATTAAGTGGACGCTGGATTTTCAATCTGTATTTTTCATGCAACACGATCATTTAATACATGTATCAAACACCTGCAAATGACTACTAGGGTTCAAACCGCCGGCGATTGCTTTACGGCGCACATGAATGTTTTGCTAAGAGCCATTGGTGCCAACGTGAAACGCCTTCCTGAAATGCTAGAAAGCCACTGCTACCGCAGGGGCACCAGTTTCGGCTGGTGTAGGGAGGGAACTAGCGCCCCTCCCCCCTCCGGTAACGGGTGAACAGCGCAAGCTGTTCATTTCAGGGCTTTGCGACCCTGCCGACAGGTGAGCCCCTGCTCCTTGTCCCGCCCACTCCCCCCACATTACCCGCCGTCCCCCATTTGGGCTCCGAGGTGGGTGGGGAGCCCCGGTGCCGAATGCATAAACTCGCTTGCATGGATATCTCACCACCCAAGCCAATCAACAGCGACTCATCTATCGGTGGCACTTAGCCCGAGCTGGAGACCCCAGTGCCACCGAGTTTGACTTACCTGTTCGCTCCAAGCGCTCGCGTGACGTCAGTGTCGACTCGAGTGACGTCAGTGTCGCGAACCGACGCTGACGCACCATTGCCACACCGTCTGATATTGCACTGCGCAAACCTGGATGCCGACGGGAAGCCAAGCCCACTGAAACTTAACCCCTTTCAGTGCGAGCATGCCATATCAAAACCATACACTCCAAAAGACGTGAGTAGATGCGCAGACGGCACGATAGAGCAATACCTTACCACTGACGTAGAGATCCGGCGCGTGTTAGCAGCGAAGCAACTCACACACCGGGTTAGAGGGAGAGGAGACACCAGCGTGCCGATCACTGCGAGGCCGCACCCTGCAAAGGACACTGCGGAGGAAGTATTGTGCTGAGACCTAAGAGGAGAGTCTGAGGAGGAGATAGTCGCTGGCCTGGGGAGTCATGGAGCTATTGCCGCCAGGCGAATCCGGAGGAAGGGAGGCGGAAAGCTTATAGACGCGGACACAGTCATCTTAACTTTCAACAGGCCGAATCTCCCGTCGGAAGTTTACATTGGATATCACGCAATATCTGTAAGAATGTACGCGCCTGATCCCGTCCGCTGCTTCAGGTGCCAGAATTATGGACATGTTACTGACAGGTGTCAGAAGGACACTTACAGGTGTCAGAAGGAGGTTAGGCGCAGGCGGTGCGCTTTGCCCGAGCACCAGTCTAGGGAATGCACTTCTGAGTCAGTGGGTTGGAGAAGTTACCGTGACGTTCCACTCGTGACCACAAAGCCACCACCGACGCCACCAACTGCTGCCAGCCAGGCCCTTGGCTAACTTGGGCTAGATGCTTTAAGCACATGACAGTCGGATATTTTATGCACTTGGTTATAACAATCCTCAGTGGTTCCGTGTCCGCCTTTGCTACTCCCAGTGCAGGGACTGCTCAGGCAGCTGCGGCAGACTGCTCCGCACCCTCCGGGTCGCCGGACAGCATCCCGTCTGCGTCGACGGCCGTCGGGGACGCCGCGCCGACCGGCCAACCTACCAGCCCGTCTCGTCTGCCCATGGCAAGGCGAGAGGGAAGACCGTTAGACTGCAGTCCAACGACGTCGGGGATCCTGTACACACAACGAACATTCATCCGGCCGGCGGGCCTAGACTTCGGGGCTGTGGGACTTGCGGTCCGCTCCGCGCAGGAAACGGAGGTCCCGGCCGCGGTGAGAGCAAGTCTCCCACGGCCGGGTCCTCCGGTCTCACCGGGACCAATGGGCCCGCCCCGTGTGCCGCCGCCTAGCATATAAAGGCGGAGCCCGTCTACATCATCGTCTCCCCTGCGGACCGCGCCTCCAAGCGCCCCCACCATGGCCGGTAGCGCCGACAGAGGGTGGCAGCCCGAGGACCCGTCCAGCGAGCCAGTCAGGCCCTGTCGAGGCTGAGGAACGCGAAGGTCATGCTGTTGGTCCAGTCGTTCTTTGCAGAAGTAGAGCCGACGAACATTTTAAAAACTGGGTGGAATAGCGCATTAGCTTTATGGCACTAATAATACAATGAAAATGTCGGAGCTTAAGAGTCAATCTGACTGACCTGCAACGCTTTTTCCACCAGCAGTCTCCTGCGGTGGCATGTCTGCAAGAAGCGAAGCTGGCATCGCACACGGTTATGAACTTGAGATGCTACACTCTGTACAGGAAAGACGTGTCTACCGCTACACTCTGCACAGGAGGGACGTGTCTACCGCTACACTCTGCACAGGAAGGACGTGTCTACCGCTACACTCTGTACAGGAAGGACGTGTCTTCCACTACGGTGGCTCATGGATGCGTGCCCGCGGCCGTCCACCAATGTGCCTTCGAGGCCGCTCTGCCTCCGTACCACGCTGCAGGCGGTAGCAGCATCCGTGTGTATGAAGTGTTTCACCGTTACTGTGCGCTCTTTGCACATGCCATCTACCTCAGATATATCCGTGACGGACCTCGTAACCCTTGTCGATCAGCCCCCGCCAACGTTTGTCCTGCTGGGAGGCTTCAATAGCCCCAACACAGTATGGGGATCAGCATACACCGACCGTAAGGGCGCAAGGTCGAAAGCGTCTTTCACAGAACTAACCTTTGCCTCCTGAACACAGGCGAGGCAACACATATCAATATGCCCCATCGGCCTTTCTCCGCCATCGATTTATCGATCTGCTCACCTGGCCTACGTTCCCGTCTGTCCCGGGCTGTGGACAGGGACCCGTTGGGCGGCGACCATTTCCCAGTCTGGCTGAGCGTGGCAACCGATGTGGAGTTGGACACGAGGCCCACGAAGTCGGACTTGCACACGGCAATGTGGGACAGGTTTGCAGAGGACCGTAACATCAGCATTACGCCCAATGACACTGATTCTGTCACGACACTGGTGAAGTCATTTACTTTTGCTTTGCTGTCTGCCGCGGATAAAAGCATCTGTAGAACAACTGGTAAGCCCCATCGTCCCTCTGTCCCCCGGCGAACTGAGAAGTGCAGGAGGCGATACAGGCTAGGAGGCGCGCTTTTAGAAGGCTGCCAAACAGGCGTCGTGGAGAACACATGTTTCCGGTGCGAGCAGACATACCAATACCAACCAGATGTGGAGCAGAATACAGAGAATCGCAGGCAGGCGCTCCTCTTGGCCTCTGCCCACCCTCGTAGCATTAGGCGCCGCCGTCACCAACCCCATTGACGTTGCAAGTGAAAAAGAAAGAACTCTTTCAAAACGCTGCAAGCTCCACACATGCGATCCCGTAGTTACTCGAACAGGAGGCAGTGCAAACCGTAGCTCCTGGACTTTCGTCCAAAGAATTCTGAGAGGTACAATGACCCATTCATCATGATAAAGCTTAAGGGGGCTATTCAAGCTCTTCGCGACGTAGCAGAGGCTCCCGATGGTGTTCATAACACGATGCCCCGTCACCCGCCATACCCATCACTGGACTGTCTCCTCAGCACATTCAACTACGTGTGGCAAAAGGATGACTTTCTACTGGCATGGAGAGAGGCCATCGTTGTACCTCTGCTCAAGGTCGGAAGGAGGGGTGAAGACCCAAGCGACTGTCATCCCATAGCGCCTGCATCTTGTCTCTGCGAATTACTCAAAAATGGTAAACTTTGGTTAATGTGGTACTTGGAAAAGAATGAACTTCTTTCTAACATACAGCGCGGTTTAAAAAAACCCGAAGTGCGATCAATCACCTTGCATACTTGGATACAGCAGCACATGAATATTTTAAGCGTAAACGACATCTAACTGCTATCTTCTCCGACATTGAGAAGTCATAAAATACTACACGGAGACACGTCATCCCTGCTGAGCTACACGAATATGGTATGTACGCGGGCATATGGTACATTTTCTTCGGCATTTCCTCAATGAAGGCCATTCAGAGACAGCGTAGGGCCAACGCTGTCTGACGTCTACCCTCAAGAAAACGGCGTGCCACAGGGCAGCGTAGTCAGCATTTCTCTGTTTGATCCAATGATTAGTGACATCGGGACACCACATATCGGAGCCTCACTGTTCGTTGACGATCTAGCACTGTGGTGCAGCGCGCAGCCAGCTAGCGCCGCACAATGACAGCGTGCGAACTGCTTAGTGATATGGGACTCACGCAACGGCTTCCGATGTTCGATGTCGAGAACAGCGATGATGCATTTTGGCAGGAAACGAAAACCCTGCATGGACCCACGGATGTACATGTACGGGCAAGAAATCCCAGTCAAGTCTGAGTCACAGTTCCTCGGACTAGTATTTGAAAAACAATGCCGGATGTATCGCATTTTAAGTCCAGAGAAAGGTGCTTCAAGGATTTAAATATTCTCAAAGTCCTGCACGAGATGACGTATGGTGCTAACCGCAGGACACTGCTTCCTTTGTACAGGGCGCTGGTACGATCCAAGATAGAACATGGCTGCCAAGCTTTCGAATGGGCCGGTACTTCAATTAAACGAATGCTTGACACGGTCCACCACGCTGGAATACGCATTGCTACTGGGATATTTAGAACCAGTCCGATCTTTAGTCTTCATTCCGAAGCGAAGTGCTCAGCGATCGGTATGCCTTAAAGATTGTACAGTCTTGGGGCACATCCGAATTTTCACTGCATCTTTTCGCAACATTTAACCCAGATGTTCGAAGGTGGTGATGTTACCTCATCAAAGCTTTTGTGTGTGAGGGTCAAGAGAAATCTGCAAAAATGTAACATCCGAAAGAAGGACGCCACTTGTATGATGGGCCCACCATGCCCGCCATGGTGCCTCCCAACACTGATCTGGGATTTTTCGCTCCATGCCATGGCCAAAAGACCGACAAACGCTGAGGAGTTCCGCTTTGAGTTCTCCAGCGTATGTGCACCCGCTATGATATGTACTTTTGAATGTACACGAATAGCTCAAAGTCTGAGGCAGGCACAGGATGCGCTGAAGTGTGTGACAACTGGACAAAATGTTTCATATTATCCCCTTTTTGCCTGAATTTTACCTCTGAGCTTTTTGCAATCAAGAAGACATTAGTCTCTGCGGAGGAGGAACGAGCAGAGCGGTTTCGTATTCTGTCTGACTCCTTGAGCGGCATTCTGGCCATCTATTCCTTGAAAAGAGCACACGTCTTAGTTGACCAGATTATGTAACTAATTACATCCCTCGAACAGATCGGGAAGTGCGTTGTCTTCTTTTGGGTGCCTGGACACGCCGACATTACTGGGAACAAGAAAGCTGACACTGCGGCAAAGGGCGGAGCGGTCGGAACTCGCTCTCGGCCTTGCCGAGCACCGTTCTCTGACTCTAGGCAGGTGCTATCAGCTCGCTTAAAGATACACTGGCAAAAGGCATGGGGTCGAAAAACACTAATGACCATGGAAATGCACGAAACAAGCTTAGGGCTGTCAAGTGACACGTAGGCGAGCGACAGTCCTCTCATCGCGACAGTAGAAAGGAGGAAGTTAGCCTCTGCCGCATCCGCGCAGGTCACACATATGACACACATGGTTTTCTCCTATCAGGAGGGCAAACACCGGAATGTCCTCGCTGTGATCATGCGCTGTCCGTTGCCCATGTCCTCGTGTAGTGCGCACACTTTTCCACGGAGCACTATCGCCACTTTGGTAGTCATGTGTAACGTAAATTGTCTTTACGTTCACTCATAGACGAGGACCCCACTATTGACGTTAGAGAAGTTCTTGCATTCCTTAACGACATGGACTTCACGAGCATGTACTCACCTTTACGGCAGCTTTCGACGCCACACGACCCTGCTTGAAAGCACCTTTGCGTAGTGGCTTTGCACTCTGCGTGTTGCAACCATTTATTGCAGCTTGTGTGGATACGCTTGGGAAGCCTACAACAGCGGGCTTTTTGTTATAACATATTAGAGTTATAAACAGCATTAGTTTGGGCTCAAAATGACCGTGGATGTCGACGCGCCCTTAAGCTCAAATAGCAACAGTAACGGAGAGCCACTGCAACCAGGCAACTGGTTGGGATGGGGAGAGGGGGGACCACGGTCCGAAATAAGAGTGTTTATGGGTATGAAATGTGCGTGCCGCCATAATTTGGGCCTTCGCCACTCGTCTTCAAACTCGGTTTCCGACTGATCGATTTGAATATTGTCTTCAGGTGTGGGAAGATGTCAAAAAAGACGGCATCACACGGACACCTAAAATTTGCATGGCTAGCTTCAGTCACTGCTTGAAGAAAGCCGTGGAGCAACAACGGCCGCAATGCAGGTGGGCTAAATGCATGCTGGTGTTATTTGTTATTTTAGGATGAGTTAAGTTTCGGGGAACGTTCCACATTTTAAGATAATGAAGCAAGGTTCAGATACGATGCAATAGGCTGACTTATACCGATTGATATACTTCTAAGTGGAACAGGCTGCTCCAGGCAGCACAACTTTTCTGTAAATATGCTCCTTAATGTGGCATTGCTTGATAACACCGTCGTACCTTCCACAACATTGAATGAGATCCAATAGACTGGAATATAAATATACTTGTACCTGGAAATGATGCTCATGAACGCCAGGCATGAATGACTCGACAATTGTGTTTTTTCATGGCCTTGATCGCCGCGTGACCGATGGAACGGCAAAATTTGTATGGGGTTATGATAGCGTCATGGATGTCTGGGGGACTTGAAATAGTTTTCCGAAATAATCTGCACATTTCCGCTGGCGTCAGCTCAGAAACTAGAAGGGTTTAGGCTTAAATAAGGGCAGGGCTCTTCACTACACCAAATGATCCGCAAGATGGACATTTCAGTCCAAAGCTCACACAAATGTGCAAGTTAATTTTTATCGTGACTGATGATCAGTTTAAAACAAGTGTCCCACGTGTGTACGGGGCTATGAACAGAAGTAGCCATTTTGGAGATCATTCAGTGCAGTTCACCAGCCGGCCCTTCTTAATACCTTAAACCTTCTAGTTTTTTTAAGTACATGCCCGCGAGGATGTGCAGACTATTCTGTGAAGACTTTCGATACCATTCAAGCGTACATGACAACAGTAATGTCCTTCGAACCCTGTCACCTCATAGGCTATGCAGCGTTCAAGGCCACATATAATATTATCGTTAGCCTTTCAAATCTAAGGTCCGCGGGGACGATTTTCAAATGTGGCAGACCGTCAATTGGTTCTTCATCAATGTTGAACAATCAGAGGAAGTTTCAATCACGAATCACGTTTTGTGCAGCATTCTGAAATATGTTGGACATGTTTTCTATTTCTTACAGCAATAAGACTTGTGTCGACTAACCGACAGCCGGTTGAATGCCCAGTCACCGTTGCTGGATTCTTAAAGGGAATGCTGCACGTCTTAAGATATTGAGGCAAGCATTGGATATGATGAAAGACGATCAATTATAACTTTTGACATACGTTCAAGTAGAAAAGACCATGTTAGACAACACAATTCCAAAAAAATCAACATATGCTCTGCAATATGTGATTGTTTGATTGCATCTCGAAGCATTTGTATGACGTTAACGTGCTGCCAAACTGGCCACCCTTGCGCCCACTGGTTCTTCAAACCCGCCGAGAGATGGCAGCACGGTGCTGAAGGTGCTTGCGTAGCTAAATTTCGCTATGTGCTCGTATTTTGGCCCTTTCTCTAATGTTCCTGTATATTTACCTTTGAGTTAAAGAAGCTGCTTTTGTGCATATGGTCGATTATGGCGTTTTCCTTAAGTTATTCTATTGCGAGTTTCATCTGCGTAACAACTAAAAAAGATGTCCATTATTTTTAATCGTGGAGCTCAAGACATAATTTGCGATTGAGTTTTGCACAAATTTTGCTCAATTCTGATGAAGAGTCAATCAACGTTCATCATATTTGGAAACCGTGCTTACGGACGCTTAATCTGAACGGCTTTACAATATTAGTCGTGACCTTGAACGCCGCACGACTAAATGGGTCGCATAATTTGAATGACGTTATTTTGGCGTCATGGATGGTCGCGGGACCCCAAAATAGTCTCCCCAGCATAGCCTGCGCATCTTCGCGGCCGTGTAATTAAGAAATTAAAGGGGTTCAAGTCTTAAGGAGGGGGCAGGACTATGAACTGCACCACATGATCTTTAAGATGGCTATGCCAGTTCAAACCCCTGTGCAAATTTGAAACACTCTCTTTAAGAAGACCACCATGGTCGAGTATGCAGGCACAAGTAAACTTCTGGCATTCACGGATACATTTGCAAGAGCACGTTGAGTAATGGACAAAATACGAGGACAACGATATGTAGCTCAGCGCACACTAAAACTTCAAGCTAAAGAAAACGAATAAACTCAAATAAATTGAACTGAATGCTCCACCTTTATATGGGGTTTTGAACTGAAAAAGCCATCTTGAGGAACTTGTGATGCAGTCCACGGCCATGCCCCTTTTTAAGATCCATAGCCCTCTGGTTCCTGAGTTACACGCCCGCAAAAGTGACAAAAGGTTTATTGAGGGACTATTTCAAAGCCACCTCCGCAATGCTGATGTCATACAAACGTCATACGATCCCGTGATATTACTGGCTGTATTCTGCTTATGGTCAAAAACAGCATGGCCGCTGATGCATTCGCAAAAGCGATGATGCGGCACATATACAATCCGCGGAAGGTGATTGGCTGTTAGCAAAATTTCGCTGTTGAATGCGTGTCGCGAACGTAAGTGTGAGCGCTTTCCGGTTGTGCGGCACTCCTCGCCAACCTCGCCGTTTTTCATTATATCCAGGTCATGGACCAAAGTTATAAAAAAGAGCGCCACTGTCTGCAAAAAAATATGACACCGAAAAAAGAATGGCGCTGTCTCGAATGTGTTGAAAAGAAGACGCAACTGCAACTCTATCTTTTTCCTGTCGGTGTTTTTTCTTCTTTTACTCACGTATTTCTTATGGAAAGCTCGGCTGACGCCGTGTGTGCTGAAGCAAAGAATCTTGCACGGGTTTGTGGACTTGCTAAGCATTATGAGAATAGGAAAATGTTACAGTAATTATATATGTATATATATATATATATATATATACATATTGCTAAGCATTTGAGACATATTTCACGACAAATTTAAATATTGAACACACAATTGTGTACTTCAAGGACAACCTCTTGAGGTGCATTGCCATGAACCCCCTTGGAAGTTTGTTTGGAAAGGAGCGCACGGTGAAGTGCGGTGTTATGACCGAAAACCTCTTCGGAAATTGTGAGAAAATCTGCAATTTCATAGTCCCGCGAGCTGTACAAGTGTAGAATCACACTTGTTGTGTTTCACAAGACATCCAGAAAGGGGTCAGCTGTCTGTGAAGGTTATTAAAAAGGTTCCAGGACTGTATGAACAAGTGATGGTCCCAAAGCTGAGAGAGTTTTATGAGAAGTGTATGGTCCCTGCCCTGCGGTTGTAGGGTGGTCAATGTACGTAGGGTGTGCCTTGTTCCTTTCCTGATGCTTGTGCATAATCAAGCATAGAAAATCACATTCTTCCAGATTGTTTGTATAGCTGTTCTGTTACTAATGCCCAATGATATCTGAAGCTGCATGAATAAAATGTTTGAGACTTAGCTTTGATTGTGGTGGATGATGAGGTAGAGTATACATGATGACTACTGACAGCATAGCTTCCATTAAACTTTTTGGCACAACAATCTGTTGGTCATTTACCCTGCAATAAGGTGTATCACCAGCATAAGTAATGTGAACAGCCCACAATGCTTCATATTTCTGTTTACAAGCCAGATGTTGGTCACAGGCTCATGGGTGATGACCAGCCAGAGGATGCATTCAAACACTTGCGTTTTCTTAGTACATCTGTTCAGCTATAAACTACTGTGTTCAAATCATGTTTGTATTACATCAGACTCTGTGCAACACAGCACTTTCAACACAACAAAACACAATGGTAACATAATCAAGAACTCTACCAGATGTCTGCATTCTTTGAGCAACTCCTGCACACCGCGTCACCCAAGTGTGCTCCGTACCCATGCTACACTATGCAGCGCTTCAAACTGTACATAAATGCACACACATAAATCAGCTGGGATGCAAATGGGACTCGGCGTTTGTGTAGTGTGCCATGCAGAATTTGGATGTTCTTTGTGAGTCCAATCAACCGCTCCACATGCATGTGCTTTGTGGTGACGTTCCTGGACATTAACACAGAATGGCTTGGCAGCTGTGCACGATGCTTTCTGCATGCAGGTGTGACCAGTTTTACATCTCTAAGAGCCCGAATATCCTGCACATTAAACCCCCTATCTGCCATAACGGTGTCACCTGCATGCAATCTGTCAATAATGCCACATCTACCAAAAATTTCCCTGTCGCTTGTTGAGCCTAAAATGTCACAGCTCCACTGTATGAAATGCCTAGCAGAACTTTGCAGGTTTTGGCTTTTTGTAGTGGGAGTAGGATACCTGCTGCTCCCTGGGATTTAAAGGGACCTGAATTTCTCACTCACTGCAGTCAATGATCATAACAGGCTCATCCTTTGAAATCACTTCGTCACATGGCCAAATATCAATCATTTTAAACCACTTGTGCATGAAACAGATCCACTTTTGAAACATATCACCAACAGCCTGCCTGCTCAGCTCAAACATTATTCCCAGATAACCATTAGTCATATTGTGGCGCAGCTTTATAAGCACCAGAAAGAACTTCTGCTCTGAAAACGGCCTGCTACCCGTTGCCACATCAGTTCAGCCATGAAGTTCTGCTGCTATTCGTACTGTCTGGTGGTGTCCATTTAAAGATGGATGGAATAGCATTTACCACCAGCTGATGTCCGGATGTTTTTCCTGAAAAATCATTATCCACAAAATTAATCATTAAGAATTGCATACAAAATTTGTGCGGTGCAATCACTCCAATGTGTACATCATAGTTGTTTTAGGGAATAAGAACTACACTTACACATATGTATGGTCATCATAGAGCTTGGATGTGATGTTAATGTGATGTTAATATTAATGTTAACTCCTCAAAACATTGGACTCAAAGCTTGAACCCATACCGGGAAGGCAATGATTGGAAACGGGAACAACCTGGCTATCAATACGCTGCTCAAACGATTTCTTTTCTGACCTTGTTTAACTTACCAAAGTATCCCAGCATAATAAAGGCAGCCTTGGGATTAAAATGGTTCTTGCAAACCACTGAATATTTGCTCGGAATCCAGCGTCTCTTTGTCTTGGGATCTTTCCTTTTAATCGCACTTGTCCACGCATGCTGCAGTTTTTTGTCAGCGGGGAACATGCGACCACCAGGCTCAGAGCAGAAGGGGACGCAGCACTTCATGACGGTTCTTTTACTTGCTGGCCGTACAAACACTCAAAACTCCTCCACGGATTCCAATCCTGTATACAGAAACGCAAAAACGAGAGGCCATTACTAGACCAGGTAGCGCTAGCAACCTGCACTCCAGTAACGAATCGTGAGAAACTACCAAAGCGATACATACCGAAACTACTACGTGACCAACTTTGTCACAACTGCGCCACCGACCGATGGACTTCAAAGTTTGACCTGCTACCTGTCGGGGAAATTCTTGGAAAGTTTTAGCATGGCCCATTGTTGTGTTGCCTGAGAAATTATCTCCGTGGTGTATGGCTTCGTCTAACCCTCCGATGTTGCATCCAGCTGAGCGTTCCCCTAGAAATCGCTTTCGCTTAGTACAGGGTTAGCGACATTACAAGGTACATCTAAATTTTTTATACCAAGCAATACGATTTCCAATTGTCTACAGCTAGGCAAAATCTGGCCTGGCTACGCCCCGCCGTTCCGAAACCACTCCGGAAAAACCTTCAAAGGGGAGGCTAAATTGGCCACCCACCCGAGGGCGTGTTAAAGGGAGTATCTACCGTGTTAAAGGGAGTATCTACCCTCTGTTACCCTTTGTGGCATATTTCAAAAACATACCCCGGTGAAACCTCAGGACTGGTTGCGCCGAATAACAGCACTGGGTAGTGTCGCTGCAGCGCCATCGACACTTAAGAAGGATATTCATTTGGAATATTTTCTAGTCAAAATTACGCTGTCCGCGCCTTGTGACAGACTACCCAGTGCTACCATGCTTCTTCCCTGCAGCGGCGACCATCGTCGTCATGACAACTACCGTACACACCTCTACTGGTGTGCATAGAAGATCGTTTGTGATCGTCCCAGTGAGCAAGGTTGCTGAGAAGTTGGTTGGTTGGCGTTTGAGCAAGTGCGTCACATGGATTATGTGATATTCCAATACCAAAACCCAAAGTACGCCTCGGATAGAGCTACTGTGGTTGACGCCATAGGTGGAAAAACAAAGCAATAATTTATCGTTTCGTTCAATTTGCTGTATAAAAGCTTCATGCTTTCATATTCTTTTTAAAACAGTGTTTAAACTTTCGTAGCATTTGTTACACAAGCATTTTGACGCATTAATGTGCTCTTTTACAAAACACACACGTTTGAAACCGCGGGCAGATGAAACGCAATACTTTGAGAGTGGTGAGCGGGAAGCCAAATGAGACCTCTCCCGTGGGGTCGGCTACTTCAAGTCGGAATTCTGAGCTATTCAGAAGGATTTCGAGAAAGCTGTCACTACTGACCTAATCGTACGCATCTGCTGTAACAATAAGTAAACTACAGAAAAGTGGGATACTTCCTTTAACAAGCTCTTCGATGGAGCAGCGTTGGTCAGTACGTGTCACCATTTGACATATCTGAGGCCTGAAACGGTAATGTTCCGTCTGGTTTCGGATGACGTCAGAGATTATGGATGTGTGGCCATGGCGTTGACCTCGTTGTCTATGCCAGTGATGAATGAATTGAGGACGCTGTGCCGTTCGTCAGCTTGGACACAGACTTGTCGGATGTGATAGATGAGTCCTCTTGACTGGCATTCCAGCTTCTTCAGATTGGTGCTAGCCGACGACGAAGGTAACCAGCCGATGCATGCGAAATCAGATGAACGGCTTTTTTTTGCTACCCTTTATTATGTTATGTACTTAGATATATTCATGTTATTTCTATTAATGATCGTTATCGTTTTATCGCCACTTTGAGTGGCAGTGTACGAAAGTTTTCGATGATGTTGCATAGAGAATATCCGCTTGAATGGCTTGTGCGGACAGCGGAAGCCTGGCGTTTTGATCAATCATTTTGATAATTGTACACTGGGCAAATTTCCATGTGCATTCACATGGCTTTGATCTGCATTTGCTTTTGATCGAGATCAGACAGATAATTGAAAGTCTGAAGTGAAGCCAAATGGGGCTGAAAAAGTCAAATGAGCTCGCATGTTTTTAAACACACCTCCAAACCACTTACGTGGAGAATATTCGTTTGGCACCAGTTTTGACGCAGCTTAAGATATTATCACGCAAGTTGTTTAGTGCATTAGCGAGGAATATTATTCACATACATAAAACAGTAGCATTAGCCCTATTACTCGGAAAGAACAGGAGAATGGAAATATAGTTGGGTAGATGTTTCGGCAACATACCTTTATCGAAACAACAGCAGAAGTGAAGCCAAAATTGCCTTCTGATGATCCTACTCGGTTTTTCAGGCTTCTTTTAAACAGCAAGCCACAGTTTTTACAGGACACCAATATTCAGGGGATTAAACAAAGAGCGAGTGGCAGCCATTACCACGATATGGTGCCTATCTAAGAATTACAATACGTGAACGTACGTGTACATACAAACGAATTCAAGCAAATATGCATCACGCATCACGCTTCGTTCAAACATGCAAACGAGTTGAGGTAAACAGGCATCACACATCGCGCACCAATTCTATATGCAAGCGATTTCAATTGAGCACACACCGCATATCACGCGTTAGGCACCACCTACACATGTAAACGATTTTAAGCTAGCACACATCTCACATAAAGGCACATATCACGTTCGCATAAGCGGCCATGATCAGCCCTTGTATGTTGAGATTTGGTCGCCGAATTGTTATAAACAACTCAGCACGTAGTGAAAAGGACAGAGAGAGTAAACAAAATATGGGCTTTGCTGTTGAGCAACGGATGTTCTCCGTAACTTTTAGGTAGAATGCTGGAAGAAGTAAAAGAAAGTCTAGAGCGTGTGGGGGGATGATAGGAGGAGGAACCACGTGCTAACGGAAGGCGGATTTTAATGCTATCTTACAAAGATGAGCATTTTTTTTGAAATATCAGACACATTGTTAAAAATCAAAACTGCGCGTACGCATAGCTCAAAAACGACAATAAGCTTAAAAAGTCTCTGGCGAAATATTTCATCTCGAAGCCTAAGCACCCGGGTGGCAGCAGATGATATTTATGCAGTTCTGGGCTGCAAGGGGCTTGCAAGCAAAAAACGTGGTTTACAAAATCAAGTGTAGACTGTGTGAAAAACATGGGATGGACACAGTCTCTGCCGGGTAGTCCTGTATTATGTAGCGCAAAGGGTGATTCGTGTTCAAAACTTTCCCTTAGCACATCAAGAAGCGGTAGAGGCCAACTGATAACCGTCGATGACACGAATCGTGCCGACGTGCGCCAGACACGAATAATTCGATTATCATGCTTATTTTGGCATTGAGCATTACATGGCCAATGAGGTGGCGATATTTAAGCGACGTATGCATGGCGTCTGGCATGTCTGGGACGGCCTTAAATAGTATGCACGAAATAGTCTGCGCAAGTTAGTGGGCATCAAGCTTGGAACTTGACGCTTTTACGTTTTATAAAGGGCATGACTGAACTGCATGGAATGATCTTCAAAGAGGCTATCTCAGTTCAAAACTTCACGCAAATGTGGAGCACTCTTTTTGACACTCGCCCTGATTCGTCCTATTTATACAGTTGGCTGATAAGTGGGGAGGGGTCGAGCCGTTGCAAAAATGAGCTATCGGATTGGCCTCAACGAGATCTCGCGGTTCGTTTTATGTTGCTAGATCAGTAATCGATCCCACCAGGCTGGGTCTAATGTCAAATATCCTGGATATTTTAACCTTTGCATTCCGAAAACCTCGGAAGGGAAATAGGGGTTTGGCATGTGCGATTAGACAATGTCAGGCAGGGGTGAAAAATTCACGTAAAACATGGGAAAAGGGAGTGAGAAATTCCTCCTCATAGGGTGTTGCTTTACACACAAAGTCGGCAATTCTAGGACACTGCTCAAATGAGCCTTCGACAAACCAGATAAACTTTTGCATTCTTGCACAATCTTTTTACCGCAGAATGGCCCTCCACAGGACCTCTAAGTAAGGGAGTTTCCACCTTTTTCATCAACCCTCATCTTTCGATTTCGGGGGTTGAGCTGCCCCCACTGCCCCCACTGAGATATTGCTACAGCCCCCAGATTTTTGTGGTTTGTGTGGAAGAATGAAGTTACCGGGTAGCCACCAAGCAAAATTCACTCCTTCATACATCGACATCACTGAGAAGGTATCATTGGCTCAAGCCAATAGCTGTCCGAAGGTGTCGCTTGTCAGCGCTGACAGCAGCTTACGAACGCGGCGATGGCGGTGGTCATTATGTTGATGTTTTTTTGTGTACACATTCAGCTGAGGGCTGCGAGTGTATGGGCTTGGACGTATGGTAAGGTTGGTCACTTGATACGCACCAATTAATATCGGCCTACTACATACTGAGATGAGGAACAAGTATCGTGTTGTGTCAATCGGCTGCACCAGGCTCTGGGGAAATGTGATTGCGTGGCAACCAAAATAATGGCCATGTCTCTGGCGCGCAGTTACTCGCCACATATAAGCCAGTGCATTCGTTTTTTCCTGCCCGCTGGTTGGTTTATGTTTTAGGATTGTATTTGTTCATGTGCAGCCATCGATAGAATCGATAACAGTACCTAAATCAAAACTGTTGCAAGACCCAAATGCACATTTAGCAACCAAAATTAATGACAGATAATTGCCAAACTCCTGTTAGGTGTGTGCTGGGAACATTGAAAACATTAGGCACACTTCCTTTAATTGCTAGTGGTGTGAAAGTGCGTGCAAGTACAAGGCAAGAGTATTAAGTTGTCGTGGTGTAATATCTTTGTTCATGGAAAGGCCATATGCATAATTTTGAGTAATCCGTTCTGTACACATCTATGGCCTGTCATGCCCTTAATTGCATTGAATACTGCCTAATGTGACCATTACATATGCACACTTTGCCAAAGAAGCATGGACTATGGCCGTGGCTTTGCCTCTGGGTTTGACAAGGCGAACGAAATTTTTTTTTAAATGTTCGCACATCACAAATGTCATCCTTTTTAATATTTGATTTAAGTTTTTTATGTGTATTTCAAGTGACTATATTTTGAAATAGTCACTTAAGTATTGTTTTAATGAAATCTAACTATCATGATGTAGACTGAATGTTGAATTATGAAAGGCAGTGAGCACCAAATTCTTCAAATGTTATTCGCCAATGTTAACACCTGTGGATGAGATCTGACCTGCACTAGGCAATCAAAAAACGAAATTGCCAAACTGTATGTTCCCCAAAGTGATCCCAATAATTGAGTTTACACAAATTGTTGTCTTTTCGGATGTGGAGAGCCCGCAAACTTCTCAGTCTATGCCCATTCCAGAGATACCGCCTGTTGCTACTCCATTGTCTGCTTCCAAAGTGTGTGTGTGCTTATGTGAGCCTAACTAATTGACTGCTCTTTTCTGTTTTCTTTAACCTTCCTCAATCTTTGCATTGGTGCATTTAACAGGAGCAAACTGCAGGTATCATCAGCTGTGTCATGAGGTGGTCGGCCATGTACTTTCGCTTTGTGGTGCCCATGCACTGCGCTTGCAGGTCCCGTAAATTTGGAGGCGGTAGCGTACCACCTCGGTCTGTTCCACGGAATCTGCCTAGTTGGGCTCTGCAGGCGCTACATCATCCCCTGCACGACAGGCAAGATGCATGATCCGGTGAGGGATGAATGATGCAATGATCGATGCGCAATGCAATGACAACCACGACCACATAGCCCATGTTCTCATTTCTAAATGTTTCAGATGCTGCAGTTGGTTTTCAGCATGCTGAAAGCACGTATAATTTTGACACGTGTTTTTTGTGTGGCCGTGTTGAAGTAGCGCTAGGTAGGGCTGAGGTGATCGTTGTCTCGGTAAAAGGTGATGATCTCCGAGGAAAGGGGGAAGCTCCTGTCCTGGATGAGGTGTGCGTTAGATGGAAAAAGCTGCCGCCAATCCTCCCTGAGGTGGCAGAGGGGGCTTCTCTGGAAAACTCTAGAATCGTGGGCGTATGCCGGGAATCCTGCAAGTACATCAGTGAATTCGCCGCGGCAGTAGATGTAATGCTTACAGCCAGTAGGTGTAATGCTTGGCCATGCTCATGCATATTATGAGAGGCTGCTATCTCCTTGCTGGGAGCATCCATGAAGATAAAGAACCGGTTGATTGACCCAACCACACCCGGGAAACCGGCGCGCAGCGCAGAGCCTGCGATGGTTTTATCTAGCCGCTCTCCTATGACGTCACCGCACGCGGTAGTAACAGATTAACAAAACGTTATCAGACATCAGTGTAACCCAGATTTTGAAGTTCCAAGCTGGTCGCCAGCGTAGTGATGGGACACTGGCTCGGTAAGGTACTGCGGCGCAGACATGACGTCTTCCAACGGACGCCTCTGATTGCCTCTGCGCTGGCCGTGATCGCCAAAATAACGGGCCAGCTCTGCCTGGAGATTTTGGAAAAAACTTGGCGCGAGATACGAAAACGCCATGTAAAATCTCCGTTATCATATCCGGAAACCACGTCGTATATATCAGGTTCTATTTTGTTTCCGCGATCTTGACGCTTTGGCAGGCTCAGAACCGCTATGTCGGCAAGTGTACCATTGTCTTAGTCACTTTCTGAGCTTTACAACAGAAATAGGCTGTCAGGACATTGTGAATGTTGTAAAGCCTTACATTCAGTGTTTTGGAATGTAAATGTACTGCATAACCCGACGCCACATGTTTCCATGGACATTGTTCATCTGGGTGTCTATAGGTAGAACTCGCCTTCATGCCGCCTGTCACAACATGCGATTTCTCCCTGCACACGTACTCCGAACAAGGCCTCAAACTTGCCAACTCGAAGTAGCACTTTGCTGCGTACGTGTTTCCGAATATTTTTCAT
The DNA here is from genome assembly GCF_011947565.3 of Pollicipes pollicipes. Classification (NCBI taxonomy): domain Eukaryota; kingdom Metazoa; phylum Arthropoda; class Thecostraca; order Pollicipedomorpha; family Pollicipedidae; genus Pollicipes; species Pollicipes pollicipes. The sequence goes on from NW_023596818.1 coordinate 20,833,167, forward strand.
CTTACCGGCCCTGACCTAGGTGAGCGCGCAACACACCTATACTTCATTTTCTGTCGGAAGTCATCTATGGTGGAACAATATTTATCCGGGCCTAAAGACGACGTGGGGCGTCCCTCCCTTAACTGCATCCCTGATTACGACCGCACGTGCCAAAACTCTTCCATGCGTAACAAGATATATGGACGATCTTAATTTGCGTGTGCGATGATCTTAGTTCGGGTAAGACTTTAAGTTACCAATGCCGGTTGAATTTCGTGTCTGTGGCAGGATCGATTGTATGGGGTTACTTTCGCGCAATGCTTAAATTAATGTAGCATGTTACTAAGTCGAGGGCAATGATCTGCCTTCCTCTGCCTATGATATTCTCGTTAAGTAGCATGGTTTATGGTATAGGTTGCTGTTGTGAAAAATACACACGAAGCATTTGCGTTTGACTGTACCGACTGGTGAATATCGTCCCTGCTGCGCGTCCAATGTGTTTGTTGGAAAACAGCTGGTTTTACCAGTCACCATATTTGGGAGTAACTTGAAGCGTTTTCCATTACGCAGATGACGTAGCTGTGGGGCGTCACAGGCTGTTACCTGAAAGGGCGACGCATCTGCCAACATTTTCCAAAGAGGAACGAGGCCTTGGCCCACACTTCCTGGTATCCTTTAGCTGTGCATCATGTACCGGCACGGTTTACCTGACCACCATGCCATCAGCAGATAGCAGCGGAAGTTGGCGGGACATTTTTGAACTGGCAGTCCAGCGCGGGCAGTGGCACCAAGGTTAGTTGTGTGACCTATTTTTTCCTCATTTTCTGTCCCCCCTTTACCTACCTGATGAGGACGAACGCCGAACATTCGTGCTCTCAACTAGACTTTTTCTGATATTCACTCCACCAACAGCCTACAAGTCTTCAGCAGCAAACTGGTCAGTGCATTAGGACTGTAAGGCCATCTATATCTTCGTAAAGGTTAATGTCCATTTCTCGGCTGACCGGATAGTCAGCTTATGGTGTGGACGGTGTCTGTGTGCGTGTGGTCCGTCCAGCTTTGATGCTGATGGGGCGGTATGATGAAATCAAAACGCCCCATCATGATCAAATGGAATGCATTCTGACCTCTCTTGATGTCTTATTCTGCGATAACTGTCTCAAAGTAAGTGCTGGCAAAATACAGCTTATGTTGCTCGGCAGGTGCCTAAATTTATGCAACACTCCGAAATGAATTGTTATATTTTGCAACCGTAACCTTGACCATTACTCGGAGGTGAAAAATTGAAGTTCGGTTTTGAAAAAAACAACCTTTCGCATGGTATACCATGTACATCTCGGTATAAGGCGTTATTTTGGAGTTTTAATCGATCACTCATGCATTTGTCTCTCCCTATAATCCACGCACCGGTCAAAACCCTGGTCTTTTCGCAGCGCCGTTACCGCGTCTCCGTTTGCAGCAATGGTACCTAAAATACCTTATATATATATATCACACAAGGTGATCAGCTTCTCAGCGATGGTTCTACTCAAACACAAGTGCGATCACGTGATGAAATTATTTGAAAACCTCGACTGGCTCACCGCTAGAAGACTCGTGCGCTATCACGCCCCGGTATCGCGCTCTCAGAATACTCCACCTGGCGAGTCCGAGGTGCTCGTCCGCGAGTTATTGGCGGTGTGCGAGACTCGCGAGCCCGACTCCCAAGGCTGGACGGCAATCTCCACGTGACGAGATCGCGGGCCGAAGTGGGGGGAGAGGGGGGGGGGAGTCGCTTTCCTTCGCCGGATGGCCGCAATGTACTATGGGTTGCCACGCACAGCTGAGGTTGCTCCCGGGTCTCCCCTTCGGACCGGCTTACGGAAGCTTCACATACGGCAGGACTCTGCGATAACTGTCTTGCGATGTATGTGCGCGTGTATGCATGATGCCCAGCTCAGATGTATTTATTTGCTTTTGCCTATTTACCTTGCCAAAGATGCCTTTGACTGGTATGCATGTGTCTCTAGCATTCACGTCTGTCCTTTAAGTTCGCATTATATATGTTCACGATGTGCCACTATGTTATGTGAATTATCCTTATATACGTGAAATGTCTAATGCCTAATGTCTAATAATTTCCATGGCTAAACTATGCTCTTTGTTGCGTGGTTGATGACTTCATTTGTACGTGGACCTCTAGCTCCTTTGTGTGTCTGCTATATCGCAAGGGATTCCTCTACATGCTCGCACTTGAATTATGTGGAAAATTAAAAGGTTTCGGTGGGCTTGACTTCATCGTTGCAAGCCCACTGCCCTCACCCTCTGCTGGTTTTAGTATTCTCTGCGCTGCATGCCAAATTTTGCATTGAAGAATGTCCGGCCACCTAATGCTGTGCTCTCTGTGCTTCTATTGGTATGTTACGGAACTTATACTCGTGCCCATACCCGTGCCCGATTTTTTTCTCAAAATTGTTCATCCAATCCGTAGATTTACTGGCTTAGTATGGACACTCTCGGGTCTACCGTCTATGAAGGCCTATATTATTCAGAAATGTATTCCACTCAAAATGATTTGCTACGTAGGCGAACTCGAAATCATCTTCATCTGTTATTATTTGGAATCTAGGAAAATGTAGCAGAATCTAAATCAATCACAGTCTGGCTTCTTCGACGCACAGTGGCTCGGCTGTGCGCATTTGTATTCATATTCAATGTTGCCACGCATTAGCAAGCACATTGACATCTCACGTAAGATTTCCTCTGCAGCGTGTACAACAAACAGCAAACAATCGAACATCGGAAGTCACACAAAAATCTCACAAGGGCGACCGCTGCGCAACATTTGCGTTTGCTCACTCGCTGTGCTTATCCGGCAAATGATCAAACTGTACGATTTAACCACTCCCTGAAAACCGGCTGCGCACCGAGGCCTGGCGGCGTTCGCGAGTCACTGCGCGTCGGCCTGTCGCCCCGGTCGGTTTCTCAAAGGCATTTAGCCAGTTCATGCCCGCCGATTCGTATCCCGACAGTGCCGTCGCTTGGAAAAACCGGACTGTTTAAGGCATCAGATACGCGACGACGGGGCGTCAGGAGGGCGACGCGCGGCGCGGAGGCGGCGCAGGATGGCGGATGCCCTACGCGGCGGGAACGCCGGTGTCCCCGGCAGCGTTCCCGATATAATCCCGGGACAGCGCGTCCCATGTAGTCCCCACGAGCCGCTGCCGATATAATCCTGGAGCAGTGTTCCCGATATAATACTCGGGAAGCACCCTCCATATAATTCCCAGGAAGCGCTCCCGATATAATTCCCGGACAGCGCTCCCGATATAATCTCGGAACAGCGCTCCCGATATGATCCCGCAACAGCGATTCGCAACAGCGCTCCCCATATAGTCCCCGGGAGCCGCTCCCGATATAATCCCCGGGAATCCCTCCTCATATAATCCCGTGGCCGCGCTCCCGATACAATCCCCGAGAAGCGCTCCCCATGTAGTCTCCGGGAAGCACTCCCCATGTAGTCTCCGGGAAGCACTCCTCATGTAGTCTCCGGGAAGCACTCCCCATGTAGTCTCCGGGAAGCACTCCCCATGTAGTCTCCGGGAAGCACTCCCCATGTAGTCTCCGGGAAGCACTCCCATGTAGTCTCCGGGAAGCACTCCCAGTATAATTGCCGGACGGCGCTCCCCATATAATACTCTGGATAACCTGACGCTTGATACACTCTGAAGGCATTACACATGGTCCATAAGAATCCGCACACCAAGCTTTCAGCCTAACGGGGGTGTGCCGTGTTGTTGACATATGCATGGAGACGGCGAAAACAGAGCTTTAGGAGACCAGATGATAACCAAAGTTCTTTTATAATGAATGTACCCCACAATTAAAAGGGCAAGATACATGTACCGCTCTTTTGTAGCTGATTCTTAGCTAAATACTTGGACTGTAGGCAAAGTATTTCGCTCGTCTGCTGTCTGGGGGAATGGGTCGCTGAGGATAGGCAATAACCTCCGTATATGAAAATTTGATTGCTTGCCCAATATCACAACGGACTGCGTCATCACACATACAAAATGTCCGCCAGTCGCGGAGGACGTTACTATCAGTCAGCGGCCACTCCCCCGGCAGGCATTACGCCCGCGCGCAGTGTGTTTTCTTCACGTGAGACGTTCTCGTGAGCCGTTCATGGGCTGGTATCGTCTTGCGCCATTGCGTTTGTGGCATCGCGCCTTCATTCACTCTCTTCACCCAGCATACATGCTCCGAAAATACAGAGGTTTCAAGACCTTTCCATAAGCCTTGCCATTTAGCAGTAGTAGAATGCAATTCATGTGATGTGTGCAACGACATTAATGTGAACAGTACATTGCTCTTAAATTGTCTAAACGCTAATAATGAGGCAGCTCAGCAAATGGCAGTTCACACGCCAGTGTTTTGATGTGGAGTATGCCATGTTTGCAATTCGACAACTTGTGACGCATGCAGGACTGAAGCAAACAGCTACACAAGCAAGCTGGTATCAAATAGTTGACGGTAACAACCGGCACATGGCCTCGGATGTCTTCATTAGGCATCAGCGCGGCCACCAGAGGACCATAACATCGTGGTCCCATAAAAACACGGTTCTTACCTGGTAGTCATTTGACCTATTGACACATAACCCCCCCCCCGCTCAAAAAAGTACGGCTGAATCGCATCACTTCGCGTTTATGCCTGACGTGATATTAGTCATCTACGCAGACATGCGTGCGGATCCAACAAGTGGATCCCAGGGTTCCCGGAGCATTATCGACAAAAAATGTAAAATAAGCATTAGATTCTGCAGAAATCCCCATAATGAAACCCGATTCAAAAAGGTCCACGGACAAAATCTAAACCACGTCATGGATTCGAGAAGATTGCTACACAGAGTGCTATACTAGTATACATCCGACACTGGGCCTGGATCCCGGCTGTAGGTGGGCGCCGCGGACCGGCCGCTGCCGGTGAGCAGGGCCTGCCGACGATGTGGCGCGCGCTGGACCCAGGCCAAAGTACCGCCACGCTCCCGGCTAGTGTACGGCCTCGTCACTGACTGAGTTTAAAATTGAACGTGCATTTTCGTTCAAGCTGGGTAATCATCGTAAAGATGGCGGCCGTGTTATTTCACCCGCCGGTGGAACACTGATCAGAGTCGTTACCACATGGCTCGTGTCACGTTCACTATTTTACCTTTTGATGGTCGCGCAGCTCGTCATTTTACCTTTTGATGGCCGCGCAGCTCGTTATTTTACCTTTTGATGGTCGCGCAGCTCGTCATTTCTGTTCTCACATTGCACGCTTCACATCTTAACGAACAGTCAAAGCTCACCTGTGGAATTAATAATCTTTCTTTATTGAAATGTTCCGACCTTCTGAGTGACCTATATATGGCCTCGGGCTGACCTATATACCTTGTCATTACTGCGTGTTGCGGTCAGTCCAATAGCTTAGTGCAATGGTACGTACTAGGTCCACAATAGTACTACAATATTAGTGGCAAATGTCCAGGTCAGTACAATACTACGTAATTGTACTGACCTTGTATTTTTCCAATTAACTATGTGATCAAGGATTAAGGAGCAAGTAGTTGATCATTGGAATGAATAACGTAACTCACTCATTGTTTAAGCTTGACAGCTTGCAGAGTTACACGGAAACTTTCCATTGAGAACCGGCAAACGATGACAACAAATTTTACACGGTTTTTCTGGCCAAGCACGTTTTGGTTATTTTAATTGTTCAGTGGTCAGCGTATTTCTTAACGTAGTGACGCATGCAAAAGAAGGAAAGAATGCAGGTTCTGAAAGATACCAACAGACAATCCAACGTAGTGAAAACCTTTGCTCTGCTCCATGCACGCACACCAAATAGCATTCTGTCTATCCAGGCAACTCGGGAATCCTAGTAAGAGAATGGTCCTGCGAAATTAGCTTGCGAAAGCCAGTAGCCAATAGGTGTGGGACCTTCTTAGCAAAGAGGAGTGACGCAGGTGCAAAAATTTGGGCCGTGCTCTGTAATTTTGAGGCCTTGAAGTTGCAAATGCTCAGCCTGCTTGCAATTCCGGACAAAAAATTGTCTAAAAATTGTCCGCAAGGACGGATTGCCCGCGTGCGATGAAGTTTGAAAGTAATTCCGGACTCTGTAAGACATTTGACAACATCGTGACAGAGACTCGCGATGACTGATCCTGGATAACATTTGCTGAGGCGAAAAGGGGGACCTACGATCCCAAAACATCCGTTTGAATCTTTCCATGGAGACTTGTTCGTGGAAGAGCTGAGAAACCGGACTCAACGTCCAGATTCTGGAAGCAGTGTACGGGACCTACGCACATGTCTGCGCCACCCAGTGTCTATACGAACCACCTCGGCCACAGCCCTTCGCTAAGACGGCAGCAGGGCCCCTCCCCCTCCTCGTAGCTGGACCAGCTGCATCACCAGCAGCACACAGCACGCTCCACCCACGCCACGCCACGTCACAGCCACGGGCTGGACTGCGGGCGGGCCGCACGCGGACCGCACGCGTCGACCCGCCGCGTGCTGTATCGCGTCTTCCCCTCCCCTCCCCCCCCCCCCCCCCCCCCCTATGACTGCCAGCACACGACAGTTCAGCTCGGCAGGCTCAGCGCGCAGTGTTCGCGGCTTCTCATTGGCTGCCGGCCGCAAAGTCAGTCCGGCTGACGCCGCGTTTCACTGCTGTCGCGGCGTCGGGCGCTGGTCGCGGTTCACGGGTTGTACGCGTGGCAAGAGCGTGTGCGGCGCAAGTGCCACGGCTCACGCTCGGTGAACGTCCGGTATGATAACGCAGGCCTCCGGCGGGTCCGTCTCGATGTCGGAGCTGACGATGGATTGGTCGGACCGCAGCAGCGATAGCAGCGATCCGAGCAGCATGCACGTGCCGCCCTCGCACTGCAGCGCCGCCTGGGAGCGCGAGATCGCGGGTCACGGGCGGCACGCACCATACAAGACATATACGTACACGGGTCACACGTGCCACCTTCACACTGCAGCACCGTCTGGGAAGACGGTATCGTAGATTTGGGGTGACTCGGGAACGCGGAAATACATTACGGACGACACAGGTCAAACACGCACCAACCCCAAACAAAGGCGACCTGCGTGGCTTAGCGCTTGATTACAGGTCGGTAATCGTTGTGCCGATCTGGTGTACACCTGTACATTCTCGGTGTGTTTAAATGGAAACAATGCAGCACGATCAGCAATGGGGTGCTGCTGCAAATGCAACGCCCCACGATAAATCGCAATATGCCGTAGGTCTCCGACCGAAGGGATTCCAGCCGGGTACATGTCGAGCCTGGCAAGGTGTATACGCAGTGACGAATGCGAATGGAGTGAATGTAAATAAATCCCAGCATTTTGCACCAGACAGTCCCGCTTCCGTAATAACAGCCAGAACGCAAACTTACCTTCAGTTGTACTGCGACGTCTTTGCTGAAGCACAAATAGATCCAGGGATTCGTGCACGAATTTAGACTTGCAAGCAGTAACAAGATGACGAACACCGCTGGCAGTTTTGACGCTGCAATTGAAGCAATAGCACCTTATTCACAACCAAATGCATGTCGTGAATCTTGTCAGAGAACGATCAGGTTTAACACTGCACGTCGGTGGGCACTGGACACTCTATTACAGCAGTGAATGGGCACTGGACACTCTCTTACAGCAGTGAATGGGCACTGGACACTCTCTAACAGCGGTCAGTGAACACTGAACACTTTCTGACAGCAGTCACTGGGCACTGAACGGTGTTCGGTGCGTACACACCCGCAGACCATCATAGCCTCACAAGGTCTCCCGGTCACCCACACGCTTCCACTCGCGCGCGCACTCACGCCCGCACGCTTCCACTCGCTCGCGCACTCACGCCCACACGCTCGCGAATTTCCCCGGCGCTCCCAGGCATGACATCGTTCTGTGATACCGTAATCGTGTGGCATCGGGATCCGCTTATATCTTGCTACTCCTTTCTTCACAAGCGTGACTGCTTTGAGCTGATTGACATAGTGCTACTTATTAATTCACTACCGATTATTAGCACGTGCACGTGTAATTGGGGTACTAATCGACAGGTGCCCGTGCCTTTCCAAATGGACCGATACGCCATTTACTCAGGACGTCTATATATCCTGGACCGTATTAGCCATTCTACCGCAGGAGCATTCGCTCCCAGTGAGTCAGGAGACGACCAATGCTCCTCCCCTTCCCCCATCGGGATGCCCGTCTCCAGGAAGCGTCTCAATCTAAATACAGCTGAGATGGGGCCTAGGCGTACCCGCCCTCCATGGGGACCGTGTACGGTTGCACAGCCCAACGCAAATGCCGCCACCATTCCTCTGAGGTTCGCTGGAGCCGTGATGGTGGTTCAGGGCGCAATTACCTGACCAGCAGTGACATCTCGAACGGTTATTGCGTTCGAAATAGCAACGTTATTTGGCGATTTGAGACCCCGTCTGGAGAGTTCTCAGGAAACTGGCAGCAGTCCTGAAGAATTTCGGTGACAGGGACTCAATGACGAGCTCGAGACGAAAGCGTCTCTATGGACAGTTTACATGGGGAGCGAGCCGATGACGCACGTGACGCTAGTCGGGGCGATATCTTACGCTCAGCTGAAAATGCTACAGCGTGCCGAGACACAACGATGGTCAGAAGTGAACCCATTAAGTACATGAGTCTTCATCGCGTCTTTCCAATTCGCTTAAAATCTCATTAACATTGAAAAACGAAGGGTATTCGGGCTCAGATGTGTCTGCAATGGTCTTTAGTATCTAAGAAGTGGTGGGTATCGTAGTAACTTTTGTATCCGATGCAAAGCACGCTGCAACCGAAAACACATGAAATTTTAGCCTGACTCCACACCTCTGACGTATGCATTGACAGATATGACTTGACAGATACACGTGCGCAAAATACGTAACATCACAATGCGAAAGGTACATCATGCAACATGCAAGTTATGCAAAAACACCTACAAAAACAAACTTTGAAAAAACATGATTTCCGCAATGTAAAGCGGGTAAGAAACACGAAATACACAAAACTCGGTGCATAGCAAACACCACACAGACGAAATCAAAATTAACCGACAAGGTATATGAATTTGCCGTAAATTTGGGAGCTGTTCATGTTCCTTGACAACAACACTCGGCCTACTTAACTTTTCCACGTGGTAAATTAATTCCATTCGACATGCTGGTACTTTCAGATACTCGTACTTTTTAGCAGTAACACAACGTCTAATTTGTCACCAAATCTGAAATGCACGAAAAGTGGCGCGAACATAAGTGTGTGACATAAGTATATGCATGGAACGTCGTCTGGTATATTACAATCGTCGTGAAATGTTTCTTCGGGAGCGCTCCGGAGTCGTCTTTGTTTCGTCATCTTGCGCTAAATCGTCACTCAAGCTCACAGTTCTTTATGTTGTGGTCCCATGGAACAAAACTCGCAAACGTCTAATGACAAATAGTTGAATGATTAACCAAAAACGCTTTCGTAGGAGCATTTGTGTCGGCTATATTGATGAGCGTCAGAAGAAGCAGTTGGTTTGGTCCCTGTCTATCTCATTCTTTGTGCATTTTAAATTTGATGCCAAAGAGCTCTCTGTGTAATTATTTTGTCGTAGAATAGGTCACTTAGTGCAGCAAAAATAAGGCGCTAAACACTATGAACGTCACAAACGCGATTGCCCCATGGGGTGGTCGTAAGTGTGACCGCACCGTGCAAGAACGTACCACTTGGTTTAACACGGCGACTCCAGAATTAGCAGTATCGCTAGTTTTGGCAACGACATGCCCCGAATCGACTGAAAAATCTGGCTACCAACTAATGCCGGGCTCCAGTTGCCGCATACAGTTACGGCAGTTGCCTTTCTCGACGAGAGCGGGGTGTTCCGACGCCAGGCGTTCATGACACTCACCGTCCTGCGGCGGGAAGTAAGTGAGGTAGATCTGCGTGCAGCAGAAGGGCGCCCAGCAGACCACGAAGCAGAGCACCACGCAGAGCGTCAGCTTCACCGACTGCAGCTTGGCGGCGCTGATGCGTCGCCGCTCGTCGCACACCTTGACGCGGTGGCGCGAGGCGGCGCCGGCCGGCGGTCGCACGCGAAGCTCCAGCGTCAGACAGCAGAGCGTCTCTGGCTGGCTCTCCCAGCTGACCTGGCTGCCCACCTGCTCGAACTCGCTGGCCGGCTCGCCCTGTTTCGAGCACTGGTAGATGCGGTACGTCATGGCCGAGTAGCAGAAAGCGATGATGGCCAACGGCACGACGAACGCCACAGCCGTGAACCAGCTGATGTAGGCCTTCTCGCCCCAGCTGAAGTGGAAGGTGCCCCAGCAGTCGGTCTCGCCTGACGGCAGCCGCTGCACGGAGAAGATGGCCAGCTGCGGCAGTGCAAATAGCGCGGCGCTCGCCCACGCCAGGCGCACCATATACCGCGCGCAGATGATCGAGTTGGAGTGAAACGTCGTCCGGCCGTAGATGACGTGGTAACGGTCGATGGCCATGGCCACCATAATGAAAGTGGAGAGGTAGAGGGTAAACACCTGCGCGTACTTGACCAGTTTGCAGAGCAGGTTAGGACCCATGAAGCGGTATGTGATGTCCCAGGCAAGCTGAGGCAACACGTTGAAGAACGCCACCAGGATGTCGGCCACGCTCAGGTGCAGCATGAAGTAATGTACGCGCGACATGCAGCGGTTGGAGCGGATGCCCTGCAGCGCCAGCAGAATGCTGCTGTTGCCCGCCAGCGCCATCAGGAAGATGGCGAACAGCACGCAGATCTCAATGGTGGCCAGGAACTCGTCGCGGCCGGGCCCCACCGGCTCGGCGCCTGGTGCCGCCGGGCTGGCCGTGCTGGCGGCAGCGCTCGGCGCCGTGCTCAGCTCGGCGCCGACGTCCTCGGCCGCCCAGCCGGGTACGCCGGGACGCAGCAAGCGCTCGGCCATGCGCGTCACCAGTGAGGAGCGGTTCATTCGGTCGGCGGACCGGACAGCTCGACAAGCGGGCGCGTGCGGCTAGGCGCAGGTGGACGAGGGTCCGCTCAGACGGCGAGGGCCGGAGATGCTCCTGGTGTAGTCAGGAGGCGCTCCTGATGTGGTCAGGCGCAGGCAGGCGCAGCCGGTTCAGGCTGAGGTGGCCACTGTCCGGCTGAGCTCACTCGACTGGCGGTAGGCAGGCGCAGCCGGGGCTGCGGCGGAGCTGCAGTTGAGGCGGAGCTGGAGCTGCGGCGGAGCTTGAGCTGAGGCAAAGCAGGGCTGAAGCGGAGCTGGAGCTTGAGCTGAAGCGGAGCTGGGGCCCGGCCAGAGCAGCCTAGGGGCGGCTGTCTCTTGGGTGTGCGGCCAGTACTGTTGCGGTGCTGGTCTGTCCGTGGACTAGCGGACCGGTTGGGTCCCACCCAGCGGTGGGTCACTTGCTATGACACACTGATTCCAGACAGAGAAAATCGATCGTGCTTCGACACCTACAGAAAAAAAAGACGCGGTTAGATCGACGTTCATCATAGTGAGTTGGCGGGGCCGACGCGAACCACCCTTAAAGTTTTTTGAGGATATTTTTCGACCGTCATGCGATCACGCCCAGCTTTCGGAAGCCTTTGGGGCATTTCTTGGTTTTCGCCGCAAAGACTGCGGACGGCGAGCGGCAACCAACGAATGCGACGATTTCACGCGGGGTCCGACGCTGTTACACCAACGGAGCCCTACATCATACACATAGGCTCAAAGCACGCAGAACTACACACTTTTGTGGACATAATTAAAAAAGGAACACACTTGTTAAAGTGTGTTATGCTATTGCGTGACATGATAAGCAATGACAAGGCCTCTTTGATACCAATCCATTGACCTATTCTGCAGGGCTGCATTTTTATTGGTTTTGGAAATGGCAGGCACACGCATCCCCCCCCCCCCTCCCCCACCGATTAGTCTGCGCAATGAAAACGACAAGTTCGGACGACGGCGGAACGTGTAAGGCGTCGCATTGCGTTCCTGGATGCTTGTCCTAAAACGGGGAGACGCGCTTGGGCTGTAAAGGCCTGCAGTACGCCGTGTGCGCTCGAGCTGAGTGTTCTCATTCCGTCGTGGAGACTTAAAATACATCCGACTTCGAAAATATCAGCAGCGGGCCTGCGTATGCGAGGACAAGAGCGCGAGGAGGGCCCGCGGCCGGACCTTGTCGGGGTACTTCGTTTCCCGCCATTCGCCTCCTGGGTTTGGGATTCCACACCACAGGTCACCGACCTGTAAACCAGTGCTTTGTCTCTCAGAAGCAGGCAATGCCCGCGGGCCATTCGAACCCTAGATCCGGACCCTGGACCCCTTCGACCCCAGTGATCGGAGCGGTCCAGACCCCACTAACTGAAGGGTAAAATGGACAATTCTTGTGTTTTTGACCATACAAAACGGCGCCGAAACTAAAATGAACACCAGCTATACTTGAGACGCGATTAAGTGCATTCTATCGACCGCATTGTGGGGCACTTGTGCTAGATGAGTGGATAATAACTCGGCTTCCGTTTGCGCGATGATCATGACAGATAGCGCAATGGCGCCATCCCGTGACAACATGCTATTGATCCTAGGTAAATAAGGACGGGTACTCTTCGAGCCAAAACAGAATTCGTCGCGTCCTCTGTGAAGGCGGCCGTGAAGCGATGCAACTTAAGTTACTTCAGGGCACTGCAAACCCAAGGCTAAGGCGACGTTAGGAAGCATTCTATGTGATGGAATTACCTCTCGCTCAAAACATTCACTCTCTGAGCAGGAGGCCCCCACTTGACCCAAATTGGATGCCACTCCCAGACAGTGCCTGCTACCTTGTACGGTGGCTATAAACTAACTGGCCGCCTGCAGCTTGAACTTCCCTGGGAGGCACCCTTCAAGACGGTGGAGTGTGCGGCAGAACTTTCCCATCCCGGTGCTCTCAGAGGATTTAGCGAGATATTGTGTGAAAGATGGTCGCAGCGTCGGTGCTAAAGCTGAGTACGGCCCTATTTGAGCACCTAATGTTTGTCGTGGTTCGTAGGTCTTTCAATAACTTTCTTATCAATGTCTTGGCAGATTCTTTTTGCATTTAAAACGCATGGCTTGTACAACAGTTTTTGACCTCTACAAAACTCACAGCACATTTTTAAAGCAGAAGAAATGTACCCGTTTTGTGGCTGCGTTGGCAAATTGCTTCAATCACGCTAGTTCTTACAGAGATTTAATTTCCTGATAGACTTCCAACCCCGAAGAACCATAGTACCGGCACACACGATAACAGCTTTGGGAGCCAACAAGATTCCCTTCACTGATCTTTCGAGAAATTGTACACCAAGCTCACGTCCATACCATACGAGCGTTTTACAAATTGTCTGCTCTCAAAACCCATCGTGCGCTGACTGTCACCAACTACCAGGAGCTGTTCTCATACCAATAACGAAGAACGCCTGACAGCATGCTGCAGATATGAACGACGGAGGTTGTTTTCATTTTCGAGGTCATATATTCCACTTAACAAGGCATATCGCCCTTGATCACTACAAGTTGTCATAATCTTACAGCTGGGGCCCCTGAACCTGGAGGCAAAGTGTCGGCTACAACATGCTCCTCATGTAGCTGACAGGGCAGAACATGCTGGATGAGTTATCTGAATGGTTACGCGTGGTCACACGTGACCGGCTCGCGCCAACATCACCATCATCACAACATGGACCGGTCAGCATCCGCTGCAGTGAACGACGCGATGAAAAAAGACGGTGCCTTCGCACCGCCTGACTCCAGGTCCCCATCCGCTCTACCGACACCCGAGTGCATCGCGTCCACCATGGTAGCACGCGCGCGGTCGGCCCGCCGAGCCAGTCACTCCGCGTCCCCACCGCCGCCGGCCTCGACGCACGTCGGGCCGACAGTGCCGCGGGCGCCACCCCCACCGACAAGCAGCGGTGCTTGGCGGCCGGTGACGTCAGCCGGTCACTCGACTGGTCTAGTGGTCGGTGCAGTTGATCGCCGACCGCCGACACCGAGATACTGCAGAAGCTTCACGACGGCATGCAGGATTTTCCCTTTTAAACGTCACCTGCGTTTGGGCAAACGCGCGACAGACACGCCGTCTGCTTGCAAAGGCCTTTTTTGTTTTGGAATTGAAAGGCTATTTTCCCTACAACATCTGGTTAAAATCGCCTGCTTAAATTTTGGTTATACTTGACTTAGTTTCCGGTAAAATTGCCAAGCTGAGCTTGAAGGTATCGCCGCTCACCGAGTAAAGGATTTCAATGCATGTATTTCCCCGACGCTTGGAAGACAGGCCGTGCACGTGAGAGACAGATTTAACTTTGTAAAAACACATACCGCCAAAAGTTCAGACCATAATTAGAGCTGTACGGACAAACGCACCAGCAGCCTTGGCAGAAATGCTGCTGATGCCGCGCGCAGTGGTGGACTTGCTCGCAGTCCACAACAAGATTTCGCCGTGGCAATCGGAAAGCTCTGGGAAGCACCAGCCTGCTTTCGCACACCGTCATTACACGGGTATTGATGAGGAGCGCCTCTGCAGTGGCTCCTAGTGCTACGACGGCGGTTGAGCGCCCATCCCTGTGTCTGCAGCGCCGCAGCTTAGCCCCCAGACCCGGCCACTTCGCCCAGGACCCAGCTTTCAGATTTAGCGACCATATCAGAGGCTATATGTTTGCATTGCGGCACACGAGTAGCTCAGTGCGTTGGGAAATTGTCTTCCAGATAGGTGCTGATTTCCACCGCTGTTTGTTAGTTTGGCGGACCAAAGGGGGAGATGGCAGCAAACAGACACTTGACTCATATGATGGTGAAAAAGGTTCTCTGCCTCCGGACGTGCTTTTCGAATCATTGTCTCACTCATGGTCTCTCTCACCACCCGGTGTCGGATTCGCCCCAGCGGAGGGCATCGGGCCGGTCCTGGCCTCGCCCCTGTGGTGGGTATCGAGCCGGTCCTGGCTTTGCCCCTGGCGAGGGTATCGGGCCGATCCTGGATTCGCCCCTGTGGTGGGTATCGAGCCGGTCCTGGCTTTGCCCCTGGTGAGGGTATCGGGCCGATCCTGGATTCGCCCCTGTGGAGGGCATCGAGCCGGTCCTAGATTCGCCCCTTGCGGAGGGTATCGGGCCGCTTTACGGCCCTCGTGAGAGCCGGTGATCCCCCGCTAATGCCGGTGGTTCTGAGGCGGCAGGCTCCAAGCAGATCTCCCCGACAACGCCACTATCGGAAATTGACTACGCAAGGCGGGCTTTAGAGGCGAAGCTTGTGGGTAAAGCACTTACCACACCCGGAGCTGATCTGAAGGGGTCGCCTAGTTTTGATTGACCCCAGTGAGTGGAGCTCCGGCGCGACTGAGGTCTACGCCGCCTTCCCGAACAGAGGTTAAGAGAAGCTCTCGCAGCGCAGGGCTGATAATGGCCGTATTTCAGTGTATGTATCTACGAAAATACGTCTGTAGTCTACGAACGAAGACACATCTCCTAAGATGTAGGTTACAAGAGGCGCTGCCACGAATTTTGAGTAAGGAAGGGGGGCACAATTTTCCAGAGGGTCTCCTGGACAAAATGGCCCCCTTACGGGGCAGACAGCATGATCCGGCGCAGTGTCGTATTCAAGAGGAGGGGCGCCGAGGACGTGTGATATAGAGCTTCGGTAGGGCGTATCAAGCTGTTAAAGCAGCACATCAAAGTAGATAAAGGAAAATAGCTTTAAAAAAATCCAGGATGGGGGGCTTCTAATTATTCAGCAAAGGGTCTCGTTAGCCTAAAGCAGGACCCCTTGTTCCAGGAAAGGCCTCCTGATGCATGGAGGGGCTTCTTGCATCTGGTGCCACCTCTACCCATTCGGCAGCACCTAGAACAGGATGCTGCCGATTCACGACTGGGGCCTACCAACCTATCCAAGGGTCTCTCCATACCAAAATAATGCTTTCTGATCTGGAAGCACGACCATCTGGTGCATGAAATGGGCCTCCTGCCCCAGACGCGCGGTGTCACGAATAGAGACGGCGGCTCCTAACCCAGAACAATGGTCTCCCAGTTTGCAACGGGGACTTCCCGAGCCAGCATAGGGTTTTCTTAACAACCTTGGCCGCCTGATCTAGGACATTGGCTGCCTCATTTATAAAGGTAACACCATGATCCACAAAGGGTCTTTTGTTGTGGCAAAACATCTTCAGAGCTCGGTCGGGTGCTCTATCGTTCAGTTGTGGGGGCTCTTTTACCTGAATTTGGGTATTCTACAGATGGCTGCAATGCCTTCAGTTTGGGCAAAGGGGCCTGCCATTTTTTCTGGGGGTTGAGGGGCAGAAACATACGCTTGTACCCTGTCTGCCGGCAGGTGCCACCTCTACCCACTCCCTTCTACGCCACCCTGGGTCTATGCATGTTTACATCCGTTCATGCAGATATATATGTCCCTGAAAACAGCCATATTGATGTGTTGTGTTCGAATTACCTGAAATAAGGCCCAATCATTTTCAAACGCAGAGACAGTCCATTATCGCACAATACGCAGTGCCCACGTCAATTCGCCAGCATCTGCACGCAGCCGAACCTGCCTAACTGCGAGTGTGAAATGCATGAATGAACAACAAGCAGATGCCAAAACCCAAACGCGAACTTTGCTCGTCGTGTTCAGCACCCACAAAGATGCACCCTCCACCCAGGACTAGCAAGGGCCCGGGGAGACCCCCGCGAGACACACACGGTGACGTCACGAGCCGACCCGGGCCTCGTGGCGTAACCACGTCCTCACGGCCGTTCCCTGTTAAGTGCAAATGGGCTACGCAAAAGGCCAAAAACCAGACATCCCCATCTGGATGGTGGGAAATCCCCATTCTCCGAAGCCGCGCCACTTCTGCGTGCAGCGCGTGGAAGTGCCAGCGGAGTGGATACACCAGCGTAATCCGCCGCTAATTGAGAGGCGACGCTGCTCCTCCAGTCACGCCGCCGCCCCAGCTGTCGGCGACCTCTCGCTTCAGATCCTGCTCGGATACGGATGTGCGTCCCGCAACGGCAGCCATTGGGACCGACGCACTGAACAAGTTGGTTGTTGCGTCAAACTATCGGCAGCGTCGACTCCATGGGGCCATCCATGGGTTACGCTACACATTTTTGACCATTGCATGCCGCTCCCCTTTAACGGGCGCAAGCAGCGCTCCTCCTGGTTACCCTGTGTTAAGGGCAACATCGCGAAAAGAAACGTCTGTTTGGCCCCTTATTGAACAAGAGTTGCATCAGTCAATCAGCTAGAGTGGCTATAGTTGCAGAGTGCTCATGCCTTTATAGGATATCGGCCTCCCGTAAAGACAATACGAAGGCCAAAGCTTTGCAGGCGTATTCAGGTATGGAGGTATATAGAGCAAGAAAATAACAGAGGTATAGAGGTATACAGAGCAACAGACAAACAGAGGCATAATGGTATAAAGAGCGTAAAGAGGTAACGACTGAGCAGGAAAGATAAACCAATCGCTAGGGAGTGGGCACTCCTACGATATATTATCTCTTGCAACTAAATATAGGCCGCCGTGCGGAACGACTTATCAGTTGAATATTCTGAGAGCTGGGAGATATTGTCTTGAATCGCCTGGAGGTATTTGTTTTACCAGCAGATTGATATAAGCGTTTCGGGAATTGCCCATGGGATCTACTGTCTATATTTCTGTGCATAAAGGAGCCCAAAACCAAACGACGTTAACTTTTCTAAAGGTTTGGGCGTTTGCATAAGTTCTACGTGAGCTTGAAACTTGGGCGGTTATATATATATATATATATATATATATATATATATATATATATAGGATCCATCAATGATGGCTCCTGACTCCGCTGCTGTCCGTGACAATGGTGCTTGCTTTATACGACCTGGCGATGAGCGACCGGTTTTATACCATCACGAAATCATTCGCGCGCGAATTAGATTTCCCGGAAAGGATCGTAGTAAAATTACAACCAACCAAAGGTTTGAAAAAAAATATTGGCGCTGGTCGGATGGATATGGTTGGATAACTATGGTTAGATAATTAAAAATCAGCACATCCTGCTAGATCATGAGTTCCGTGTTCTTTTCATCAGCTATTGACCTTCAGGGTACAAGGAAATGCTAGCTGAAAGAACGAAACTATGTCTCACATGATATATTCACACACGCACACACACACACACACACACACACACACACACACACACACATATATATATATATATATATATATATATATATATATATATATATATATATAAAGTGCTGCATGAAGGCATGGTCAGTTGCTGAAAAACCGAAATTCTTGCAAGAGGCGTTATGGTGGGCCAGGTTAGGGCAATGACATGGCATGACATGACATGATATGGCAGGGCCGGGCGGGGCAGGACTGGGCGGGGCAGGGCAGTTGGGGTTCGCTTTGGGTCTGATCAAGTCAGGTCGGGTCGTATTGGGTGGGTTGTGTCGTGACGCTCGAGTTGCTGGCAACCATCAAAGGGTCGCTTAACATTGCCAGATACTCATGGCCGGGTGGTGGTGCATTTTCACTGTCAAGTGGTGTGAACTTATCTGTGATTAGGGGAAGGGGTTCAGCTACAACTAGGGGCAGGGGTCAGCTGCAAGTAGCGCATCTGGGCTTAGCTGTAAGTTGGCCCACTGAGGCCCGTCGACTGAATGGCTGTATAGATATAAATATGTTGTTAGTACCTGTATAGACGGTGAAAACCTCCACAAGGTAGCCGAAAAAGACTAGCGATGCAGATTATTTGAAGTGTATCACGGAGCTGGTAGCGCAGAGCGCCGTCGTCACACGGAGCTGATAGCGCAGAGCGCCGTCGTCACACGGAGCTGATAGCACAGAGCGCCGTCGTCACACGGAGCTGATAGCGCAGAGCGCCGTCGTCACACGGAGCTGGTAGCGCAGAGCGCCGTCGTCACACGGAGCTGGTAGCGCAGAGCGCCGTCGTCATACGGAGCTGATAGCGCAGAGCGCCGTCGTCACACGGAGCTGGTAGCGAAAAGCGCCGTCGGTTCCAGCTTTAGGGAGCCACCGTTTCTTGACCAGCTGCAGGAACTTCCCTGCCGCATCGTCAGCTTTTTGTCCAGCCCCAACTTTGCGGCCAGCCACTCAGCGTCTAAAGCAATACAGGCCAATTCAGCAAAGAAACCCAGTTTTGAAGAAAGTTAGGCCACGTTCTTCTCGTTTAGCCCGTGAATGAACTCCCCAGTACAACTTTGAGTTGACAGCTTGCCTTAAGCACGAGTTTTGATGCCAATAGTCCGTCTTCGCTGTTGGGCTGGTTGTTTACTGTGGCCTGCTTAGTGTATGTGTATGGTCTGGACGCGTTCGAACACTCGCGTCGCAATTTCTTGTTGTTTTGCGCCGCGACCGTCGTTCATACATGCGTGATCATATAGCTCAGAAGTGCACGATAGTCTCTTTACGAATCCGCTGACTAGCAAGTCCTATGAGGAACTATGACCCCCTTGCGTACTATGAGAACGTTGTAGGAATTCGAACGCGACACTTCAAAAGCAGACAAGTCTTACCACTTCGCGCTACGGGTCGATGATGGTACCCAGGCCGACCACAGGAGCGGCTAGGTCTGTCAGACCCGCACCAGAATTTCTGTCTTGTGAAATAACTCCCAACCTCCCCGCTTCCCGCCCTTGGAGCCCGGGACTTAAAATGCATTTTTGGTCATTGAGATCCTGATATTGGTGTTCCTGGCTGTTCAAGCTCAACAGGCATCCAAGATCATTCTGGCCCTGGCCGGTAGCATGCTCACTATGATCCCTGACTCTATTTATTAATAGTTGGAGATAAAACACACCCAGGATCACTAGTGCTATCAGTCGTCCCCTGTATCATGCGAGCAGTTGCGCACTTGAATACAATAGAAGGGCAGCACGATAGCTCTGTGGCACGGACGTCCTCCGATGACGGACGTGACGCGGACGTCATCAAGTGACACGGACGTCATCCAATCACGGACTTGAAGCGGACGTCACCAAGTGGCACGGACGTCATCCGATGGATTGTTCGACGAGCTCTCAAATATTGCTCTGATTGGCCTAGCACTCATGACGAGCGCGAACGCTGCACAAAACTGGTAGCAGATAATGGCTACCTTGATGCCGCTACGGCTACCTTATTCACAAAGCTGGCCATATGGTCCGGAGGATGGACCTTTCGGTGGAGGGGTTTCTGCATCCGACACCCTCGGTGTTGCCAACCTCATGCACGGTAAGCTGCGTGGTCAATACTTGAGATGAGAATGTCATGAGCCCGACGAATCAGTTCCGTAATCTGGAGACGTCCAAGTTCTGGACATTTTCCAAAAAAAAACCCTGAGGGAAGTCAGTGCGCCGCCAAGCAAGACAAATTCCAGGTGCGTGAAAGCAAAACAAGCTGCTATATTGGCGCTTGGAGCTCCCAATCTTCTAACGTCATTTGATAGCAATCTCAAGCGATGGTAGAACGAAAAATCTTTAAAAGGCTTCAACTATCTTTGATCAGTTATTGCGCACTGCCTGATCTGTGATGTAATTGCATGCTTGAACCTACGACCCGTTTTGCGTGCGAGAGCACTCCCGGTACGTTCCAATCTGTATGTAGGTTTGTCATCACAAGCCCCAACATCCAATCAGTGCTTGTCATCTGCTACATCGTCACAAACCGGACGCACGAAATGTGGTACACAGGTTCTGAAGATGCCGAGCAATCACCGCGTTTTGAAAGCCTGTATTACGGCTCATAAACAGAAGTATGCGGCCGGTATTTGAACTGTTCAAAGCAAACGTTCCCTTAGAAAAAAGAGTTCAAACACCTAGCATGGTACCGACTGCCAAGCTTTGGGGCGAGGTCTTTTAAGCATTTGTATCAGTGTGACAACAAATTTATGCTATGTGACCACTTCCATGACCTCCAACTGCGAAAGTTTTTTCTCTCAAAATAATCCTTGTGTAAATGCCGCGGTAAATGCAAGCAGACACATGGCTTAACGTTCTTAAAAGAAATGTTTCCCTTTTGTATGTGGTTTCGAAATGACATAGCCAACTTGAAGATTATTTGGGACAGTTCACAGCCCTGCCCTTCTTAAGACCAAAATTTTTCTTCTTTCTAAGCTAATCGCCCGCAAAGATGTGCAGACTATTTCGGGGAGATTATTTCGAGGTCAACCAGACATCTATTACGCCATAATAACGTCATTCAAATCCTGCCATTCCATTACTCACTCAGCGATCAAGGCCAATAATTGTAAAAGCGTTCATATCTGCCATTCGTGACCACGAGTTCTAGATACAACGGTCATCAATTGGCTCTCAATTAATGCTGCGCAAGGTGAGGTGACACAATCAAATAAGGTCGCATTAGAGAGCATATTTACTGTACTTGGATGTTTCTACTATATTTATTATTTTCATGCTTTCAGTTGCTTTATGTAGAAATTGTGTTGTCTGAATCAGTCTTTCCCAACTAAAAATAAACCAGTAGTTATAAGTAAGCTTACTTCATCATATCTGATGTTTGGCTCAATATCTTCACATGTGGAACATTCCTTTAAGGAGACCCCGAACTCATTGACGTGAAACGGCGTACGGGTGGGAGCAGACCCGACATCGGACGTATACAGCATTTGCCTTTTACGATTGTATGGCGAAAGCTGGAGCAAAAATAATTCGGTACACATCTGAGCAATCGTGCTAAGCAATCGTGCTAAGCAATCGTGCTAAGCAATCGTGCCAAGCAATCGCGCTAAGCAATCGCAAGAAGCCTGGCGCCGGGCAGTGGTCTAACAGGTTGCCCACTGAGTTGTTCTATCCCGCCTAGAAGCATGGTGTGGTACATGCCAGACATTGCAACACGCCCTGAAATATTCATACATATATGAAACACATGCATTTCTTGCGACGATCGCATCGCTGAATTTTTAGACACAAAGGTCATATAGTGGCGGCCTGTTTATAGGATATCATGCGATGCGATGTGATAGCCAAAAATACCGTGACTTCGGCAGTTTTGCAAGACAATGCTCCTTCAGCCTTGTTCTGAAATCGTGAGAATCTCTTCTCGGCATATTGCACGGAGACCGTCTTTGACCCCTTCGAAAAAACACGATTAAGGCACTAGAAAGCTCAACATTTACCACACAGCATTGCGGAGCAAAAACAAGTATGCAGTGTTTTCGTTAGAGGGCTCATCTCTGACCGAAAGGTAGTGGATCAAGTCTGGCTGTCGACCTGGTGTATGCCGACTGCCGACATACCCAAGCCAAAGCTCATTTCTGATCGAAAGGTAGTGGATCAAGTCTGGCTGTCGACCTGGTGTATGCCGACTGCCGACATACCCAAGCCACAGCTCATCTCTGACCGAAAGGTAATGAATCAAGTCTGGCTGTCGACCTGGTGTATACCGACTGCCGACATACCCAAGCCACAGCTGTTGAAACCTGCATAGAGTCGTTGCGAAGCTGAAATACATGTAGGGTCCATGATTCGCGTATCACCATAACCATGCTACCGTACATAAATCAACGCAACACGACGATTTGGGTGACGAAGAAATTCGATGCAACTGCGTGAACGCAGAGGTGCGCATACGACGCCTGATGATACGAATAGATGTGTGTGTCCACATGGAGACCTACAGACGTGGGGTTTCGAGCAAGCGAATATTTGTATATAACTTTATGCAGATGAAACGTTGCAATATAAAGAGTTGTGAACGAAAATGTGCGTGCGAAGAAATGCGATACTTAACATTGTGTGGTATCTGGGGTAGAGTGCATGACCCTTTAGGACGCAAGGACGGACAGACACAGTAAAATTGTCATCCTTCCCATTTACATAAGTGGTGTCCTCCCTTTTTACCACATCTGCACCTCGTTTACTGAAAATAGGTGTTTTGCTTTTGGTGTAGGCAGTTCAGACGGTCGCAGAATGTTGGCATCTGGCGCTCAATCACGGGCGTCTCACGTTGAATGATAGAGGCGTCCACACCGGCTGACCGTCGGGAGTGACATGTCACTAATGACTTGAATCAGTGAGTGGAGCGACTACACGAGTCATACTTGAAGGAAATGTACTCGCTATTATATTCAAACAATTTCCCATAGCATCGTAACAGTGAACATATACGTACTGGAAAGCATACATTTAGCCGCGGACTACGGTATTTTGTGTTAAAGGTAAGTGTTATGGAGTTCGAAACAAAGTTCAGATGGATGGTGATCCCGTTGGCGGCATTTACATCAGACCCCAATCTGATGAAGATCCTGCAGGCTATCCTGATCGTCCAGTGAGAGTCAGCACTCAGTCAAGTAAAATTGGCTAATACACGTTGGGCCGGCGCTGCACAATAGTCACTGGGCGCCGGTAAATATTCCGTCACTGATTTTCACCAAGGTGTGTGTCCTAAGGTACTTTTTGTTGCGTCTTGGCGGCTAGGTTTAAAGAAAATGTTTCTTATTTGAAGATATTGAAGCACACATCACATCTGATAAAACAGGCTCAGTTATAACTGTTGGTACATTTTTTAGTGGAAAAGACTGATCTAGACCTCACAATTCTCGGTTTTGTAAATATGCTCCTCAATGTGCCATTGTTTGATCACGTCATCATACCTTGCACATTATTGATCGGAAGTAATTGACCGCAGCTATATTTGGAACTCGCGCTCACGAACACCAGATGTGATCACCTCGACAATTACATTTTTCTTGGCCTTAACCACTACATGGCTTGTGGAATAGCAGGAATTGAATGCCGCTATTATGACGTCATGAATGCTTAAGTGACTTTGAAATACTGTCTCCGGTATACCTTTCCCATTTTCGCGGGTGTATAGCTCAGAAACTAAAGGGGCTTATGTTTTGAGAGGGGCAGAATTGAGGACGGCGCCGAAATGTCTTCAACATGGTTACTTCAACTCAAAACCCCATATAAATGTGGAACACTTCCTTTACGGAGGCCTAAATCTTTCGCTAGCAGACATGTGTGGGACACAGGGTAATTAAAGAGACTAGCTTCGCCAATGGGTAAGAGCCAACAGGCGGTAAAAATGCTACACTTCGGCACCCAACTGGAATGCTATTTGAAGGCACACTTGGCTTGTCGCCAGCTAACGCTTGCGCCTGCTTAGCTATAAACGCGAGTGGCGGTCAGCTCCGATAATTCTCAAGAATTACCCGCGAGACTTGACGCCTACAAAACGGCGGTACTCCTCCCTCCCCTCCCTGACAGATCCTCCCCCGCTTCGCCGCTCACTTCTCGCCGCGCGGGGCGCGACCCGGACGGGCGCGGCCGTACTCACCAGCCGGCTGGACGGCGACGGCGACGGCGACAGCCCGACGGCCGGCAGCACAACCCCGGTCCCGGCGGCGCCGACGGTGCACCGCTCCCGTCGGCTCGACACGCTACTCTGCCGACCCAGCCGCTCGCCGGCGGCTGCATGCGTCTGCCGTCGCCATGGCGACGCCACCGCTGCGATGTCGTCGGAATGCTGCGTCGTCGGAAGCCACGTGACTTGGCCAGTCTCAGCGACAGCTCGCGCGGTCCGGTCCAAGAGTTGATCCGCTTGTTTCAAGACGACGATCACCATGCGGTCTGCAAGGTGATGCTTGTGATCCAGAACGTGTCCTTCAATCATGATAGGTTACCTACCTGCGCGGTCCGAGAGGCGACCCAAGTGGGCGGGTATCTGAGTCAAGCTGTCAAGAGGTGATCGGCATGGTCTGACTGAAAAGTGACAGTTTAGCTCGAGAAGTTAGCCCAGCGATGTAGGAGGTGATCTGAGCTGTGCGAGAGATGCTCCATGCATTTCAAAAGGTGGGTCGCACGTACGAGAGGTGGCTCGAGCGGTGCCAGAGGTGATGCCAGCGGTGCCAGGCGTGCCACAGACGGTACGAGAGGCAAACCGGGCGGTCCGAGAGATTCCATTGAGATCTCGGGATCTCTTGCACCGACATCAGAAGGAGAGGTCTGAAACGAAATGCTGAGGTCAGTAATAACGTTTTTGCCGGACTGATAAGAGCGGGAAATGTTTATATCGAGGGGGAGAAACGCAACGTTTCGAATCACCTCAGGTCGGATCGGTCCAGTCCGGCACGGCTCAGCCCGGCCCGATCCTGTTCAGTCCGGCCCGGCCCGGCCCGGCTCAGCCAGGCCCGATTCGGCTCAGCCCGGTCCAGTCCGGCACGGCTCAGCCCGGCCCGATTCGGCTCAGCCCGGTCCAGTCCGGCACGGCTCAGTCCGGCACGATTCGGCTCAGTCCGGCCCGGCCCGGCCCGGCTCAGCCCGGCTCGATTCGGCTCAGCCCGGTCCAGTCCGGCACGGCTCAGCACGGCCCGATTTGGCTCAGTCCGACCCGGCCCGGCCCGGCTCAGCCCGGCCCGATTCAGCTCAGTCCGGCCCGGCTCAGCCTGGCCTGGCCTGGCCCGTTCCGGTCCGGTCCGGTCCGGCCCGGTTCGGTTCGGTTCAAAAATCAGAAAAATCATGGCGTACTGTGCATGCAACTTTGATCCTTCATGCCGTGGGAGTTTGGCTTCTCGCGACAAAAAAGATCAGAGGTTCAACACGAGATGATGTGAAATATGTATTTCTATGCCGCATGCATCGAAATTGACATGAAAAAGTTCGGTTCGTAGCTCTGCGAAAAGCTTGTAGCTTACACGCGCTCGGGTGGGTGCCAATTTCCCTCCCCTTCCCCTAAGGTTTTTCCGAAATGGCTCTCGAACGGAGCGGTGTAGCCGCACCAAATTTTAGGTAGATGTAGAACTGAATAGTAAATCGCTTGACATTTAACATTTATATGCATCTTGTAAGGGCGCTGACCTACGGTAGGGCAAAATAAGGCCATTAATTCAACGAAGTCAGTTTATAGGAAACCGTTCAATCTCGTGCAACAAGGGAGTGTTGCACCAGATCGAGCGACGAAGACTAAGCTATCCTATCATGAGATGCTTTCTTAGGTAACAAGACAATTGAATGAACAGGTTCCATTAACATAGGGTCAGGTATTAAGGTCAGACCAAGGTCAAACTCAACTTGTTTATTACTCTAACGCTCGCAGTGCGAGGTGGTTTCTCTTGTTCATTTCAAAGTTATTGATAACAGGAACCACATCTTCCATGGGCTTCTTAAAGGTCACAATGAGTCACTGATCTAAAACGACTTAGGTCAACAGCTCTATTTTAGGAACATACTGCCTGGCGTAATCTTTGTTGTTGATTCAAATACAAAACTCCAAGCAGTTTTGTATGATTTTGGTGACCATGACCTCCGAAAGGTCAAATAGGTCACCAACCTTAAATGCGCATGCAGCATCTGGCCTAGAACAGGTATCTAGGTTCTGGAGGCACTTTAGAGACCAACCTGGTGCTTAACAGGCCAACACACTGTGAATCTGGTGTCTCTAGCTTTTTAGTTCCTGAGATCTTAGAGGGGCCCACCGATCCCTACCCCACCCGCGCAAAGGGTATCCAACCGGCCACCCGGGCGCGTGTTAAAGATTTGAACACTATGGGCTGGCAGGAAAAGCAGGAGAATGTGGGGTGTGGCGGCCACCCTCACACTTTTAACGATCTATCTCAAACATGATGAATGATAGCCATTAGATGGTGTATTGCCATACATAGTCAACATTTGCATATGTCCATTAAAAAAAATTGGGTGTCCTCTTGCCCGTACAATATCAAAAGAGTTTTAGAAGTTACTGTACGGGCAGCATGTCAGCAGGGCTGAACGTCATCGGTGGCACTGCGGCAGCTGGGCGAGGTGGCGAAGCAGATGCAGCAGTCGCCCAAGCGCCCGCCTCTGACGAAGACGGCTTGATCGTCCTAGCCGTGGACGCCTCAGCTGCCGTCGCCACCTCAGCGCCTAATGGTGCTTCTATCGTTCCTGCAGCTGGGGGGGGGGGGGGGGGGGGCTCCGATTTCATAGACCTAGGCGCGCCAGCAGCCAGGAGCGAGAATTTTTCTAAGCCACGAGCGTCTTGCCTGCCGAGCACGCCTCAGCTACTGATGAGACTTTCGCAGACGAGAACGCCTCAGCTCCGCTCTCGGTAACGTCATCATCGGGCTCGCGATGGGTCGTCTCGGCAGGTGCGTAGCCAGACTCGTCAAAGACGCCCCGATCTAGCGGCGCAATCACGTTCTTTTTGAAGCCGTTGATGGCTGTGGTAGGCGTGGCCGTCTTCAGGTACGCCTCGTCGAGAAGTCTAGCCGCTTGAAAGATGGTCACGACAATGTAAGGTTCGTTCGAGAAATTTCTCCACAGCCTGTGAATAAAAAATGCTCAATGGCCGTATGATGGTGACGTAAAACGTTTGCGGGCGGTGGCTGGTGTGAGGAAGTGCGGCGATGATCGTCCCGCGGCTGTCTCACGCGAGGTCACAGGCGGTGGCTGGTGTGAGGTGGTGCGGTGATGATCGTCCCGCGGCTGTCTCACGCGAGGTCACAGGCGGTGGCTGGTGTGAGGTGGTGCGGTGATGATCGTCCCGCGGCTGTCTCACGCGAGGTCACAGGCGGTGGCTGGTGTGAGGTGGTGCGGTGATGATCGTCCCGCGGCTGTCTCACGCGAGGTCACAGGCGGTGGCTGGTGTGAGGTGGTGCGATGATGATCGTTACGCGGCTGTCTCACGCGAGGTCACAGGCGGTGGCTGGTGTGAGGTGGTGCGGTGATGATCGTTACGCGGCTGTCTCACGCGAGGTCAATCTCTTCAAGGCTCCTATGGACATTCATGACCAGCAGAACTGGCTCATCCGCCGAAAGGCTGACCTTTAGAAAATGGTTGAACCATTTCTTAAATATGGCGCTTTACATGCAACCGGAGAGATGGTACTCGCACACCGTCCCTGGTGATGCACCGTCCTCCAGATCTCCAGAATTTCGTTCCCACCACCTCTTGGGAAGTTCATTATCGCTGGAACAAAGTTTCCACCCACGGACATGCACACAATCGCGATGGTAAGTTGTCCCCGCTCTGCCGAGGCTACACTTCCAATCTGTCTTCCTTTCTTTTTTTTTCCTTTTGGGCCAGGATCATGCTTGGTTTTGTCTGCGCTGCTGTTGCACCTGTTTCATCAACACTGAAAATTCCGTGCGGATCAGTGATGCCATCACAAGCCTGTTCCAGCAGATCGAAGAACTTGTCAATGACAACCTTGTTAAATCTGTGGGCACGTGCCGCATTCGTGGCTTCTGGCGTTTGTAGCGATAAGTTTTTGTTCCTCTTCATGAAGCCGCTCAACCAATCCTTCCCGGCCACGTCTGTTTTGAAGGTGTGGGACATGCCGTTCTTTTCGGTCTTCTGGCAAGCCAAGCCACGCACATTTCAGGGAGTTATGCCGTAGAACCTATTTCGGTGGCGTTTTGTTTCCAGATGGGGAACGTCAGCTCTCCAGCCATGAGGAGACTGTAGGTGAAATCTGGCGAAAAGCTTATTTTTCTCTATGTTCGTGGTCGGCTTAGACACTTCCCTCGGACACCTACGCTCAGCTAAAGTTATGTTGCGAAACTAAGCCCGCTGATTGGTTGCTCAGTTATATATATATATATATATATATATATATATATATATATATATATATAGTTGGGTGCAAACGAGGTCTTGCTGCGCAAGTACTGTACCAAGTATTGCCATTGGAGAAATAATGAGGGAGCGGGTAGTGCCCTTGGCTCCCACGTGTGACCAGGCTACTATTTGTACCAGGCTACTATTATATTGCGTTATAGTCCCTAGGCGTAAAAAACAGATTTTATCCAACCCCCTACCCCATTCCGCAAACGATGGTAGTCCCTGGTGCTACACAAAAAATTATGCGACTTCTGAGCTACACGGCCGCGAAAATGGGGAAAGTATATCGAGGAAAGTACGCAAAAGTCACCTTGACATTTATGACGTCAAAATAGCGTCATTTAAATCTTCCCATTTCAAACGCCATGCGGTGATCAATGCCAAGAAAAATACAATCGTCGAGGCATTCATATCTGGCGTTCGTGAGTATGGTTTCCAAATAAAACGACGGTCAATTGGCTCTCAATCAATGTTGTGAAAAGTGCGATGACAATCAAGCCATGACGTATTGCGGAAAATATTTATTTAACAGAGAATTGTGCTTTCTAGGGCAGTCTTTTCCACATAGAAAGTATACCAATAGTTATAAGTGAGCTTGTTTTATTACATTTGATGCTTCAATATCTTCTAATGTGAAAGATTCCCTTAAAGCGTTTTCGGAGTTTCCCGATGTGAACCGATTGAGGAGGAGCTACCACGCTGCAGCGTCTCGAGAATCCTGGCACTCTGCAATAGGTCAAGGAGGAGCTTCCTACACTGCACCATCTCGCGCAGGGCAAATCCACCCTCTGCAACAGGTCGAAGATGATCTCCCTACAATGCAGCGTCATCACACTCTGCAACAGGTCGAGGAGGAGCTCCGGACACTGCAGCATCCTCACGCTCTGCTACAGGCTGAAGAGCAGCTCCCTATCCCACATCGTCTTGGGCGGGGCATCCTCACACTCCGCAGCAGGTTGAGGGAGGAGCTCCCTGCACTACGGCGGCCGGCCGGTCGGGGAATTAGTTTACCAGCTCGGCGCCAAAGGCAACCATACATTCTCCGGCGTCAAAGGTCGGGATTTGGCTGGCTGGCCTCAGCTGCAGATTATAGAGCTCAATGGCTCGCGTGACGAGCCTGATGTCGGAGGGCCGCGTTGCCTCCGCAACCGCCGCCGCCTCATTGAACCGAGTTTCCACAGAGAGAGAGGGACAGAGAGAGAGAGAGAGAGAGAGAGAGAGAGGAGAGAGGGAGAGACAAAATAGAGAGTGAGAGAGAGAGAGGAGAGAAGAATAGAGAGAGAGAGAGAGAGAGAGGGAGAGAGTGGAGAGAGAGATAAGAGAGGGAGAGGGAGGGAAAAAGAGAGAGAGAGAGAAGAGAGAGAGAGCGAGAGAGAGGGAGACGATATATATATACTATATATATATATAGATACTCTATAATATATTCTCTCCTCTATTATATACTATATTATATATAGCTCTCTCTCTCTCTCTCTCTTCTCTCTCTCTCTCTCTCTCTCTCTCTCTCTCTCTCTCTCCTCTCTCTCCTCTCTCTCGTCTCTCTATCTATCTATCTATCTATCTTCCATCTAATTTTCCTACTCTACTCTAATATTATATATATTATTATATATATATATATATATATATATATATATGCCGCTGGCGATGTGAAATATCCGGCAATCAGTAGACTGCCAGGCGGTGAAGAAAGCGTCGTAAAACCTGTACACAGTTTGCAGCCAGTTCATGTCTTTTTCCAAATATCATTATTGTAAAGCGTGCTTGTGTAAGATTTCCACAAAGCTAAAATAGAGCGATATTTGACCTAGCTAAGAAACGCTGGGTAGCCTATTCCACGACAAACTGTTACGTTAAGGGGTCGAGATAACACTTCATCTTTTTCATTTCGCTCCAAGTGTCAGTGCAGGATTGTCTTACACCCCGAATGTAGCTGAGCCGTTTTTAAAAGGATTAGAGTAAGTGCTGAGGAGTTATAGCCTCGGGCATTCTTAAAAGGTCAACCAACATGGGCGACTTCGATGGTTCATAACACAAATGTATTTGTCTTAATTGTACAAAACTATATGCTGATAAACGAGCCATGATCCAATGAATAATTTGGTCATTTTCAAATATGTGTGTATTTAAATTTCAAATCAATGACCCCACGACGTAAAATTATGTGACCTCTGTAAAAGGAATGCTTCAAAATTTGAATACATTGAGGTGAGCATCAAATGTGATGCAACAAGCTCACTTATAGCTGCTTATATACGTTAAGTAACACAATTATGCTCTAGGCAGCATAGCTTCTCTGTTTAGTAAATGGGCTCCTAGATGCGTCATTGCTTGATCGTGTCACCATATTGTCCACAGCATTCATTGAGAGCCAATTGACGGCCATTATTTATGAAAATCGTGCTCACGAAAGTCAGATATGCAAAACTTGACCGTTATATCTTTCTTGGCATTGATCATCGCATGACTTATAAAATGGCACGATTTGAACGGTATTATCATAACGCCGTGAATACCAACGTGACCTTTAAATCCCCTCCCAAATTACTCTCCCGAGTATACGTCGCCTTTAACCTCAGGAACCAGAGGGCTTTAGACCTTAAAGAGGGCATGACCGTGATCTGCACAAAAAGGCATTCAATATGGCTGTTTTAGTTCAAGACCCTACGCAAATGA
Source organism: Pollicipes pollicipes (assembly GCF_011947565.3). Lineage (NCBI taxonomy): Eukaryota > Metazoa > Arthropoda > Thecostraca > Pollicipedomorpha > Pollicipedidae > Pollicipes > Pollicipes pollicipes. Next base: position 20,864,391 of record NW_023596818.1, read on the forward strand.
AAAACTCTCTTTAGCATTTTCTCCATCCTCGATGCTATTTTACGAAACGCAGAAACTTACAGCAATAACTTCTCTACCAGGACCCAGTTTAAAAAGGATGTGTTTTTCTTCTGAAAGCTACAGTGTTACAAATGTAAAAAAACTTGGCATGTGGATCCCATTTTGTTCGGATCTGACAGATGATGGACATTACGAATTTGCATCCGGTAGAATATGTGCAATAATATAAATTTATGTTATTTAGAAAGAGAGAGAGAGAGAGAGAGAGAGAGAGAGAGAGAGAGAGAGAGAGAGAGAGAGAGAGAGAGAGAGAGAGAGAGAGAGAGATACATATATATATATATATATATATATATATATATAAGATACACAACACAAACACGCTCGTTCGTTTCGATATATGCATAGAACATTTATAATATTACAAACAAGTATTATACATTTTTGAAGTTATTTGTTTAAGAAATACAAGGCAAGAACACTCGCCCATATCTTATATATATATATATATATATATATATATATATATATATATATATATATATCTCTCTCTCTCTCTCTCTCTCTCTCTCTCTCTCTCTCTCTCTCTCTCTCTCTCTCTCTCTCTCTCTCTCTCTCTTTCTATGGTACGTACGTGCGTGCGTGCGTGTATGTGTGAGTGTGTTTGTCTCCGGGCATGCTTTCGTGTGCGTGTAGTATATCGAATAGCTGACGGTTTGAAATGAGGACTGGAAGTGTTATGAGGAAGAAGATATTAAATGGTTTCCGTTACGAAATGTGTTTGCCGATTCATATCCGTCGCTCCACATACACGGCCGCATCCAATGGGCTCGTAAGCTGCACATGCAGTGAATCACATATCACTATGAGCCGTTTGCAAGAGCGTGGTGTAATGACCTGACTTGCTTAATGCAGCAACGATAAGATCCCCTCATTTGCAAGCTCATCGAGGCCACGCTCATCTGCAAGCTCAACTCATGCGATATACTGACTTTTTCGCACATTTGGCCTTAGCGCACCCACAGTCACATCGCACTGCCTTGCTGTTATTTTGCGTCCCTCGTCGATGGGCAGATGATAAACATTCATAGTCGTTGGTGTCGCTGGTGTGAACTTATGAAAGCCCTGAATGCCCGTAACTGTGACAGCTTTTGAAAAGCTCTCCGTGTAGTCACCTCCCACCTCCTGCCCAAACGCATAGATGGTCATGGTTTGCTGACTATTTTATCAGCGAAAGAAATTTGAGCACGTCCTCCGCTGTCAGTATCTGCCCATCTTGGGTGTGCCTGAGGTCCTCTTGTGCTGTGGCACGCTTAGCCCTGCTCCCGATGCCATCACAGGCCCCCTCACCATGCGACGCGGCAAAAATAATGCGACTCACAGCGCACCCTAGTCACCCTCACGGCGGCAAACGTTGATGAAGTTGTACTTTTTGTACTGAGCGGCACTGCTGTTTGTGACATACACAATTTTAGATGGGGCAATAAGGTACAAAGGTCCAGGACAAGTCATTGTAAAAACGCATGAAACATGGTGGTGTTTTGCTTTATACCATCAGAGTTGAAACAGTAGCTCTGATGACACACTTCCTCCCGTCAGTATGCTACGAACGGGGGCACAGCGCACTGAGAGGAGTGTCGGTGGAAGTCTTGGGCTGCGCCTCGCACTACGAATGAGAAATTTTCAGAGAAGTTGACCTGGGCGATCACTTCGCCCCTGTTGGCAGCAACCCTTGCGTGGGTAAACTGTTGACCCTGCCTATCAGTTACAAAGTGGTGTCGATCCGATTCGATCGTGGTGTCGATCCGATCCGATCGCGGCGCCGTCCGATCCAGAAATCCGTGCTCACGATCTGTTCACACCGAATCTCACCATCCATATCATTATCAAGTGTTGTACCAAACTCGTCGCTATGCTCTGACTTGTCCGGGAGGATATATTTTTTTTTTTAATGCTCTACTCTTTCCTTACCAGGGCCGTCCTCACAATCCCTCATCATGAAGCCACGTTTTTGAAGAAGTCACGAAGCCGCGTGAGAAGTGGCCTAGAAAAAAACGGCATCGCTGACGTACACTTTCCTTCCAATTCGTCAAAACATGCAGCCTATGCGGTATTCCACGTTATTTTCGAATATTTTGCAGTAGTGTCGCCAGGCTGCCTGCCTGGCTTATTTGTAGTTTACCGCATTGTAATTTATGCTCAGTTTTACCGGGGGCCGTCCCCCCTCCCTATCCCGATGTTTCTGTTCACTTGAATGACAAACATACGGTCAAATGATGCATCTTCTCATCCAATGACGTGCTCGACAACAAAAGCTTTTGCTTCGGCAATATTGCATCCCTAACACATGTCAAAACTGACTGCGCTTGGAACTTTGTCGACCTCATACGCGCATGCCTCGATTGGAGCGAATACAAACATTTAAAAAAAAGAAAAACCTTTTTCCTTCATGCGGTAGTAAGCTGACTGTTAGTAATTTCAACATTCAACAAAGTGGCATTGTGGATGTCCAAAAGGAACATATTGGTCATGAGACTTTTGGTGACGTTGCCAGGGTCTTGAAAATTAAATGGATAAGAGTTTGGAAATACAAAAAATGTACAGTCTCATGGCTAGTTTAGCGGTATATAGTTTTATGCGAGTTGAAAAATTATTGATTGCATACAGACTCTTAAGATGCCTTTGTTAGCTGACTTAGATTCGAGGTTTAAGACAACCCCTTGAATTTTTTTATCGAATTATGAAATATTGCGTATTCCGCCTCTGTCGATTTGTCGTGGAATACCCCCGGTGAAAAAGGCGGGGCAAGTGGTAAGCGGGAGGGAGCTGGTGTTTTCCACTGTGAGCTCTGCAGCTGGTAATAATGCAGGTTAAAAAACAGCATCAAATCATCGACAATAAATAACGAGAAAGGATTGCCCACATATAAGAAAGTAAATGAATAACTAAATACATAAATGTGTATCCACTACCCGCTTTCGACACTGCCATGTGACCCGCTACCGACACTACTGTGTGTGACCCGCTGCCGATACTACTGTGTGTGACCCGCTGCCGGTACGACTGTGTGCGGCCCACTACTCACACTGCTGTGGAGGCATTTGCTTCGCTCTGCTTTTTGCTTTTTCGCAATGTTCGTCGCTCTTTCCACTATGTATGTTACGTAATCTCGCAATACTCTATCGCACAAAACACTTCCGCAATACATTTTTTGAGCTCTTGTGCACGCAAGTTAGGGAACAACAATTATAAGTATGAGGCGGTTATTACGCAAATTCGACGAGACGGCGTACAATGGGTATAATGTCTCCCCTATGGCGAATTCGGCCGATGAAGTTTAGCACAGCGACTCATAAGGCATAGGTTTGTGGCTTAAACTTTCACTCGTGCATTTCTCGCTAAACGGCTTGCACTCACTGTGGCAATCACAAACGTCCATTTCTACCAGTGCCATTCGTACCAAGGATGCCACTTTATAGCCCGCAGGCCTGCGCAGCGCGGGACCAAAAGTGATACCTGTGGCCAGCTGACAACAGCCTGCGGCAGATTGTGTCGTCACCATCAGCTACGGACTGGAAACACCACATTTGAGCTTTTTCACCCACGCATTAAGGGCATATAGCGTATAGCGACACCTCTAATTCCTGCCGTCAATGGTGGGGTGCATTCTGACCACGCTGCACGTCTACCAGGGACATGACGGCTGGTGTTAGTAATTTGTCAGCCTTTTCCTTGTTTTCGTTCCAATTTTCGGGCCAATTTAAAACGAGATCGATGTGAAATCATCACTCACAAATTCGTGCACAGTCGCGGAGGTTACGATCAATATCTCACTTGAATGTCCTGTGCGTGTCAAGGTGGTTTATTCCAGACGTGAAATCTAGGGCAACAGGGGAAGAAAAAAGTCTGGTGTTGTGTCGAAACTTTGGCTGGGTAATTTAAAGTCCAGAACGACACAGCCTTATCTGCTCGTTGTGCCTTGTTAATGCTGCAGTGGCACTCATCAGTGCTAATATTAAACATAACTAGTTTTGAAATTTGACATGCGTATGTCTTCGAAATGTCCTCCAAAGGTAACGGCCGTGACATAAAATAGAGGACAAGCCAGAAACAGGATCTCGGCGACCAAGAAAAAAATCCAGAGCACTTTGCTTTTCGGACAAAATACCAGGGCCGCAAGTCGAGCACGTCACATCGAGACCAGTGGGCAAAAATTGAAGTAGGTGCATAACCTGGCTTGTTCTGCGCCAAAAAAGAGGACATTAGGGAACCATCCGAAGAAGCAACCGCAAACGCCTTAGCCGTGTACCTACCAAACACGAGTTCAGTCAGCTAGCTTCTGGGCTGAAGGAATGGAGGAGAAGCGAATGCATCTTGCAATATATTGTCATGGACATGGAGGACATGACATGGACAAGTAGGTGAGGGCTGTGGAAGGAGACTTGTGGCCCCAACGTTCAGGTTTCCTTAACCCAATCCACACCATCCGTGGGGATATGCACGGTTGGGTACCCGATTCCAGTGTCTTATCAGCTGTGCCCACCTATTACTCGCCAGTTTGCGCTTTCTAGCACTCGAGTTCTCGAATTACGCAAGAATGTCAAGAGTGATTACATCCACACTTACTCATTTGCGTTGATAATTACAAAACAGTCCGAATAAGCTTAACGACGAAAAGGAGTGCGCTAAATAGCACTATCGAATGTTTCTTCGAAACTTTACCCGCGAGATAGGATCATGTTGTTTTGATAATGGCGAGCGCACGCAATGGGGATACCTGCCGTCAGATCAATTTCATAAAACTAGTTTAGAATGGGACAGATAACAAGTAATTTTAGCTGTCCACAGACACACGTAATGTTATAGATGCTCCCGAATCTTGTCCAAAATTTCCTGCAAGTTGGGGAAGTGGAGGAAGGGCATGAAAAATACCAAGTTAGGTCCACTTTTGACTGGTGTGTTGCGAAAAAAGTTTATTACGAAAAGAGGCGCGCGAAATAGCACTATCGAGTTGGTAATATGACCTATACCTGAGCTGATATCCGGGCTAGTAACCTGGGCTAATATCTGACACGATAAAAAGCTAGAAATAGATAGTAATACGCTGATGACCGTAATAATACAAAACTACCTAATCTGTCGAGATAGGCTTTCAGCCGAATTCGAAGCTCAATATCGGTACTTCGTGTTTTATCATTTCTGCAAACCCTGACCAAACTTAATCATGCCCAATCCACTTTAATCATGTCCAATCTATTAAGACCTCGATCTATGCCATGAACTTCTACAGCATCGTTAATGAAATGGAGGAGGCTGAATTACTTATGCACGCTGTTAGAGATAACCTTGGGCGACATAGCCACCAGTAAACGAATTAATAGTGCCATTTTTAGTTAGGTTCAGCCTTGGGGAAATAAGCCAGCTGACGTTCGATGCCCAGCGATAGACACATTTCAGAATATATATAATAGTTATCTAATATATGCATAACTTGCCGAACACACAACAGGCATAGCAGATCTAGTGCTAAAAAGTTATATATGTGCCTGACCTTATCGAGCAGAACCGTGGCCTTGAGAACGAGACGCACAAATCTAAGCCACAGCAAAATGCACAAACTGTATGACAGACGCTACGTGGTGTTCGAGAAACTGGCTTAATCCTGCACAAAAAAACAAACAAAACTTCAGACTCATATGAATGCAAAGATATAAAGTTACTCAGGGAATTTGCGAGGAACATTATTCACATACATAAGACAGATGTAATACCCTTATTCCTCGAAGAAAACCAGGAGAATGGAGATAAAGTAGGTTGATATTTCGGCAACATGCCTTTATCGAAACAATAGCAGAAGTGCTATCTAATATATCCATAATTTGCTATTGCTTTTGCTAATTTGCTGCTGTTTCTGCTATTATTTCGATAATGACATGTTGCCAAAACATCAAACATCTATATCTCAATTCTCCTGGTTTTTCTCCGAGAAATAAGGCTATTACTTCTGTCTTTGTACAAAAATGTTAAGGATGCAAAAAAATGTCAGTACAATGCCGATGACAGCCTTTTGTCGGGTAACTCGCAACCAATTGTTGGATCCATCAAACACAATAAGTTCGCAAGCGTAAAACAAATGAGATCAGCACCATCATTTCCCCATTTGACTAGAACAAGCTTTTTACTGAAGGGCAGAACATACATTTACACTGGAAGAAACACTGGACGCAATGCTCGAATATGCGCTACATCATATCGCATAACATTAATGATGTCTGTTTTATGTCTCTGCCAGGCCCCTTGATAGCTCAAAAGAAACCAGCTAGCTTCGTTTTGTTCAAGGTGAGTTTGACGTCCCGAATAAATATAGTTTCTTAAAACTTTCGTTCGACATTGCCATGGCACTTACATGATGTTTTCCTCGCAACTGGGACTTCAAGAAGAACATCACAGCCGTGTTGAACATGAAAGCGAAGTCTAATCTAGTTGTTGATGTCCTTGAAGGCGGCGGGGTGATGATCAAAGACACGTTCTCTCATAGGGCAAATGAACTCCTCCACGTCAGTGACAGGGCACAGTGTGCAGCTGACGTGACAAACCATGTTATTTATCTCGCACATTTTGTCGAGGCTAGATGTGCAGAAAATGCGTACAACTCGCTTGATGGGGCAAACTGGGTCCCACATAGCCGGTCAGTCTTTGCGCTCAGGCAATCGTCAACAAACTGCAGAGATAAACGTCATGTTCGGTTTGCTTTGTTTAAGTCCATGTACTATGATCCTTTGAAAGCTATGCCCCTGAGTATTCAGTCTCTGAGCATACTGTCAGTCAGTTAACTGCCCTTGAGCACTTGCACCATGATTTTCTGTATTGCATTTAATATCAATTTTTATGGGTAGCCTTCGTTCCAAGTGCATGCACGCTGCGCTTGGCGCCGCGCGTGGCTACTCGCGGTGTGGGGGGAAGGCGAATGGTTCGGCGGAGCTCGTCTCTAAGAGTGTTTTCTTGTGTGAGGCGCGGATGGGCGGACTGATCGTACGGCGATACCCTGGAGCGTGTCTCTTTTACAGCGGATGGGCGGACTGATCGTACGGTGATACCCTGGAGCGTGTCTCTTTTACAGCGGATGGGCGGACTGATCGTACGGTGATACCCTGGAGCGTGTCTCTTTTACAGCGGATGGGCGGACTGATCGTACGGTGATACCCTGGAGCGTGTCTCTTTTACAGCGGATGGGCGGACTGATCGTACGGTGATACCCTGGAGCGTGTCTCTTTTACAGCTCTGTACTATCCGTGTGGGTGTCTGTTGTAGAGCTGTCACTTTTGAGCCCGGGGGGGGAAGGGGGGGGGGGGGGCAACGTGCGGCAATAAAAAGCCCGCGGTGCGTCTGGCGGGCATTGCTGGCTACATTACAGGGTCGTGATGTACGAAGTTTTTCCGGAATGGTTTCCGAACGGCGCGGGGAAGCCACGCCAAATTCTGCAAGGCTGCAGGCAATTGAATAGTAGGTCATTTAGTATGAGAAATTTAAATGTGCCTTGTAATATCGCTGATCTATAGCACGTCAACTTCATCCCATTAATTCAGCAAAGACAATTTCTAGAGAATCGTTTAATCTGATGCAACAACGGAGTGTTAGACGAAGCCATGCATCTTTGAGATAACTTCTCAGGCAACACAACGATTGAATGAACAAATTCCATTAGCCCAGGGTCAGGTATGAAGATCAGACCAAGGCCAAAACCAACCTGTTTTATTACTCAAGAGCTCACTGTGTGGGATAGTTTCTGGTGCTCATTCCGAATTGATTGATAACAAAAACCGCATTATACTTTTCATGGACATTTCGAAGTCAGCGCAGATGATTGACCTATAATGACCATGATCAACATTTTGCGTTCAGGAATAATGCCCAGTGTAACCTTTGACGTTTATTGAAATGCAAAACTCTAGCAGTTTTACATGATTGTGTTCGCCATGATCTGAGAAAGAGCGAACAATGTCGCTTACCTTGAATGAGCACCAGTGACCTTTTGCTTAGAACAAGTATCTAGGTTCTGGGGCAATTTGGATACCAATCTGGAGTCTGACCTTATTTGACCCGAAGGTCATGACATAGGAGCCCTAAACTTCGACACAACTGAGTACACATACAGGCCAACACACTGTGGATTTAGTGTCTCTATCGCTCTAAGTTTTTGAGAGCTCAGGAGCGGGTCAAATTGCCCCCCCCCCCCCCAACCGCATTCAAGCGAAGTGTATTCAACCGGCCACCCAGGCACATCTTAACGGAGCGATGCACCATAAATGTACGTCCAACACATGTCAAAAGCACATGTAGCGATATGCTATTCTACCAACAATTAAACAAGCAACACGACTGTGTGAGTTTTGTGGAGGTACAAGGCATGGTCTCGTAAATATGAGCATGCAAAGCTAAGAAAATTTGATTTGGGGAAAATTTATACTAGCATTTGTATGTCTATTTGACATAAGCTGAAGCTCTACTACAAACATGGCTATTACGTGTCATTAGACCTCAGGCCTCAAAATTTGATCTTTGACGTGCCATAATGGGTCAAATATTTCCCTAGCAACTAAAACTTATTACTAATTGCGAGATCTTGCTAGGACCAACCCACTGGCATTTGCTGCTAAGCTCGATATTACTTAGTTTGGAAACGGTAAGGGGCATACCGACCCCCTCTAAGATTGACCTTCGCATTATAAGCAATGCTGAATCAGTGCGAGCATGAAGAGTTCACATCTTTCAAACGAAAAACCTTGCATTAACTCGTGTACCTGAAGCATAAAGCCGCGAATAAAGGGCTGCGAGCTGGAACCAAAATATTTAGTGATAGCCATTGTTTGCTTCTGAGACTTGTACCTCGCTAACAAACTTTACACAGGAAGCAGGAAGCAAGTCCCCGAAAGGGATGATGAGGTTGGGGATCTGTCTCACCCAGACTCTGACCAAGCCGGATCCGTCTCGGTCGGGCCCGTCGAGTCCGCTCCTACAGCGGGCACGTTACATCGGCAGGATCCATCACCGCCGGAGTCCGGACTCAGGTCCAGTCGACAGTCTTCTGTGCAATCAGGAGCTTTCTCAACAGTCATTTTTTCGCTTCCTCTTCACCATCGCCCACATAGTTTTCAGCAGGTGCAGTTGTCTTTACAGTTGCGCAATTTATGCAGATGCCTGCTGTACCTCTGGAACCACCAGAACCACGTCGTTGGGCTTTACTTTGTGGCTCTCTTTTGGTGTTTTCTTTTTCGTTACCTAAGAACAGGTAACCAAGAGCGCACCTTCATCTACCCCAGGAACGCAATAAAACATACGTTAACACCAGCAAGACATAACATTAAGTCACAGCACTCCTAGCCAAGAAATGGAAACAAACATGAAGAAGCAGGCGAAGAGGTGGTGCAGACCCGGCGGGGACTGTGTCATGCCATGCACAAGAACAAATCATACATGAGAAGTCTTAAAGTATTAATGGCCAAAGTCAGCTAATGACAGATTGCTGGGTCCACCCGGTAAGCTACTACCACTCGTTCACAGTGTTAATAAAGGTTGTCAGTCACCCAAGTCGGAGGGGCAAAGACGTGGTCAAATCGGGGCAAATACATTCGTGCTGGGTTTTGGGCTAGACCTCCAGGGAGTCCACCCAGCTAAGCAGAGCCTATTGATGAGAGAGCTGCCGGAGCCAGCGCCATGACTTTGGGAACAAGTGTATGAATATGGATACATTAGAACGTAATTATGCAGCACGAACGAAGGTAAGTATGTAGTGAGTTCTATACCTGCAAGTTAAAAGAAAATCAAATATGCTGGTTATCTTTTTGTGGGTCGACGAAATGCTCGTGGATGATGTTCTTGACAATATTTTTTAGACATATCAGCTATTCTTGGGAATTATGAAATCATAATACAGTTCCACAACTTCGGGCCGAGGCAAGTTGTAAATAATCTCTAATTACGGTTTGAGAGTGGGTGATATAATTGCTTAACTCGCGTCATATGCGTTACATTTGATTCGTAGACCTTGTGCATTGAATTGAATGATGCAGGATGCTGTGAAGTTAGAAATTCGTGCATCACAATTAACATTTGGAATTTAGCAATATTTGATAATTTAAAATTTTTTACCGGTTAAAGATTGGCTCGGAGCTTTGTGGAGGGTGCACGTTTTTTATCATACGCACAGCCCTTTTTTGCAAAATTATTAACCGATCTAATTGAGAAACATAATTAACACCCAAAATCAAGCAGCAGTAATTCAAATAAGGAAGAATGAAAGTGTTTTAGATTAGACGTGACGTTGTTAAATAAGTTAAGTACCTAATCCTACTCATAATTCCAATATTTTTACTTAACACGCTAGCAAGAACATTGATGTGAGGCGTAAATTCAATAAATTTTTCGATGAGCACACCAAGGTATTTAATTTGTTTCTCTCTTTGATAGGTGAATTTTTAATATGTGCACTTAATTGGAAATGAGAATGTAGGGTAGCACAATACCGTGTGAATGTTTCTGATACGCTAAGTGAAAGAAAGCTGGCATTAACCACGGATTGGTTCCCTAAAGAGCACCCACTGTTGCGTTTTTGAGTGATGATAGAAAATTCCTGATTTTAACACAACACTGATTGAATGAACACACACAGCGATTGATTGCGCGCATATCATTTTGATGTCAACAGTATTAAATGCGTATGAAACATTACTAATAGCCCTATTTTCCGCAGAATAAATAAGAAAATGGAGAGAGAGGTGTGATATTTCGGCTTCATGTCCTTGTAGAAACGAATATTTGTAGCAACTTCAAAATGGACTGCCTGTCCTATTTGATTCTTTAGTTTTTTATTTGAAACAGCGGACCACAGTTCTAACAGATCATTTACATTCAGGGGATTAAAAAAAGAGCAGTTGCCAGCCCTAGCTATGAAACTGTACACATCTAAATAAGAATTAAAATGCGCGAAAAATACGTGCACACGCAAACGAATTCAAGTCAAAAGGCGGCATCACGCATAACACATCATTCATGTACGCAGGCGATTTCAACTAAACAATGTTAAATAAACAGATATCTCGCGTTACGTATCACGTATACATGAAACTATATCAGTTCAACAAGCATAGTGCATCACATATCGGCACCACTCATACATGAACACGATTTTATGCTAGCATGTACCAAACACCAAGGCACTTATGACATTCGCATAATCAGACATGATGACCCCGGTACGTTAAGGTCTGTTCGCCGACTTCTTGTAAGAATAAACTAACTTATTTTCCTTCCTGGAAAGTCCTGTGCTCTGCAGATGACTTTGAGCTCAAAAAGGGGTAAAGGGTTCGTACCTCCCTGGATTTCAGCCTGAGGGTGTTTGTCAAAAAATTGTTGCCGAAAGGGGTATTCTATGTTTCTTTTATAACATCTCGCTGGTGCTCAATATATCTTGAACGAATGGGGCGCATGGACTCCCCGACATAGTTGACGTCCGTCTGATGTTTTTCACAGAGTTTGCAGTTCATTTCGTGAACCGCGTTTTTTGGCGCGCAAACCCCATGGGACCCAGTCTTGCATAAATGACATCTATTGCTCCCCTGACACTTAAGATTCCAGGTAGAAGATTTCACCGGAGGCTTTTTTAGTTATTGTTACTCTTCCAAGCTGTGCATGCGCAGTTCTAATTTTCTAACGATATGTTTGATTTCCCGAATCAAGTGCTCATCTATGTAAGGTAGTATCAAAAATCCGTTATCCGATAGGACCTGTCGTTTTTCACCACCCATCCCCCACGTCCTCTAGATTTTTTACCTTCTCCAAGATTCTGCCTTATAGTCATGGAGAGCAGTCATTGCCCAACAGCAGGGCCCATATTTTGTTTATGCTTTCTTTCCTTTTCACTACTAAATTGGTTGTTTAGAACACTATGGACACGTTACGAATTATTTTGTGCTAAGTGGAAGCTGGATGTGCAGATTCGCGGCGCAGAAATATGCCAGAGTTTGTGGGCTTGATAAAGAGCTTCGTTTCTAACGTTGTGTCGTCGTTTCTCCTTTCGACGGTCACTAATATACCCAAATATGGGGCCTCTTTCCGTCCCCCGTATGCTCCATCGCAAAGGCAAAATTCGGATGCTCATTATTCATGAACTCTAAAAAATATTCAAAGGCACCCTGTCCGTGCTTCCATACTCCCGCATAATCATTGATGCATTTAGCTAAGCAAATTGACTTCAATGGGCTGGCGGTCAGGGCCCTTGTTTCAAATTGGTCTAAAAAAATGATCACCAGAGGAGAGGGCATGGGTTCCCCATTGCCATGGCCAATCTTTGTCGATAGCAGCCATCTCCGAACGAGAAAAAAATCTAAAGACACTGTTGTAAAGGAACGCAGAAGTCTTCTTTTGATAGAGACATCTAAATGTCACCGCTGATCTGCAGTGACATTTAGTTTGCCCTCGTTATGGTTTTTGAACGTGCGCAGTTCATCATCCTTCAATTTCTATAGGCTGAGTTCTACATCACTATTGGAAGGTTTAGGAAAGTTAGTACCGATATCTGGAAATCGAACCTGCAAATTCGGCATGTGATCCCGTTGAAGTTGATCTCCGCTGTTATCTTCTTCGTCTGTTTCACCGAGAGCAAGAGGTGCGTTCGCCAGTTGCTGCAAGGATCAACAAGGAATTGTTTGTTCAACTTTTGCTGCATGATCAACAAGGAATTGTATAACTTTTTCAGCCCTCTGTAATAAAAAGCGGAAGTACACGAATTAATATCAGATGTGTGTGTGTGTGTGTGTGTGTGTGTGTGTGTGTGTGTGTGTGTGTGTGTGTGTGTGTGTGTGTGTGTGTGTGTGTGTGTGTGTGTGTGTGTGTGTGTGTGTGTGTGTGTGTGTGTGTGTGTGTGTGTGTGTGTGTGTGTGTGTGTGTGTGTGTGTGTGTGTGTGTGTGTGTGTGTGTGTGTGTGTGTGTTGTGTGTGTGTGTGTGTGTGTGTGTGTGTGTGTGTGTGTGTGTGTGTGTGTGTGTGGTGTGTGTGTGTGTGTGGTGTGTGTGTGTGTGTGTGTGTGTGTGTGTGTGTGTGTGTGTGTGTGTGTGTGTGTGTGTGTGTGTGTGTGTGTGTGTGTGTGTGTGTGTGTGTGTGTGTGTGTGTGTGTGTGTGTGTGTGTGTGTGTGTGTGTGTGTGTGTGTGTGTGTGTGTGGGTGTGTGTGTGTGTGTGTGTGTGTGTGTGTGTGTGTGTGTGTGTGTGTGTGTGTGGTGTGTGGTGTGTGTGTGTGTGTGTGTGTGTGTGTGTGTGTGTGTGTGTGTGTGTGTGTGTGTGTGTGTGTGTGTGTGTGTGTGTGTGTGTGTGTGGTGTGTGTGTGTTGGGTGTGTGTCGTTGTGTTTGGTGGGTGTTGTGTGTGTGTGTGTGTGTGTGTGTTGTGCGTGTGTGTGTGTGTGTGTGTGTGCGCGCGCGCGTTTGCAAGTGCCAGCCTAACGACTCCGAAAGGTGATTACATACCGCCGGGCAGCACCGAATTGCTTGGTAGTACTGAAATTCCGGTATTGTTAAGCTTTTTCGTGAAAAAGTGTTTAAAGCGCTCCGAAGTGGTTTTGGATGGTTTTTGAGGTCGGGACTGATAGGATGGTTTTTCGACGGTGTGTTAAATAGTCGTGTTTACGAGTCAAAAGACCACCTTCTCCATACCCACACTTCTTCACGGTGGCGGCGCCTGGCGACCACCGCCGCTCCCCCGCCACCCCGCTGGGTAATCACCGCGGCGGGCAAGAGGGGACTGGTCACCATTGTGAGATCTGACCCTTTGGCAAAAGCCGCCGGGCCTCAGAGGTGGGCGCGATATCGCTGCCCGTGCCCGTGGAATGGTTGTAACTGAGCAGTCCGGCATTGAATACTTTGCAGACTGCCAACAGCCTGCTCAAGGTACATCCCGCAACGCGCACTCAAGGTGCATGCACCTTGAGTGCGTGTTGCGGGATACGTCGCAGGAGGCATACAACTTATGGCAATGGGTGTGCTTAACAGTCTTGTTTGACTTTGGACCTCAGAAATTGAGTTGGCTTCATCAAGCCAGGTCTTATCAGCATTGCGTACGGCTGGTCGTCTCCTGCATTTGCTTTGCGGAAGCTGCCGTTCTATTTCACATAGATCTTTCTACGCTCTTTTTATTCGAAGATGTGTTATTCCAAGTGATATAATTTTAGTATCACATTTAGTGTCATATTTTTGCTTTTTTTATTGTTTTGGTGTCGTACCCGAATTTCTTATGGCTGTAGCATTATCATATCATTATCTTAGTCAATGTCCAGAAATCGAGTGCGTTATCAGGCGCCCCCAAACCGTTATGAATGAAACTACTGGCAAAGCTGCCCTCGCCCGCCAGAAATAGCTGCGATCCAACGCGGTCGGCGTCAGTGGTATGCAGGCAGGGGGACGCGGCCCCGGTCGCATCGCGGCACACCCCGCGGCACGTCGCGCACAAAAGGCGCCCTCCCTCGTTTGGCGAGCGGTGGCGGCCCGGCCCCGACCGGCGAGTCGGACGGCTCCGAGGCGCGGGACCCCACGATACCTTTAGCGTTTGCACGTGAGAAACGAACTTGCTAGTTCGGACAGCTGGCTTCACAATGTTATGCAATGTTCGCAGTTGCACTTCTGTCGAACCAAAAACGTTAGATTCATGGACATGTGCGCTCTCCTATACAGATTGCATATTTATTACCCACGTGAAAGCCGTTTTCACGTTAAGTTGAATCACTGAAAAGTTTTAAAAAGTTTAAGTGTTTCTAGGAGGCTCTAATACACACTAAACGCTCTGACAAAAAAAAAAAACGCTTTCCATGCAATTTCACTAGTATGCATAAGCAGGCCCTTTGTATCCAACTAAGATTATTTGTATGTCAAACAAGCCTTTTAGTCGTGTCAGAGACCCTACCCATACTAGTAGCACTTGTAGTTTGAGGGGTGTTGCACGGCAACTTTCATTAATGAGCTGCAAATCCCTTGAACCTGTGTGTGTGCTATGAATGATTACTCGACATTAAGCTCATTAAGACGTGGTTTGGCAACAGCAATGGCGTCTTACGCTGGCTCAAATGAAGCCCTACAAATAATTTCCTTGTGGATGCATAATACTTCGGCTGCAGACAACCATCTGGAGACAATGCCTTTGAACCAAATCCTGCCAAAGGCTTATTTCTCACCCTGATATGTTTGTGTAACTATACAAGCTAGCATTTACATGAATTGGCGTTGAAAGCTCCTGTTTTTACGGTTAGTTAGCATTTTATGCATGCCAGTTTCTACTACTAGATTTGGAATGGCCTCGGGCGTGACGATGCATCCCGTCTCGGGTATAACGTATAGGTTGTGGTGCGTTGGGAGGTACGTATCGAGGGTCTGTTTCCGATGCCTTGAAGTCATGTTCGTTGGAAAGGTTCTAAGCAAGCGACTGCCTTCGTCTCCTGGCTAAATATGTTTGATGGATCAGAAGACCAGTTTGCATCTGCAGACCAGTCATATTTTTATTCACACTCAGACCCAGACCCCTTCCATTTTGCTCGATGTCATTGGAGCTTTATGACGCATTAACAATGGATGTGATCAACGAGTTTTTTTCTGAAAATCTGGCAATGTTGATGTTTGACATGCTTATTGCGGTGTTATAACTCATTTTCAGCCGCATTCAATTTTAGGACTTTCAGAGATCAGCAAAGTGTTTAAGGGCCATTCTGTCCCACCGTGGTGTGTCCTCCGACCGTCATGCTGGCTACACGGGGCGGCATCCCCTGGCCGACGGAAGGCCCTTAAAGTGATACATTATGTCACATTGGTCCGCCCCCTGACGCGGGAGGCCTTCTGACCCGCGCAGCTGACCCCTGACCGATACAGGAGCTTCTCATTGTGTCAGGGACCCCGAACATTGCAAATCGCGGGCCCCGGCCTCATTCTTGCTTTTGAAATGGGTCTCAAGCGCTTAGACGGACATGGAGCCGACTGTTTGTGGCCGCAAAATGGCCCCAATGCCGACGCGCCCTTAAAAACAAAATCACCACCACCACCACTGAGCCAACTGTTTGGCTCAGTATCGAGGCCCCAAAAATAGGGATACAGAACATTAGCAAGGGGGATCTAATAGAAGTAATCGAGGGACCTAATAGAAGGCTGACGTTTCAGGCTATGGCACTACGTATGGGGGCCGGGTCTGAGTCCAATCGTGCCGTTGATCAGGGTCCCGTGGGGTCCTCCTGTCCCTCTTCCAACCTCATCAAGCAAAGTCCGTGACCGACTGGGGACCACCAGCCGAGACATATCCCCTTGTCATGCACTGTGGACCCTTGGCCGAAAAAGGCGCCCAACCACTGTTTCAGAGACCCAGACCAATGCCGATCGTGGCCCCCGATCTTGCCTCTGTTTGGCAAATGGGCCCCAAAGGTTCAAAATGACAGGGAGCCATCTATTCGGTGTTCGCGGTCTCTGGTCGAGTTAGACATCCACATTGTCTCAGGGAGTCCTCAACGGTACGAGAGGACCTCTGACCGATATTTCAGGTCATCACCCTACGGACAACGATTATTTATGTGACCTACAGCCAATCTTGCGGGCCGATATATCCTTCAGCCGGGCCTTTGATAGTCTGCTCTGTTGGGCTGCCCGGGTCCCTCTTCGGGCCCCATCGAACACTACCCTAGGTTGCTTCGGGCCCATAGCGAATATAGGGCCCTCTGTTAGGTGCTGGGTGCCACTGATAAATACAAGTGCACCAACCAGTGTAGATCACTGGTCCCAGCTTTGTGCCTGATTGGGAAGGGGCCCTCAGGCCTACTTTCCACAGTCCGCTCCTAATCCAACGCGGAGCGGACTGTGCAGCATTGGTGGTGCCTGACCGACATATAGGCATATGTCGGCTCAGGATGTCCCTGATCGGTGCAAAGGGCCCTCTGGCTGTCAATCAAAGGTCAGTCCCCGCAGGCCGACACCACTGAATAACACACCGACCAGTCCTTCGTACTCTTAGACCTTCCAATCGAGCTCTCGATCACCGGACCCGGTGGGTCCTCCAGGCTCTTCGGGCCTCCTCCAACATTGCCTCAGACCGATTTGGAGTCCCTTGCCAGCACAGGGTCCCCGTTAGGCGCTGTAGGGCCGCGACCAATGTAAATCGCTGGCTCCAGTTTTTTTACCTGCTTGAGAAATGGGCACTCCGGCCCATGCCGCCACGAAGCCGACTGTGCGCTTCTGTTCCGCGTTTCGTTTCTGTTCATTCCAGCTTTAGGTGTTTGATCCGACATATAGCCTGTTACCGACTCAGGAGCCCCTGATCCGTACAGGGCCATTTGGCTGGCATTGAAGTGGCCGGACCTCCGAATGTCCTTTTGAACCCTCCGGGGCCTCAAATCGGACCCCTAATCGTAGGTCCCGAGGGACCTTCGGGCCTCCCGGATACGAAGCGGGGGCACATAGCCCAGCACCCCGTCCCTTCTGCCTGCGCTACTGTTTCAGAGTCAGAAACATTAGCAGGTTCTAGAGCTTCCAAATTCTATCAAATGCTGAAAATATTGGTGACAGAAAAAACTCTGGATATGCTACCGATGTCCTCTGCCGGTGGGTGTACCAACATCGGTCCTCTCGCGATAATGGGGATGGGGAGAGGCCCAGAGTGAGCTATCCACTCTGGGCTTATCATCTGGGCTAATCTCCGTTCCCATTATGGGCCTAAAATAGGATCATCCCCTCCCAGGTCTTTGCAGGCCATGTTCCCAGGTCTGAGAGCAAAAATTGATCTTTCCGGACTTGACCTGTGGCTTGTCTGGGCATGAAAAAATGACACTTCTCAGACCTAACGTGTGCCATTTTCGAGTTTCACTAGACGTGGGCTCATCCTGGGCCTAAAAGATGAGAGGCGCTTTTTCGGCACATGAGATGTTTACCTTATCAGCCAAATAACTTGATCCTAGGGCACTGGGGGCACACGTCTCCACTTTGGTCCAGACAGGCCCATAGCGCTCTTCGGGGCCGACGATCAAGGGTCCGACTAGGGGTCCCGAATAATTGGCCACAGACTGTATCAGGGGATGCTGGCCCGCAAATGTCCATCAGTGGGCCCCTTGCACCGATTGATGGCCCCTGCGGGCAATGAGGGCCCGCCAGTTGATTCGCGACCACTAATTTTGAACAGTCTTTCCCGTGGCGGCCCAAAGCCCATTTCCAAATCCGAGAACATTTTGGGGACTACGATTGGAGAGCAGGTGTACGTGCCCTAGAATGACAAGATAGGCCAATCACAACAGGAGTTGTCTTCCACCCTCGGGACTTAGAGACCTCATGTTCACACTCGATCTACGGCTGGATTTGCTTTCCTCGACCCCCCTCCCCCCAAAACAAAAAATCAACGAAGGACCTCGATAGCCAGGGCAGCAAAATGCATGGCAAATTTTGAAACAGTAGCAAGCGGCATAGAAAATGACGTCAAATATGGAGGTCTCCACGAGGCCATGCCCCGTTATGAAAATCGAATGTGCGCTTCGAACCCCACCTCAACCGTCACCAAACTATCCACCATACCTTAGGCATGCTCCAAGCCTGACGCGACATGCTTTGGCTGGTGGGCGCTTTCCGCCGCGCCCCGACAAGTAGATTGCATCATATTTTTTTTCAAAAACTTCACATCAGGCGGATAGCTCTTTCTTAACAAGTTGTTCGCCATGGCAGGAAGGAGGGGGAGGTGGGTGATGCGACCTCCCCTTCCCCCCCCCCCCCCCCGCCTACGGTTTTCTGAGGATACCAATACGGCCTATTGTGCAGTTTTGCTAAAATCTTTGGTGGCCTCTGGCGCATCCATTGTGCGCGTATTGACACCAAAAAGTGCCCCCAGTTATTCTGGCCTCAGAGTAGCGATGTTTTTTTTACAATCATTGCAAGGCGATTCAAGGCCGGCGGGTGCGGCAGGTGGCAAGCGACGATTCTGCGGCCGCGCGCGGAGGGTTGGCACTGTTACATGAACGAGACCCTACCTTTTGAATGTCATTGTAATCATGATTAAACAAGGGGCACACTTCTTTATGTTCTATGTCACTTCACTGCATGATTTCATATACATGAACAAGCAAACCTGATGTTTGGTTTTCAGGAAAATTTGACCTTCGACTTGGTCTAGTGGGGCCAGTTAGCAGCAGGAAATTTCTTGCCAATCACAAGACCTCACTAAAGACAGCTCTCCACTTGTTTGCCTTTTTGCGGGGCTTTACATTTCTTAGTTTTCAAACGGCAGGGAACCCCCCCCCCCCCCCTCCCTCCACTTGTCCGCGGTACAAAAATCGGCGAATCAAGGTGCTGGTTAAAGATTGTCGGCTGCCATCTTTTTTATTTATATTGTGTTCTGGTGTAAATTTCTTCATGTCGGATCATGTAAACATCAACTGCCACAGGAGAATGGCAGATTTCATTACCAACATCCAAACATTGGTAGAAATTCCATCAGGAAGCCAAAAATTGTAATTTGCATGCAAGTAACATACAAATCTAAAATACTTATCCGGTTATCTGTAATGTTTGGCGTGTATAATGCAGGAATGTCAATTAAAATTGATTTCTGGGGCACTACCGAATGTCTATGTTGAGTTGGGCCCCCTCAATGCTGATTCCCCTCCACCCAGCCAGTATTTCTAGCCAGAAAATTACAAGATCCATGGGCTGCTATCTCCTAATCACGCATAGAAATAGTACCGCTGTCATTATGCCATCACCAAACAACCTATATTTATTTCTACCATCAATGTGGGCGGTATATATAGTAGGCTGTCCGCCTTTACAACTTGTACTTAAGTGTGTACAGCGATTATGCTACTGTCGCTATCAGCACAATTTTGCAATTCAGTGCTAGCACAAACAGTAATGAAACATGCCATGTTTGCCTCCATGCAATGTCATGCTCACAAGGGCAAAGAAAATATGCACACGAATAAGCACTGCAGAGTGAATGGCTTCCAGAGCTTTCCTGTTACAGTGAGGATGCTATTATCATGAAATAGCCAACGTTATCCTTAGAGACAACTAAATGACAACTTTCGTTGACCTCATAGGAGAGTTGGACCACAACACCATAAAACCATCTGCTGTATGAAGAAAAACTCTTGGTAAAGGGGGAGATGGCGATGCAGTTTACGCCCAGGCGCGAATCCAGAGGGAGGCCATGGGGCCATGACCACTCCCCCCTGGGCCCCGAAGGGGCTCATTGGCTCCTAGCAGGCCCATGGCCGGGCGAACAGGTGGAGTTTTTTCAAACAGAAAACGCAACAAAACTGGGGATCTCTAGACTTTTAGGTGATCTAAAACAGTTGTGAGCAAAAGTTAAGAGCCTATGAAAACTCGAAATTTTTTTCAGTGATTGGAAAAGCTGTGAACTAGAAATTTCGAGCCCCATTTCACTGCCTAGGGCCCCATGCTGTTTCCGGGGGACCTATACGCCCACTTGCAGGATCATTTCGATGGTTAAGGAGCATTCCACGTTGCTCTTCATTTCTTTATATTTGCTCGGAGGGACCTGCGCTGTTGTTGGGGCCCTTCATATTAGCGTGCCGGGGCACTCTTGTCCATCACGGGCCCTTCCACGGATTCTCTCCATTCGCCAGAAAGGCTCTGTGATCTAGAGCCGGGGTATTTTCGGTTGCTCAATGTCCTTTTACATGGGCCTCGTTCAACCTACCGACACCCTTGCGATATGCTCGTGGGCCCTTTGCATTGGTCTAGAGTATTTCCAATTCTCTGTCACTTGCTTAGGGCCCTGAACTCTTGTTGGGGACCATTTGATGGCCTGCTTGGGCACACTCAGTTGTTCGGGGACCCTCCACACTGGGTGTTGGGCGCTTCTTTTCGGAATGGGGTCCTACGCCCTTGCGGGGGCCTATCTGATAACCTGCTCGGGCACATTCGATCGTTCGGGGCCCTCTGCATTGGGCCTTGAGCACGTGCTATTTGAATGGGGCCCTACACATTTGTCGGGGTGCCCATCTGTTTGCCTCCTCGGTCACGCTGGGTTGTTCGGGGACCCTGTATATTGGGTATTGGCGTTTGAATTTAGGGTCCTATACTCCTGTTGTGGCCGTATGTTAAGCTGCTCGGATGCTCACCATTTTCCGGGGGTCCTCCGCACTGGGTTTTGGTGATTTTTATTTTAAAAGAAGGCCCTACGCTCTTGTTGGGCCCCTTTTGATAATCTGCTCGGGCACATTCCATCGCTCGAGGGGGCATTCACTTAGGGTCTTGGGTACTTCCCGTTTGAATGGACAGCCCTACGCTCTTGCTGGGAGTCCTGTCTGTTAACCTGTTCTGGCACACCCAATCATTCGGGGGCCCTCTACTTTGGATCTTGGGTACTTCCTATTTAAATGGAGGGCCCTACGCTATTGAAGGGGACCCTATACTTTAAACTGCTCGGGCACACTCGATCGTTGGGAGCCGTACATATTTTTTGTCAGTATTTCCTCTTTGAATGGATGGCCGCACGTTTTTGGCGGCCCCATCTATTAAGCTCTGGGTGATGGCGGAAGCAAAGTGGGTGTGGGCACGGGCCATGTCCCGTGTCCCATGCCGAGAAGACCTTAAGGCTCCGAAGGGACCCATAACCGGCCGAAAAGACGCAGTTTTCTCACATCAAAATTGGACGCCTTTGGACCTACAGACGACTAAGGACAATTTATAGCAAAAGTAAAGAGTTCATGAACAGACGAAGTTAATTCTTTCCTGATTGAAAAATTGTTACTGGGGGGTGGGATTTGGGGGCTCATTACGCTGTCCAGAGGCTTCACGCTGCTGCCCGGGCCCTATATGTCCACTTCCCGGGTCAGTCTGATCGCTAAGTAGCTTTATATGTTTCCTTTCATCTCTTTGCATTTCCTCGTAGGGCCCAACGCTGCTCTTGGGACACTATCTGCTTGCGTTTCTGGGTGCTCTTGATCGGTCAGGTTTTCCTCCTTGGATTTTCCCATTCGCCCGAAATGCTGTATACGCTTTTCTGGGGCCCCACATGCCAGGGCACAATCAATTGCTCAGGGGCCCTTCATATTGGTCTCCGGTTCTTTCCACTTACTTGGAAGACCTCGTGCTGTTGCTGGGGCCCTTATAAGGTAAGACGTCCAGACACTCGATGTTCAGGGAGTCTCTACCTTCATCAAAGGATCTTTCTTTTTTTATCTCATTTGCAGAGGACTCTTCACTCCTATCGAAGCTCTTTCTGTTAACGTTCTCGCACACTCTTATACTTTTGACTATACTCAATACTCAATTCTCTTGATCGCTCAAGGGTATTAATTCATGGTCTTGGGTAATTCCACTTTGCTCAAAGGAACTTATGCTATGGGTGGGACAACATGTGTCGGCCTGCCGGGACACTACCAATCGTTTAGGGGCCTACCCCGTTGGTCTTGGTTTTTTTTTTGTTGCTAGCTCTGAGGATCCTATACTTGTTGACGGCAGCCATTTTGTTGGCCTCCTGCGGCACTCATGATCGCTCAGGTTTCGTCCCAACTGCCCTTGGTGCTTTCGCCTTAAGCAGTAGTCCAATATGCGCCGATGAATTTT
Source organism: Pollicipes pollicipes (assembly GCF_011947565.3). Classification (NCBI taxonomy): domain Eukaryota; kingdom Metazoa; phylum Arthropoda; class Thecostraca; order Pollicipedomorpha; family Pollicipedidae; genus Pollicipes; species Pollicipes pollicipes. The sequence continues at coordinate 20,886,978 of NW_023596818.1, forward strand.
ACACGCAATTGCCGAACGCAATTTTACATGTCGCCGACGTCGTTTGTGTCATTTCCCTCGCCTTTTGAGTGCGTAACTATCATCATACCAGTGCATCACATTCTAGACATAATTTGAATGCCAGGACATACACTCCTTTATAACAAAGCAAAATTATATGCAATGCGAACACCAGTTGCAAAGTTGCAGTGCATTGAAATTCACTGCCCACTTCATGTCAGTCGCATCACAATTGAAACACGACCTTGCGGCCAGAAAAATCCCCATATCTAGATCTTTTTCAGTAATTTATGCTGAAAAGTCTGGGACACTGAGAGTCGGCTGATAAAAACAGCGAATCGGCCGACCGGCCGGCCCGTAGAAAATACACTGACTTGTCGCCGAACTATCACCGAGTCGGCTGACCAACTACAAATCATAGGATATTTCTGTCGCTAGGTTGAAATGAAACTTAGCAAAGACACCAAGGTGCTGTAGAGTACCGTAAAGAGTCTTTACGGAATCGTTTGTTTGCGTTGTGTGGCGAAATTTGTTACCATGGGGGCATAACATCTATGTATGGAGACCTAATCTTATGTTTTACATAGTGTGTTGTATTTTGTCGTCTCGGCCGTCACCAAAATTTGCTGTCCAAAAACATTTTTGGCACCAGGCTTCGCGTGAATAAAGGATTTTTTGTCGCCGACCTTATCCTCCAAGTCGGCAGGTTTCACCACCCCTGACCGGCTAATTCAAATCGAAATTCTGAACTATTCAGAAGAACTTCGAGAAAATTGGTACTATTTTTCGAATTGCACGCGTCTGGTCTGCCAATAAGTGAGTATTAAATGGTAGCGTACTCTCTTTAACAACATACACTTTCGTAATCAGAAGGTCTAACACTGCCATTGGCAAGAAATTGTTGTCCTGATGGCTCACCTGGCTGGAGTGTTTGCATTCCATTACACTCACCCGGACGCGGTGGATTCGAATCGCTTAAGGCGTTCGCTGTTTATTGTTGACAGACATGGTCTGCGACCGGTGGCAGCGATTTACAGTCTACCTTCGCGGGGCCATTAATCTGTAGAACCAAGATACAAATTCTGACAAACCCTCTGTATTATGTCGGTTTAGAATGAGTCCGCTGAACTATTTGTAACTTAAGAGCGCCGATCATTTGTTCCATGCGATCGTTTAATGTCTGATTCCCATGTTTATTCACTTAAAAATGCAAACAAAATTGACCTCGCGGTAGTTTCTCGCTTCTGTTTCTGTCCTGGTTACAAGGAAGAAAAAACAATAAAATGAAAAACCGTGCCCATTCTTCACGGGTAAGCTACATCCGGCGATCATTTTTGGGGTTGACCATCAGGGGGCTTTTATTAACCCTGTGCCCCTCAAGCAAGGTTTTGGCTATGCCCCTGCCTATAAACAAAAACCGTTCAAATCAGTTCCGTTGAATGAGGGGCAATCGAGTGTCGGTTGAACCATATTGTGCCAAGACAAGCAATTTCCCGAAAGCTGCTTTTTTGCGGTGGTGTGGTGTAACGGAATATAGCTCGGAAAACGCACTGCAGCAGGTGTCCAATTTATATTTTGCACGCCAGTCAGTAGCAATGCTAATCCATAAACATGTAGCAAAGCATCCATACGACCAGTGCACACTCAATCATGCTTGGGACGGCCGGACCGGGGCAGTGGCCGCCGACGGCGCACGGAAGCAGGGCTCAAATATTGATTTCCAAAATCTATCATGTGAATAAAGAGCGGAGAAGAGCCTCCATCTCATTCTCTCCCCCCCCCCCCCGGGCAATGGGCTTGCCTCCCAGAAAAGTTCCTGAAGTGTACCCTGAGCCTGGCCCCTCGCCCCACTTTTTGAAACGTCCTTACGCTTATGGTTCACTATGGCCCTTTGGTAAAAGGCGTCGTGCCGGGGAATTGTGTGCGATATCGCTGGCTATGGAAGCAGAATGTCTGTAAATGAGCAGACCGCATGACAAGACTATGCACACAGCCAACAGCTCCAGGGGACCAGAGTGCTTCTTGCTTAAAACATTGCGAGATGCATGTGGCCTGCAGCTATCAGTATATTTTGCCTTCTTGTTCGGCTTCCAACCTCATAAATTATTTTTGGGTTCATGTAGGCATGCATTTGCAGCACTGCGTTCAGCTGGTAATTTTACTACGTTTTGTATTGCTGCGCTCTTTTTATTCGAACTCATAGCTTGCAAAAGGCTGAAATATTAGTGGCGTACTTGGATTTATGATTATTGCAACATTTTCATGTCATTTAATTTGCGACAATGGTTTCAGAATGCGCAGCTGAAAAAGCTCAGGCATGTCTTTCACCCTCCGGGTGGTTGAGGGTGACCGAGGAGGCTTCCCACTCACGCCAGAAATAACTGCGATTCTATGGGGTCGGTGTCAGTGGTATGCAGACAGGGGGGCGCCGCCCCGACCAGACCGTGGCACACTCCGCGACCCGCCGTGCACAAAAGGCGCCTTCCCTCGTGTGGTGGTCAAGGGGAGAAGGCGGCGGCCCGACCCCGATCGGCGAGTCGGACTGCTCCGAGGTGCAGGACCTCACGATTCATTTGGCGCTTGCACTTCAGAAACGAGCTTTTTGCTGGTTCGGACAGTCGTCTCACAGTGCTGAACAATGCGCAGTTGCCTCTGCGTCGAACATCAAACACCAGAACACACATCGGAAATGCCTGCATAGTGCCTAGCGTCATCGCCATCAACGCGGAATGTGATTATGCATGTGTATGTCATACAACGTGGCTCATGCGCTTATGCCAGGAAGATGACATGCCTCTCAACGTGAGGGGTGAAAAGGCTAAATGCAATGCATTTTTTGTCAAACCTCACTTAGCCTCAACTGTCAATCGCTGCTTTCAGGTAGCCTTGTAAGGATGCAATGAAGTAAAAGACCACACATGCCGGGTAAGAACTTCTTAGAAAGGCACCAGTCAGCCACATTTCTTGTCGGAAAGTGCGTGCTAAAATAATCCGTCAGTTTCCGGTATCGCTTGTCGGCGAGCAGTCCGGAGCGGTGAGATAATGGAACGGACGATGCACTGATTGATGGCTCCGTGAAGGCTGGGTGGTCGAAGTAAAGTCAACCAGTCTGGGGAGATTTTCCGCTCCAGGGGACACTTCTGTAAGTGGGATTGAGAACGCGCTCCTATATCCACAGGGACAGATTGCAGAAGCTAATAGTAACCAACTGGATATTAAGCATGCTGTGGTCTTGTCATTTTTTTTGCTAATTTCCTATCAGGTCCATGCGGATAGATACTTTGTTTTGCTAACAGTTATGAAGAAACCTGAAAACCTATGCTGTTTTTTTGGAGACGCATCGCCTGAATCCACCACGTCCTGTGAGCATGTCATGTTTGGCTGATGCTGCGCAATTTTCTGTTTATGCACTGGGTGAAAACTTTGTCCTGCATAGCGTCGACGAGATTCTCAATGTGCCGTTGGTCATGCTTATGGCTGATCTTGTCATGCAAGTTTTTAGTGTTTGAGGTCTCGTCCGATTTGATTTTACTGTTACCGGTATATATTGGTGTCAACACTTCCACGATGCTTCTTAGAAACCTCTAGTGTATGGAACAAACATCACGAAAATTTAAAATACGGAAAACAGTGTGACATTTGACATACTAAAAGCCACATTGGACATGGGAGAGGCTACTACTTTGTTGGTATGCGACGCTACTGTATGTGGGCGCCGATGGTGATCTGTGGCGTGTATCAGCCAGTATTTTGGTAAGTATCTTGGTGTACTCACTGCCAAACGATGTTTTGATTTTTTTCTTTTAGGCTGCACCAGGGGCCAGGATAGGCCTTGCTGTGAGGAGGTATCTGCGAGGTCGAGGCTTTGCTGTGAGGAAGGGCAAGTTCATCAATTAAAAGACAAATGTCAAGTGCAATATTTGACATCCCTATCAGTCCGCATTATGAAAACGACAAATCAGGGTGAGGTTTAAGAAAATCGTAGATCTCAATTTGTCCCTCTGAGTTTTAATTGAAAGCGAGGTGTGAATGGAACTAAGCCATAACTAAAAAAACACGCAGGCTCTGTTACTGTGGAATATCCCTTGGGATATCTACCCAACATTTCGTAAACGATCAGCCCTACCAGTGCATATGCCCACAACGTCTCCGAATCTGTAGATGCCCAACTCAACCTGTTCCTTGAGGGCACCCATGGCTTTATCTATGCCATGAGATATTCTAGCGAAAACTTTGGTCGCCATGCGTGGGACGGCCGGACCAGGGTAGTGGCCGCCGACGGCGGACGGAAGTAGGGCTCAAATAATTATTTCCAAAATCTGTCATGTGAATAAAGAGCGGACAAGAGCCTCAGTCTCTTTCTCCCCCCCCCCCCCCCCGGGCAATGGGCTTGCCTCCCAGAAAAGTTCCTGAAGTGTACCCTGAGCCTGGCCCCTCCCCCCGCTTTTTGAAACGTTCCTACGCTTATGGCCCACCATGACCCTTTGGCAAAGGGCGCCGTGCCGGGGAAATGGGTACGATATCGCTGGCTGTACCAGCAGAATGCTTGCAACTGAGCAGACCGCATGAGAAGACTATGCACGCAGCCAACAGCTTCAGGAGACCAGAGTGCTTCTTGCTTAAAACATTGCGAGACGCATGCGGCCTATAACTAGCATCCTATTGTGTCTTCTTGTTTGACTTTGAACCTCACAACTCATTTTTGGCTTCATGTAGGCAGACATTTGTAGCACCGCGTTCAGCTGATAATTGGAATCCATAACTGTAAGGCGGCTGCACCCCATCCGACATTGAACATGCAGCGGACTGATGCCATGTCGGAATGCTAATTATGACCAGGGGGATGCAAGCCACCCGTGGAGCGACAAGGAGGCCACTCGCTGCCGACTGGGCTTCTGTTCGGAACTGGATGAATAATTGTGTTATGTGCTCAAAGTTTTGATGTTGATTAAGCAATCATCAAATTACCAGGAGATACTCGCTAGGCGATATGATAATGCTAAAATAAAGCTAAATAAATATGATTGGAAATAAGTATGATAAATAATGCCGAAAAATCAGTCGCAAAGGGTCTGACTTAATTTCATCAAGCAATTGTTCACCATGAGTTCAAGACGGTGGCACCGCAGTCGATCCGCAGCACCGGGGTGATGTTTGCGCTGCCGTGACGCAGCCACATGGTCAGCCATAACCTTGTAATGCCCTTGTATTTCACTCTATATAGCTACGTGAAGGATTTCGACATTGGATGGGAGAGAGGAAAGTCTATATTTGTTCCTCAAAGTAAATTTATTTCGCCACGGACGCACGGAATTTTTTGCAATGTGTAAAACAGCGTTGTGTTAAATCGTTGAACTTGTTTTTTCGCGTCAGAGGCGAATGTTTACTGTGATCATTGATATGCGCTCATATTATTGCATACAAAATGCGGCAAGTGTGGAGGAACGGCAAGTTGATAATGGGGAAGGGTGACATTCGCCCCCGGGAGCTCCCATGTGAAAGTGCTCCTCACATCCCAGCAAAAATAAGATGCATTAATAACATGATAACCATACGATAGAATTCGTGGGCCAGCTAATAAATAAAATGAACCAAGACATTTATGTTTTGCTCCAAGGCAGTTTTCTGTAAACCCAGCAAAATATTTAGAAGCTCTGGTTCATCCACGCAACTTGACCCTTTCAAGCTTTCATCAAGGCATTGGGTTTTATGATCCATTGGTTAAGCAACACGCCCAACTGGCTAGTATGTGCCCCCCCCCCCCCCCCCATAGCAGCAGATTTCACGTGTTGACAATGTGCTGCCAATGTTCGGGCTACGTAGCCAAACAGAACCACATCTATCGCGTTGAGTTGACACTCCAGAGGAATAGGTAACAGATTTGAATAGAGCGGCCAACGGAAGTGAGGGTGACCTGGGACGAGGGCGAGGGGACCTGGGACGAGGGCAGGAACGCGTGTGTTATCGCTCACTCTGGCGTTTATTTATAGCACTCAGATATTGTCGGAAAGAAAATCCCTCATGGAATACAAACCCTCACGCTACAATTTTTTTTAAAAATTGCGCTGAAAAATTGTATTTTGTCAGATAATGGCCGACATAACATACATTACGCGCGCGCTTACAAATTTATGGCATACATTTTCCGAATGTTTGGCTGATGAACATCCATATGTAACAATACTTTCCTTTCTTGCCGGGGTGAAAGGGAAACGACGCTATGCAGCCTTAGCCGCTGAATGTGTCGTAAACCACCAGTAGCGCACAGCCAATATGCTATAGCATCTTGTTAACTACAGATATTAACGTTCGAGGAGTTTCTTTCCGTCATCAACTTTGCGACCGTCGCACAAGAAATTAGTCACTTACCATCGGGTATCATTAATACTTGCATAGATGCAGACACAGATGTCTGCAGAACAAATGTCAAACCCAGCGGAGCTATCTCTACGACCTGGCAGAAATTCAATGCGGAAGGCCGTGACTAACCCTCTCTGCAGGTAGATGCGAAATGCGGAAAGCGTAAAAAGCATGCCTTTAAATGCCTGCAAAGCTGGCGGCCAGGTGTTTAGTACCTTCTGCCTGCTGACTTGATTACATCCCATGACAGTTATATGCTAACACGCAGTAGCAGCAAGGTAGCCAGCAGCAGGCTTGGTGGCGACGACAGTTCAGCCGGATGGGAAAGGGAGTGACAGTAATCCACCGCTTGCGGATGCAGGTAAACTGTGCTGATACAGAGCCGGAGGGGAGGGGGGGGGGGGGGGAGGGGCAAAGGATAGTATAAAATATGGCAGGAACAGCACACATATAATGACTATCCCTTACAGTGCCATGCTAAATGTTCTTTTTCAGGCCCACAGCTTTCTAAATATTCAACATATATGTGCATGAAAAGTGCATGTAAATGAAGCTTGAACAATTATCTTTCGATTTCTGGGATCAAAAGTGTGCGCCGCGGCACTTCCAAATTATAAAGCAAAACATAAGCCTATGCAAGAGCTGTGATATCCAGGTGTAGGATCAAATCCTTTGGTGCCAATTCTTCAGAAGAGTTAAAATAGAAAATATATTGAATACGGTCACTGACCACCAATTAAAACATTGAGTACGAACGCTCTTTTGACTTGTATATATATATATATATATATATATATATATATATATATATATATATATATATATATATATATATATATATATATATATATATATATATATATATATATGTGTGTGTGGTGTGTGTGGTGTGTGTGTGTGTGTGTGGTGTGTGTGTGTGTGTGTGGTGTGTGTGTGTGTGTGTGTGTGTGTGTGTGTGTGTGTGTGTGTGTGTGTGTGTGGTGTGTGTGTGTGTGTGTGTGCGTGCATACATTAAACATGTACAGCCTAAAGATCCCGCCGAAGTGCTATGGAACGTGTTGCAAGTTATTACACAAAATATGCATTGCATATTTTGATGCCTATGAAATATATTTGACACGTGTTATGCAGCCAACGGGCTACAGGCTTTGGCTAAAGACTTCTGTCACAACCTGTGGCAGAAGGTTGTGTATATAGCTTTAGCTATAGCTTTACTGTATTTGACAAATGGAGCCTGTCGCGTCGTTATCCGTCTAAAGCTGGCTGTTGCCAGCGCGGCCAATGGTAGGACCAGGCACTGTGCTAGGTGCTGTAGTTGTGATGCTGGTGGCCATTGCTGCACACGGCCGGCAGTGCTGCCTTAGAGACAGCACAGCAGCGATGGCACGGTGGCATTGCTACTGCCTGTCGTCCCTTGCTCTTCCGGCTGACAGCATGGGACAGTAACCGTTAAGGAACCGACGGTTTCTCTAGTAGAGGCGTCTGCACTGTATCTCACCGAAGTTAGACCGGCGCAAACGGATCACCATCACGACGCTGTTACGACCTCCGTTTCCAATGTTGAGGTCCTGATCGCCAACACACCCACTGTTGAGGCCGACACACCCACGGTCCCAGCTTTCGACGGGTACATCGGTTGATGTGGCCTGTAATGGCGCTGCCGAACTGTGTTATGCACGGACTCTACCCCTGCGTCGCACAAGTCTACAGAAAGCTGTCACTGTGGCACAAATGCAAGGCGCTGTGTCCGCCAAGGTGTCCAAACGACAAATGCGGCTGCTTTTTCCCATTGGTCCAGGGGGAGATTACGTGTCGCGACCACAGCCGAAGATATTGAGCTCTGAAGAGTCTCTCTTTTCCGCCCTGTGCCCCACTGCCCCCTCTGCCCCCTGCCTTCTGCCCCCTGTCTACCACCACGGAAGCCCGGTTCTCAGGTTTTGGTAATAGAGGCGTAGATCCGCAAAATAAATTCGGAAAATAATTAGATAAATGAATAAATTCGAGGGACTTACCTCAAAGCTGGGCTTGCACCACTTTACGTGGATAGAAAATGACAACCCTGCTTAGGCAGCAGTTGTGCTTGAAAAGAGAATGGTTGGTATCACAACAATAAGAGCCATAGCGACGAGCCGGAACTGCACAGTTGCCCTGCAATGTAAACAACTGGAAGGCTACTCTCTAAATGATCTTGAAGACCTACAACACCTGACAGACTTGTGGCCTATGTGACCATGCTCCCGAAAGACGTTGTCAGGTAGGTCTTTGACATACAGAGACTACAAGTGCTTTATAATGGGCTACACTGAATAACTAAAGTCTGAAAGTTAGCTTTCACATGAGAAAAGCTGCACAATATATATATATATATATATATATATATATATATATATATGTATATATTGATGGCTAAATATAACTGCAACCATTTTCTTATTATTCACCAGGCCTTGTACTTTATAACTTAAACTTCCATCCAAGTCGAATTAAGACATTTGGAACGGCTTTGATTCGTGAGCTGAATCTGGTTCCAGTGAGCCGGTCCTGAGCCAATACAAATAATTGGAATCAAAGACAAGTCTGTCGCCCGCATCCCCTTTTTATGTCCTTTTCCGTGTGGGATAGACGTGTTATCATCTCCCTCACCCAGCCCAAAAAAATTTCGATCCCGATTCGGTTTTCACCTCACGACAAATCCAAGCTTGCGTGGTTTTGCAGTGCCGTAAGTCGGGACATTAAAATATATCGGCAAGATAAAACATCATAACCTTTGCGTACGTGATAAAACTCAGCAATATGTTCACACACAATACGAATCAGTGGCTACAAATTTCACATGCACTCGGTCTCTCTTCCACCGGTATGTGGGGTTACGCAGGATTACAATAAACGCAAGCCGATCGTACTCCTGCATACCACGCTAACAAAGGTAGTGACGGTCCTTATCCATACACCCTCTCGGTAAAACGTGTCAGATGGCGTCTCGGGTCTCGCGCTGGCGTTGTGCTGCGTTGCCGACAGTGTCGGCGATCTGTTATGGTCTGCCTGCGGTCACGGTTGCGTGAATAGCATATACTTTACGATACTTGGCAAGGCTGTGCGCGTGAAGCCAAATAAGGTACTTCAAGGCGTTGCTGATGCTGTCGTGTTTTCGCCTGCCACTGATTACTCGTACGTCTAAATGTTAGCAGTTTTGTCTTTGTAAAGTTGCGTGACGTTACGGCCGCTAACAGCGATATCCGGCATCGACGATAGACGCGACGACAGGAACGCCCAAGCAATGTTTACAAGAACAATTTCGGTTTGGTGTGTTTCCAGAGTGTCAGACCAATTACGGTGCCCGTGTATTCTTATGATCTGTTCCACACGCGGCTCAAAACCATAGTGGCTGTCTATAACGAAATATCCCATTTTGTCGCAACTCTTTGTTCAGGTATTGCAATGCCCAAGAAAATCAGCTAGACTGGTTACAACTCTCCAAGCAGTGTCAGAGGGATTACCACAAAGCTTAGATATTGGTCGCGTCAAACGTAAACCAAACTTCGCATTAGAGGCTACATTAGAAGCGGTGAAAAGGGGGAATCGTACGTAACAAAACCAAACTACTGAAACAGCAATTTCACTGGATATTTCAATAGGCTTGGTGAGAAATGATCGGTTTTGTTACCTGTTACCCTAGTTTTGGAGCATGTAAAAATGTCATCGAAATTAGGTCTCTGACGATATCTGTGTTAAAGGGGACATGGTGAAACGAATCATATTAGGGGCTGATAGATAAAAAAGTGTTCCACAACGATTGCGTTCGGGTGACACAAATAAGGTCACAGAATGAATCACTTCAGATACATTGCTTGTGCGTGAGCACTTAATGTGGGCGGTAAACTCCCCCTGAGTTTAGCTATTACGCCATATCATTTCGTTTTACTGCATATGGTGCATGGCTATGCATGAGGCAACATCACTTTTCAGTCAGTGCCGACCTGTTGGTGTTGCCTGGACGGCCGTCTTTCTTGACTCAGAGACCATTGGATACATCCGAATGCCTCCAGAGACTTAAGTATACTCCCCTCAGGAGAAAATCCCCTTCCCAATATGGAACGCATGGCCTACAACGTACAGGTTGTGTCACATATTGGTCTGCCCTAATCGCCAAAATCTCCAGTCAATATTCACTTCCTTTATCTTCCCCTATGGTGTAGGAAATTCCTCCTTTAGGAGATATGCTGGTTCCGGTTCTGCGCTTGCGTCGCATGTGCAAATGTAACAAATGCACCGTTCACTTGCTCATCTAAAACAAGGATATTGCATTCAAGCACACTTAAATTAAAACTGCATGTTAACTCGCATGGTAACAGGGTTGTGCGCCCACATTTTTTTTAGCTTGTCACAGTCATTGTCACAGTCACAGCTGGTATACATTTCGACAATGGCAATACATTTGCAATTATATGACGGCTTGGTGACATTAAGAGTTAATGCAACGCTAGGCTAATGCAACTAATTTATGATTGAAAATAACCGTGCGCTATTTGAGTGACAATGACTGAAAACCCGCACGATCCGCTGCACCTTGTTCGCCATTCCCCCTCCATTAACAAACCGCCTCGGAATGCCACAGTTTGTTGTTGTTGATTGGTGTTTTCGGGCGCGCCGACTGCAGTGGTCATTTGGCACCCATAACGATTTTTGCTTTACCTAACTAATGAACCGTGTAAAGAGTCCCGAAGTTGATATGTTTAAGGAATAAACCTGTTTAGATTCAAGAAGGCACGAGTCGTGTCCTAAAATGTCACAGAACGTCAAGGGCGAGTCACGCTGTCCAAAGTATCGTCGACGTTCTTCCATGAGGCGCGGACATGATACAGGCACGTGACGAACGGTGAGAACAGCACCACATCGATGACAGATAGGTCTTTCAGCTCCTTGCAACAAATAACCATGAGTTGCATACGTATGCCCAATGCGTAGTCTGCAGAGCACCACCACTTATTGCCTGACTTTGCGAGAACATGATAACCACTGGCCCAGCTTGGGTTTTATTGCTCTGATCTTATTTTCATTTGCCCCATCCCAACAACGCTGCCATTCATTCTGCAGAAAGGTTTTTATTGCAGGGTAACAATCTCTGGCAGGGATAGAGAGAGAGCGTACACATGGAGCCAGTGCTGCTCGCCTTGCAGCCGCGTCAGCCACCTCGTTGCCGGCGATTCCAATGTGACTGGGGATCCAACACAAAATAACTTTCTTTCGGGCCTCATCCAGTTGAGTCAAACGTCCTAAAATATCCTGTACGAGGGGACATGATGGATAAAAAGACCTCAGACTAAGAACACTGCTCAGAGAGTCTGTTAAAATCAGATGTGAAGGTTCATCACCGACTTCGATGAAACACAACGCCTTGGATATCGCTACCAACTCCGATGTGAACACCGACGCGTGTGGAGGCAGAGAAAACGACCGGATGACGCCACCGCTCACAAACGCACAGCCCACACCGCCAGAAGTTTTCGATCCGTCCGTGTAAGTAAGCGTGTAACCGTCAGATGACGCCATACGCTCAAGTGCCCTCGACTTCATTATATCTGGCAAGACGACACCCTTTTTCATTTCGGCCAAAGACGTATCTATTGATGGTGAGATCATATGCCAGGGAGCAGTGGACAGATGATCCACCCGCTTCAACCTTCGAATGGGAATTTTGCTTTCCCGTAGCAAGGCTTGTGTTCGGAAGCCAAAGGTTACAGCATATGCCCGAGGTGCACTGTGACGAAAATGCACGGTAGGCCGTGAAAAACTGCGTTATATGCCGGATGGGAGGGGAACTGTCGCAACTTAAGTGCATAACGCATACCGAGCATTTTCCTTCTCGATGACAAGGGCGGCTCGTGCGATTCCACCATGAGGCTCGCGGCAGGTGATGTGCGGAACGCTCCTGTGATTGCACGTAATGCGGTGTGATGGACGGTGTCCAGGACGCGTTTGGTGGATTCACACGCGCTATCATAAATAAAACATGCGTAGTCCAGCTTAGAACGTATGATTGAGCGATACAATAGCAGAAGCGTGCTTCTATCTGCCCCATACGATGTGCGCGAAACACATTTTAGTATGTTCAAGGATTTAAAACACCGTTCACGTAGCGTCTTAACATGTGCCTTATATGTTAGTCGGCGGTCAAGGTATACCCCAAGGTATCTAGCCACAGGCTCTGTTGAGATGCCTTGGCCACACAGACAGATAGACATATTACCGCATTGTCGACTACGACAAAAATGCATGGCTACAGTCTTGTTGCTAGAAAACCTGAACCCGTTTATGGTACCTCACTTCTCGATACGATCCACAGCCAACTGAAGACGCCGCTCCACAGATGAAGCTCTTGCTGCGCTAGTCCAGACGGTAAAATCATCAGCAAAAAGGGCACGACCTACAGAATGTGGCAACCCAACCCCGATGTCGTTTATCATAACGGCGAACAGTGATACGCTCACGACACCACCTTGCGGCACATCATTAACTTGATGGTGTCTATCAGAGAGTGCGCTCCCAACACGGACACGGAAATAACGGTCAACTAAAAAGCTCTGAAGGAACGTGCCCATGTTGCCGCGAATACCACACCTATATAGCTTGACAAGAATGCCGTGACGCCATGTGGTGTCATAGGCGCCCTCTATATCAAAGAAGACAGCGCCAGTGTGTCTATTTGCTTTAAATCCCTCACGAATCGCAGTGTCAAGAACTAAAAGATTTTCCACTGTGCTGCGATTCTTTCTAAACCCACACTGTGCGTTTGTAAAAATGTTATGATGCTCCAAAAACCAGGTTAAACAGACATTAACCATCTTCTCCATCAACTTACAGAGGATGACGTAAGAGAAATGAGTCTATAATGTAAGGGATCTAGCCCATTTTTCCCCGCCTTCAAGAGAGGCACGACAGTAGCTTCTCGCCAAGATGCAGGGAATTCACCTCTGGTCCAAAGCGAATTAAAGACCGCTAATAAAACGCCAAGCACGTGACGCGGCAGATGCTTAAGCATATCATTATGCACAGTGTCCGGACCTTCTGACACGCTGCAAAGCCTGGCGACCGCCGATTCAAACTCGACCAGCGTGAAGGGGTCATTATATGAATGCAATTCACTCGTCGAAAAGTCCACTGCAGATTGTTCACATTGCGTTCTGTGTCGCACAAACTGTGGGTTAGTGCTGCCACCTACGCTACGTTGGGCCAGAGCCCGGGCAACCTCATTCGCAACATCCAACGGGCGCGTCACAGCCTGGCCGTTAACACACAACACCGGCAGAGCCATGGATGAAAACTGACCCGAAATACGCTCGATCCGGGACCAAATCTGCGATGTCGACGTGAACCGGTTTAGCGTACTCACGTACGCCCGCCAGGAAGCACGCTTCGCCTCCCTTACAGTGCGCCTAGCAAAAGCTCTCGCCTTCTTAAAAGCTATCAGGTTTTCTACGCTGCTCCTGGCGTCAAAGGCTCGAAATGCACGTTTACGCGCCCGGATGGCGCTCCGACATTCCTCCGTCCACCACGGAACAGGAGTACGTCGGGGAGCGCCAGACGTGCGTGGGATGCAACTGTTGGCACACTCTAAAAGTCTGTGAGTAAAATCCTCAATAGAGGGTGCCGTCCTCTCAGACTCAGTTACAAACGATTCTTCATGCCGAGTCTCAAATTCGCATCAGTCCGCCTTCTTAAAATTCCAGCGTTGTGGCCTAACACCCAAAGTTCCACCTCTCTTAAACCGGACCTACACTGGGAAGTGGTCGCTTTCCATTGGGTCATCTCCGACACTCCACTCAAAGTGTTGGACTAGCTGGGGACTAGAGAGGCTTAAGTCTAGTGCTGACGTCTAAAATCTGTACGAGTTCCCGTGTTTAAAATACATAGTGAAGCACCGTGGATAAAATTCTCACATAGCCTCCCACGAGCATTGGTGACGTCACACCCCCAAGCGGTGTGATGCGCATTGAAATCGCCTAGAAGAAGAAGTGGTGAAGGCAGTTCAAACAGCAAACATCAAAGGTGCACTAACGGAAGAGCGATGCCTGGTGGAAGGTAAAGTGAACAAACAGTGATGTGACGATGATTGAAATAAAGCCGCACGGCCACAACCTGAAGTGTGGACCGCAAGCTTAACCTCCTCGCTGGCACGCTATGGTGAACTGTCAGGAGGACGCCACCGTGGGCGATGCTATCCGTCAACACGTCGTTGCGAAACATCGCATGTCCTTTCAAGGAGCAGAAATGTTCAGGGGCTAGCTTGGTTTCTTTCAGCGCCACGGCTGCAGGAGAGACTGCTGACGACAGCCTCGAGATCGAGGGCGTTCGCCCTTAATCCTCTACAGTTCCACTGTAAAAACGCCTGTAAAAGGGCGCATTAAAAAAGGGGTAAGATGTGAAAGGCTAAAGCAACTCCAGGCTTAAAAAAACTCGGCTGCGCCAGTAGTAGGCCCAGACACCTCAGACCGAGAGCTACGGCTTAACTCCGGGGGGCCATGCCCCACCCTAGGGCGAATTCTTGGGCTCCCTCCGTCAGATGGAGAAGGGGGCCACCTGGGGCTCCTTGCCTGCCCCAGACATACGGTTCGCCGCCTTTGCCCGTTCTTGTTCGGCCAGGCGCGCCCGCTTGGCATCTCGGCGCGCCTGTCCGCCTCGTGCCGCTCCAACGTTTCTATCGCCAGCCCACATGTGTTTGCTGATGGTGTAGGAGGTGACGAAGGCAGCGGAGCACACGAAGCGGAGGCGGACGAAGGTGGCGCGGAAACAGATGCGGAGGCCAGTGGAGCTCGCGGGCCACGGCCACGCCGGACCACCGTCCAACCCTCCTCTCCGGCAGGAGACGGCGGTGCCGTGGGAGTCGGCAACACGGAGGGTGCCGACCGGCCAGGGGGCGGAGAGGTTGCCAGCGCGGTCACCTTCGACCGCTCCAGCGAGGAAGGGGGAGCCAGGGCTGCCAGATTGGAGTCCAGCGCCTGGTTCGTCGATACAACCGAGAGACCAAACGACTTCAAGAGCGCTGCAAACTGAGCAGCGGTCATCTGATCAGTGGAGGTCGGACGTGCGTTGGAGGTCTTAGCTTTTTCGGCGTACGATGTTCGTGGGTGGCTCTCCTCGTACAATGTTCTGGCCTCGCGAAAAGAAATGTTGCGAGTGGTCTTGATGGATATAATTTCTTTTTCCTTCACGTACGCTGGGCACGTGCGGTCGTGAGTCGCGTGCGGAGCCTGGTCCTTGTCACAATTCACACAACACACTCTCTCTGAATCGCAAAATTCCATTGCGTGCTCGGGGGAAGGCCATTTCCAACAGACAGGCTTGTTGCGGCAGTACTGTTTGGTATGACCAAATCGCTGGCAGTTGAAGCATCACATGGGGTTCGGGATGAAGAGGCGCACCTTGACACGTGCGTATCCCACACGTATCTCGGACGGTAAGTCAGGGCGACTGAACGTGAGTATGAGGTTGTTGGTGGGCACCAACTCTCCTCCCCTTCTGACGAGGATCCGTCGAACGGCGGTCACCCCAAACTCCGAGAGCTCCTCCACGATCTCTTCCTCGTCAACGTCACGCAGATCAAAACAGTTCCCCACGCCCCTGGACGAATTTTTGGTGTTGTGTGATGTCGCTGACATTGACACTGTTTTTTCCCCGTTTACTGGCCCCATCCCGAACACTGTACGAAAATTCAGTTGCTTGCATAGCCCGACTCGCCTCCAGGTCACTAGCAAATGCAGCTTCTATTTTTCCATCCCGGAGCTTGTCACATCTTATAATTTTTCCGAATTTGTCGCAGACATTTCTTCTCTGAAACAGTGAGAGAGACGCCAACCTAACCTCGTCACTTTGGAAGATGAGGATCCGTGGTCCGGGGATAGCAGAGTCTTTTCTGCATCCTTGGGTTATCGTGGTCCGACCCCCTTTCGGAGGACGGGTGTTTTTAGAGGTGGAAGATGCCATGCAGAGGGGGTTTTTCTTTCGGCACCGGGGCTCCCCACCCACCTCGGAGCCCAACTGGGGGGCAGCCCAACACTCCCTCGGGAGGTGGTCATCGCCAGGGCCACCCCGGTGCTATACGGGGCGAACGACGCCTCCCACACGGCCAGGTGTAACCGGGAAGACCCCTCCCCGTCCTGACCGTGGTTCAGCGCCGCCGCCCCTTGACCCCTTAAGCTGCTGTGCGCGGCCAGGCACCCCAAGCGGAAACCCGCCAGGGGCACCCAACCGCAACGCGAGCGACAGTCCGCTAGACCCGTGTGGAGTCCCACGGGCCCCCCACGCCCCCGGATATCCTGGCCAAAGTGGAATGTTGGGACGCGCCGTGACTGACCCGCACGACGCGCCCCTCAGCCACCAGGATCCGATCAACCCGCGGACGTGGGCGAGGGGGCACGGCGACCCCGATAAAACGAGGATGAGGAGTGGTGATAGGGCCGGATGCGGGAGTGCGGGTAATGTGGAGGGAGCAGGCGGGACAAGGAGCAGGAGCTCACGTACCGGCAGGGTCGCTACGCCCTGAGAGGACCAGCTTGCGCTGTCCACCCGTTACCGGAGCTGAGATCCGAGGGGGCGCTAGTCCCCTACACCGGCCGAAGCCGGTGCCCCTGCGGGAGAATGCCACAGTTGTCTGCCGACGGCTTGCCTCCGTCCCCTTCCCTTGATGACACCCACCGTCCTGACCACTGCCGGCGTGGCGTGTTACTCAATTATTGCTTCCCTCCATGCGGGTGTTTTTAACCTCCAGTGGCACGTGGAGCCGCTTCTGTTCTGAAATAGTACCCATTCAATTCGTCCCCTCTTCGGGTTCCGCCCACCTGTCTGCCACTTTGTTACCCACCCAGCGGGGCGCCAGACACGGTAGGCTGGTGCTTACACGCAGAATGTAAACATCGGTGGAGACAAACATAGATGACACCATTGCACTGGCCACCCTCAAAAACCCCTGTAGTGTTTACATTTTGCTTGGGCCCGCCAGGATGGTGTCTGGTCACACGCCGGCCGGAGTCACTAAGCTAGGTCTTACAAGCGTGTGTGTGTGTGTGTGTGTGTGTGTGTGTGTGTGTGTGTGTGTGTGTGTGTGTGTGTGTGTGTGTGTGTGTGTGTGTGTGTGTGTGTGTGTGTGTGTGTGTGTGTGTGTGTGTGTGTGTGTGTGTGTGTGTGTGTGTGTGTGTGTGTGTGTGTGTGTGTGTGTGTGTGCCTGAGCTTGTGCGTGTGCGTGTGCGTGTGCGTGCGTGCGTGGTCATAGTTAATTGATGCAAAAGTATGAAAATGATCTGCTAAATTGCCTAGTAGTACGCCTGCATGCATCGCTTTTGTTAATTCATTGCAACGTATGTTATTTAGAACAGTACATTATGGATTGATCATGTGTTTATTGGCGACAAACCTTGGGGCAGTGCAATGGATTTAAATAAAGAACGTTTAAGAATGTACAGTTTGGTTTCATACGACGTAAACGGACGATTAGACATTCGCACAGGATTCATCATCAGTTTTACGTACAATTCAATGGGTTCGTGTGTTTCCGTGACATCTTCGTCAAGGTCAATCTTGCGTAGCACTGAAGGCCGTGGGGTAGTTTTATATTTGTTGACTCCATCTTCTTTCTTCCCTTTTGTGCCCGCTGACACCACTCGAGGTAGCATAAAAGACACCTTTTTCAGGAATACATTCATTACCAAATGTACGTTTCTTGCCAAACATGCGATGCTATACGATCCGTACTTAACTTACATTCAATTGTCACTGACTGATACAACTTTCAGAAGCGAACGCTGGCCAACAACGAACCTTTTGGTCACAGGAGCAGCCTTTTATTCGTCGCCATATGCTTCAGGTTAGGTGGGTTAACGCAAATCATTTCTCTTGAAAGGTAATGAGCATGGACGCTCCATTATCACTGCGCACGTAGAAGCGGCTGTACAAAGTTCATATCGCTAAGTGAGCCACAGCTGAGATGACCGATGTCATTGGACGTGGAGACGAATGCTGATAACCATGACGCTTTTATATCTTGACCAATGACTCCAGCCGTCTGGAGGCGCCCTTCTGAACCAGCATGGGAGGGGTCTGAGCACAGCCGGCAGCATCGGCGCGGGGCGGGCGGGCCGGCAGGGGGCTGGGTGGCACGCGGGGCCGGCCGGCCGGGGACGCCACGCCGCACCGGTCCGCCCGCCTATGAGGCATCCGCAGGGTATGAGTGTACAGAGAATTTCCACTTTTTTCGATGGCGTAAATTGAACGATGGTCCGAAAATCAAGGTTTCTAACGAAGCGAATGCGTCATCAAATTGGGAACCTGTGTGTTTATGTTAAAAAGTCAGGTAGGCTACTAATGATACCAAGAGTTAAGCTTATGTTTATGATGGTAGTTATGGCATGGTATTGTTGACAACGCCGTCGTCTGATCGGAAAAAATGTGTTTTTTTATGGAGTTACCATCGCTTTACTCAGCGGGGTTAGGCCATTAAGCCACTTCCTGACGGCGTCACCACCAAAAAACGGCTGGGCCCCCGAGGTCTAAAAACTTCAGAATCGTGATCGGAGCACATGATAACCAGTTCAAACAACTATTTTCCAAATCTGGGGTGGTGGTAGATGGTGATGAAACTGCACTTTAAACCATTGAGTTTGCTTGGATGTTTGGAGTTTGCTTACACAGTTGTGATTATTTTGCAAAATTGGGTGCATACCTACCTTTTGCTTTTCTGTGATAGGTACTTTTTTGTTGCGAATGACCAACAGACCTGTAGCGTGCCCAACAACCTGAAGAAGGAAAGCTTCTTATGCCGAGCTAGCTGTTCAAAACAGGTCAACTCTCAAGGCGGCCTCATGCTACATAAGACCAGGTCAAAAATTGCATAATTCGTAATGCGATATCACGGCCTCATATAGCAGACATTCCGATGCCAGTATAAACGTAACTTATGTGCACATGTTTGGCAGCTGTGTTTAGTTTCAACTAGAAAAACTAACAGCTAAAAAAACTGCGTTTTCCCATTGACGGTTCTACAAGGCATTTTGTAAAATCCTAAGTGATTAATCAAAGAAGATGAATCGTAGCCAAATGCAGTTAAGTTCTACGCCCAGCGGCAGCATCGGTTCCCTTATGTTGACAGGCAGATGAGAGTCGCCATCGCAAGCTTTTTAAGTAACGGCGATGAGCTGGCTTATCCTGGGCCAGGCGGGCCAGCGAAGTCCGTCCAGAAGCTTCCCCTTGTCGAGGTCCATGTCCAAAGGATGCCCTAAGCCAAGGCCGGTGCACATATTAAATGCTACAGCCTCTCACCGTATGCATTACGCAAAGAAAAGGTCATCTCCCCGTTTTATCATTAAATGGCCTTCCTTCTCCCCGAGTTGCACTTCGTTTACAGCCCTGGCGCGAGACAAGCCGCGCGCCCTTGGAGCTGTACAAGGCGCCGAACTGCTGAGACTACATGGCGTCGCCTGCCTCTAAACCTGACGGAAGCACGGACACCGAGGTGAATCGAGCCTCGTACCTCTGGTTTCCCAGACGCGCCACGTAAGCACGCGCTATCAGTACCCGAAAGTAGGAAATGGACCGTGCATGCGGCCGAGATGCGCGAACGCCACTGCGCCACCGGCCTCATCACCTGCTGTGCACCGTACGAACAGGGACTTGGTGCTCACCAAGTAAAGACATAACGCTGGATGATGACATCCTTGGATGCTTACATGTTTTACCCAATTCCCGGCAGGGTAGGGCGGAATCCCCACCCAAGCCCACCTTTTTTCTGTTACCATCTCACCTTTCAATGCATCTACAACGCATCTAGATTTTCCTGGCTATCATTTACAGTTCAGAATTGGCCGGGGGCGGGGGCCGGACCAACAAAGCAAAACTAGCGTACCTTAAATCTTGACTGGTTTACGGATTATTGCCACTTTGATTTTTGATTTACGGCCCTAATGTAAAAAGTGTTTGTTGGCTCCAACATTTATTTGTTGTTGAGGAATGACTTCCCATTTGAAGTCGATGTGATGGTTGTGCCCTCTGGAGAAAGAGCAATGCAGCATAGGTGAGTTTCCACAGAATTGATGGGGGTGACGGTGCCCTTACAGTTAGACACATATGCAGCATTACCCCGCCCACCGCTCTCGAGCCAATAGCAGCGTTTAACAGCGCCCTGGTACCCCTGGCGCCGTCGGTCGACCGGCGCCTCAGGCAACGGGCCGCACGGCGCTGGGCGGCGGCCCGGCAGCTGGAGGCGCGTCCCGCCAGGCCAGCCGGGCAGAAGCAGAGCAATGGTGATGATGGTGATATATGATGGAGATATTGATAGCGATGTGTTAACGTGCCTAGTGGAACAGCAGTTCACACAATTGCAGCATTTTATTGGCCCAGTATTCCCTCCTTGCTCACACACACTGGGGGCGGCAGTCTCAGAGGAAAATTTGGGGGGGGGGGGGCTCGAGTCGGCATGGAAGGGAAGGTCGGGCCCACCGAAATCATACAAAGTGACACCCCTGTAAGCAAGGCAGACCTTGGGCTTCCGGATTTTTGCGTTAAGAGTTAACAATCTTTGGTGCTATTGATCGATACCTTTGTTGAAACAGCTCTCAAAATTAGGGGTCTCATAGAAAGTCCAGTTTACCATGATTAGAAAGCTACCTTGTCATCGCGAAACAGCATAGGAATAGCACCGTGATATGCGTCATTTACCGGCTTAAGATGGCGTTGTCTTGCGTATGTTCTCGAAACAACATTTATGTTGCGTCTCAAGTAGTCCAAGCCAAAGGAGACTGGATGCGGTTAATCATTTCAAATAGGTATCATTACATAAAGGAAGTATTCTAAACTTTTTTGAGTTTTGAACCGAATTAGCCATACTAAAGGTCATTCGGTGCAGTGCACAGCCCTGCTCTTCTTGAGCTCTAAGTAAACCTTTCTAGTGTCTGAGCTTCACGCCCGCGAAAATATAAGAACTGTCTCGGGGAGACTATTCTAAGGTCACTCAGTTATCAATGACGCCATGATAACCCTATTCAAACCCTGTCATCCCGTTGGCCATGTGGCGATCAAAACCGAGAAAAAGAAAGCTGTTTATTCGTTCAAATCAGGCATTTGTGAGTGCGATTTCCAAATATAACGGCCGCCAATTGGCTCCCAATCAATGTCGCGCATGGTACGATCACGTTATCAAGCAATGACGTAATGAGGAACATGCTTAGCAAATATATGGTCGTGTCTAGCAAAAGCCTAGTGGTAGTGGTCCAGTTGTGCAACCTTTTCACATAAAAGTATACCAACAGTTATAAGCGAGCTCATTATATATGGTGCCTCCTCCATCATCTCCAAATGTAGAACAATCCCTTTATCTTTTTATTTAGTCGTTGCGGGACGAGGGATGTGGAGCACCCTCCCCTCTAACTCAAGTAGTGTTGCCGGGACCAGTGTAGTGTGGCGCGCAACAGCAATGTTGCCGGGACCAGTGTAGTGTGGCGCGCAACAGCAATGTTGCCGGGACCAGTGTAGTGTGGCGCGCAACAGCAATGTGAAATTATTTGTGCTGACAATGCCCCTGTTGCGCACATTTTGACCAAGTGCAGCCTGGGTCATGTCGGCCACCAAGCTGTTACGTCATTACTGAGGGCTAGCAAGACGATTGAGCTACGATGGCTCCCAAGACGATAAGGGTTTTGTTTTGTCCTAGCCCAATGCTTTTTCAGGCGAGAAGTAGGTGTTTACCTCGGTTGGTGATCACAACCTTGGTCAACACGCGCCCGGATGGCCGGTTGGTATACCCTTCGCCCTGGTGGGGGGTTAATTTGACCCCCCTGAGATCTCAGGAACTAAGAGAGCTAGAGACATTAAATGCACATGGTTTGTTGGCCTGTACGTGAACTCACTTAGATCAAAGTTTGAGGCTTCTAGGTCATGGCCTTCGGGTCAAATAAGGTAAAACAAAGTCAAATTACGGGTTGGTCTCCTAGCCCCTAAAACCTAGATAACTGTTCTAAGCAAACGGTCACATAGATAAGACAGTAGCATTGGCATTATTCCTCGGAAAAACCAGAAGAATGGATATATAGTTAGGTTGATGTTTCGGCAACATACCTTTCTCGAAACAATAGCAGAAGTTAACTATATTTGTATTCTTCTGTTTTTTTCCGAGAAACAAGGCTTATACTGCTGTCTTATCTATGTGACTCAAGTTCTTCGCTGACGCACTGAACAACTTATAAAAGGTCACATGCTCGTAAGTGACCTAGTTTGACCTTTTGAAGGTTATGGTGCCCAAAAAATACATTACTGCTTTGAGTTTTGCATTTGAATAAGCGACAAAGATTACGTTAGACAGTATGCTCCTAAGAACAAAGTGTTGACCTGGGTTATTTTAAGTCAGTGGCATATTCCGACCGTTAAGAACTCCATGGAGGGTGTATAACGCGGTGCCTGTTATTGATAGATTCGAAATGAGCACCAGAAACTACCTCATACAGCAAGTCCTAGAATAATAAAACAGGTTGGTTTTGGCCTTGGTCTGACCTTCATACCTGAGCCTTGGTCAATGTAATTTGTTCATTCAATTATTGTGTTGCCCAAGAAAGTATCTCATTGATGTAGGCTTCGTCTAATACTCGGCTGTTGAATCCGACTGAACGATTCCCTAGACATTGACTTCGCTAAAACCATGGCCTTACTTTGACCCGCTATAGGCCAGCGGACTTACAAACTAGAAATAAATGTTTGATAGCAACCAATTCACGATGTAATTGTCCATAGCTATGCAAAAGTTGGCGTAGCTACGCCATACCGTTCCAAAACCATTTCAGAAAAAAAAAACATTTAGGGAGATCAATTAGACCTCCACTCGAGCGCGTGTTAAGAATGACAGTCATCGTGCAAAGAGGAAACGTAAGGAAGGCCAATGGCATGCTTTAGGTCACAAAAGGTCAATGACATACATGACAGGATGCCGTCTCAGGACGGTTTATTCTGAGTTTGGGCACTGAATAGGGTGAACGAGACGATTTTTCACGTATATTGTCATGAATGAGACGAGGATTGATTAATAAAATTAGTATACAACTCAGGTTATTCAACACAAATTTTATTTCGATTTAAGGGAGTCACGGGCACAAACCACGGACGAATCTTAGCTGTTATCCAAGAGAAACATTGCACCTACCTTTAATAGAAGCCGGCCCCGCGCTCAAATCAGCTACGCGCTCAGCATTGCGCAAGCCGCGCCAGTGAAAAGGTAATGGGCTAGCTGGTCGCCTGGTGAAAATACATCGCGACATCGCAAAGAAAAAGTGGCTTGCTGGAGCTGAGACTGAGTGTACAGAACTGTTTCATTGGAAGCGCCAGGAAGTAAAGAAAACCACAGTGCATTCAGGCGCACTCATTCAGAAGCCCCTATCTGCACGGTGTCGCAGAAGAAGGGGAGACCCGTGAGCACATCTTATAGAACCGCAGCGCCAGTGAGTGCCCTTTGAATTCAGCTAGAGGTCGTTGACAGGCTACACGGTTTGCTGAAGGTGCGGAAAGCCATGTCCACATATTGCGTGAAACTTGATACCGAGAACTTTCTTCATAATATATAAATCAAAACATTCACAACCGCAAGAGCTAGCGTCCGTTAAAAAGTCCTGCCAGCTCAAGGTCACCCTTCAAGGAAAAACACGGGCTCAACGGACGGGAAGCTCGATACGACCCTAAAATTGCAGACCGATTTTCAACTTCAAAAGGTCAGATTATTCACCACAGAAAAAACTAGCGTTTGTCAGGAAGTCATGATCTCTCAAGATAAACTTTCAAGGCCAAACACGGGCTCAAAAGACAGGGAACTCGTCATCACCCGGAAATTACCGGCCGATTTTCAACTTACAAACATCAGAATATTCACCACAAAAACTAGCGTCCTTTAGAAAGCCTTGATCTCTCAAGGTTATCTTTCAAGGTCAAACGCGGACTCAAAAGACGGGACTCGATATCACCCAACAATTACCAGCCGATTTAAAAAAAACTATAAGCATGACAATATTTACAGGCCCAAGAGCTAGCGTCTGACAAAAGGTTCTGACCTCTCAAGGTCATCCTCCAAGGTAAAACGTGGGCCTAAAGGACAGGGAACTCGGTATCACACAAAAAATACTGGCCGATTTTCAACTTGTTAACATCAAAATGTTCACCACAGAATAAACAAGCGACCTCCAGAAAGTCCTGGCGTTGCAAGGTCGTCTTTCAAGGTCAAAGACGGACTCAAAGGACTCGGAGCTCGATATCACCCAGAAATTACCGGCCGATTTGACAACTATGAGTATCAAAATATTTACAAACGCAAGAGCTGCCGTGTGTCAAAAAGTCTCGGCATCTCAAGGCCACCCTTCAAGATCCAACACGGGCTCAAAGGACGGGTTACTTGATGACAGCCATTATCGGCCGATTTTCAGCTTACAAACACCAGAATATTTACCAAAAAAAGAACTGGCGTCCGTCAAAAAGCCCTGACCTTTCAAGGCCATCCTTCAAGGTCAAACAAGGACTCAAAGGGCAGGAAACTCCAAATCATCCAAAAATTACAGGCCTATTTGAAAACTATAAGTATTTAAGTATTCACAAGCGCAGAGGCTAGCATCTGTCCAAAAGTCTTTCCATCTGAAGATCACCTTCACGGTCAAAAGAAGATTCAAAGGACCGGGAACTCGATATCACTCAAAAATTCCCGGCCAATCTTCAGCTTACAACGTCAGAATATTACCCAAACAAGAAACTTAGGTGTGTCAGAAAGCTACGACATCTCAAGGCCACCCTTACAGGTCAAACACGGGCTCAAAGGACGGTGAACTCGATATCACCCAAAAATTACCGGCCGATTTTCAACTTACAAACATCAGACTAACCACCACAAGAAGAACTATCATCCGTCGGACCGTCCCAACCTCTGAGGGTCATTCTTCAAGGTCAAACACGGGCTCGAAGGACGGAAACTCGATCTCACCCAAAAATTTCCGACCGATTTTCAACTTAAAAACATCAGAATTTTCATCACAGAAAAAACTATTGTCTGTACCAAAGTCCTGACCCCTTCAAGGTCAATAATTGAGGTGAATGTTCTGATGTCTGCAACCTTAGATCGGCCCGTAATTTTTGGTTGATATGGAGTTGCCCATTCTTTGAGTCCGGGTTTGATCTTGAACAATGACCTTGAGAGGTCAGAACTTTTTCACGGACGCTAATTGTTTTTATGGGGGACATGTTGACATTCGCAATTTTAAAATCAGGCGGTAATTTTCAGGTGATATGGCGTTCCCTGCCCTTTGGGTCTGCGTTTGGCCTTGACGGATGAGCTTGAGTGGTGAGGACTTTTTAACGGATGCTAGTTCTTCTTGTAGTGAATATCCTGACAGTTGAAAGTTTAAAATCGGCCAGTAATTTTTGCGTGATATAAATTCCTCGTCGTGTGAACCCATGTTTGACCTTGAAGAATGACTTGAGAGGTCAGGACTTTTTCACGGACGCTAGTTCTTTCTATGGTGGATATTCTGACACTTGCAAGTTGAAAATCGACCAGTGTTTTTGGGTGATATCGAGTTACCCGCTCTTCGAGCCCGTGCTTGACCTTAAAGAGTGGCCTTGACGTGTCAGGGCCTTCTGATGGGCGCTAGTTCCTCCTGTGGTGAATATTCTGTTGTTTGTAAATTGAAAATTGGCCGGTACTGTTTGGGTGATATCGGGTTCCCTGTACCTTGAACCCGCGTTTCTCCTTTAAAGGTGAGCTTGAGAGATCAGGAATTTCTAACGGACGCTAGCTCTTGCGGTTGTGAATGTTTTGATGCTTACAGCTTTCAAATCGGCCGAAACATTTTGGTGTGATATGGAGTTCCCCGTCCTTTGAGTCCGTGTTTGACCTTGAAGGATGATCTTGAGAAGTCAGGACTTTTTGACGGATGCTAGTTTTTTTCTGTGGTGAGTATTCTGATGCCTGTAAGTTGAATATCGTCCAGTACTTTTTGGGATATTGAATTCCTCGTCTTTTGAGTCCGCGTTTGTTCTTCAAGCGTGACCTTGAGAGATCAGGATTTCCTGACAGATGCTAGTTCTTTCTAGGGCAAATATTCTGACACCTGCAAGATGAAAATCGGCTGGTAAATTTAGGGTGATATCAAGTTCTCCGTCTTTTCAGGCCGTGTTTGACCTTAAAGGAAGGCCTTGAAACATCAGGACCTTTAGACGGACGCTAGCTCTTGCGCTTGTGAATGTTTTGAAGCTTATAGTTTTCAAATAGGCCGGTAATTTTGGGTGATTTGAAGTTCCCTGTCCTTTGAGTCTCTGTTTGACCTTGAAGAGTAACCTTGAGAGGTCAGGGCCTTCTGACACACCCTAGTTTCTTTCTGTAGTAAATATTGCGGCATTTGCAAGTTGCGAACTGGCCGGTAACTTTTGTGTAATATCGAGTTCCCGGTTCTTTGAGCCTACGTTTGACCTTGGAGGGTGACCTTGATATGGCAGGTCTTTTTGACGGACGCTAGGTCTTGTGCTTGTTAGTATTTAATGCTTATAGTTTTCAAATCGGCCGGTAATTTTTGGGTGATATCGAGTTCCCTCTCCTTTGAGTCTTTGTTTGGCCTTGAAGGGTGACCTTGAGAGGTCAGGAATTTTGACGGACGCTGGTTCTTTCCGTGGTGAATATTCTTGCATCTGTAAGTTGACAATTAGCCGGTATTTTTTGTGTCATATCGAGTGCCTCGTCCTTTGAGCCCGCGTTCAACCTTGAAGGGTGACCTTGAGATGTCAGGACTTTTTGACGAACGCTAGGTCTTGCGCTTGTTGATATTTTGATGCGTATAGTTTTCAAATCGGCCAGTAAATTTTGGGTGATATGGAGTTCCTTGTCCATTGAGTCTGCGTTTAGCCTTGAAGGATGACCTTCAAAGGTCAAGATGTTTTGGCGGACGCTACTCTTGTTGTAATGAATATTCCGATGTTTGTAAGTTAAAAATCACCCGGCAATTGGTGTGCGATGGCGAGTTCCTCGTCCTTTGAGCCGGTGCTTGAACTTGAAGGGTGACCTTGAGAGGTCTGGTTTTTCAAACGGACGCTAGCTCTTTCTGTGGTGAATATTCTGACATTTGCGCGTTGAAAATCGGTCGATAACATCTGGGTGATATCGTGCTCTATATCCTTGGAGGCGCCCGTGTTTGATCTTGAAGGGTGACCTTGAGATGTCTAGACTTTTTGACGCACGGTAGCTCTTGCGTTTATGAATACTTTGATGCCCATAGTTTTCAAATCGGCCGGTAATTTTGGGTGGTATCGAGTTCCTCGTCCTTTGAGCCGGTGTTTGTAATTGAAGGGTGACCTTGAGGGGCCATACCTTCCTGAAAGACGTTAGTTCTTTCTGTGGTGAATATTCTGACCTTTGCAAGTTGGAAACCGGCCGGTAATTTATGGATGATATTGAGATCGCCCGTCTTTTGACCTAGCTTTTGACCTTGAAGTTTCATGGTATTGCAAAATGAGGGACATTTTTGGTGTTGTCATGCCAAAATTGACCTTGAGGCCTTTCTCCAGAGAAATCGGAACACGTGGCTGAATAAATCGCTGAATAAATCGCAAACTTCACGGACATTGAAGGACCCAGGTGTTAAGTGACTGTATGGAAGAAGGTACCGGCGTTGGGGACTTGCAACAGCTCAGTGAGCCCTTTCTTAACCGATAGCACTCTAATACCGATATCAATATCAACACCGGTGGAAAAATAATGGATAGATTAACCGATAGATAGTTAGAGATTTGTTGAACGTTTTGCTACGTTCCTCAGAGATATTGAAGACCCTTGACACACATTGTAGATAAAAATATTGTCAAAATATTGCATTAATTTGATCAACTCATGTTTGTCTGTGCACGCTCAGCGTGCGTTCAAAATTAAGTGTTAAAAATATGATGTAGAATAGTAATGGACATACGCGCTCGCGCGCCTTATGGAAACAAAACCCGACACCCGGTGTTCAGTCTCCGTGAGCTGCGCGGTGTCGGCTCAGCGGCTAACATTAGGAGGCTGCCACCGAGCAAACGAAAAAGATAGCGCATCTGGAAAAGGTGCCTTTGAACGTTTATGGACACAAATTATAGCGTTTAGAAGCAACGCATATTTCACGTGCGCGATCGCCAGATTCATGATACGAACTTATTAACATTCACAGCACCGCGAACTGATGCTGGAATCTGGTGGTGGAACAGGACAAGTAAAATTAAACTGCTTCTTTTTTTTGTGCTGCTGCGGTCTCTCTCCTGAACACATCCTCAAACACACAGGTGAGATACATAAAATCTCCAGTGAAATCTTTTGAACGGTGCGAATTAACACTTACAATTTTTCGCAATCACCATTTCACGACGGTCACTCTTACGCGCCCAGATCCCGCCACCTGGTGGTAGCTGTAGCAGCCCATTCCACTAGGTTTGACGGAAACTGCAACTCCTCGGACCATCTGCAACTGCTCGGACCATCTGCAACTTCTCGGACCATCTGCAACTCCTCGGACCATCTGCAACTTCTCAGACCATCAGTGTTCTTGCACCTAAGATTGCGAGCGCACAGACCCAGAACCGCTCTGTGGAATGTACTTCGCTAGTCGATTTTGCGTCAGGCTGGAAAACTTCAGGCCAACATGGGTTGACCTATTCTATTTTTGACTTCCTTTCTTCCCACTCTATTGAACGCTAAGGAAACCCTTCCTTACCTTTTCCATGCAATGGGCCTCGTGGTTAAAACACTAGGGAACACCTTATTTTTCCCGGCCAGGGGCTGAAGACCTACTTTATTTCAGCGCGGAGTGTCTACCAGCTACCCTTCTGGTGACACGCGAGGAATAACCTTGTCACCCGGCTGCCTTCATTGCGGTGCACCATGCTTTGGTCCCCTCCCTGAGGCGGAAGGCCCTCTATCCAAAAGTTGGCCCCCGATCGCCGTAGAGGCCTTCTCTTTCGCAGAAGAAGGCCTTTACGACCCTTATCGTCCCAAGGAGGGAGGGGGGGGGGGGGGGGAGGAAATAATTGGCAACGAGACTCCAGTTTGGCTTAACAAACCCCGGCTGAAATGGGTTTGATGGCTCCATTCGGTACTGGGGTCACTGACTGACACAGAGCCTGACTGGCTGTCACTGGCACTGACTCTCATTGTAAGTTACCATGTCTCATATCAGGTCGAATGGAATGGTCGTTCGGACTGTCGCCCTCGACTGGTGTGTTATGTACACAACGTCTCGGCCAGTCAACTCTCCGGCCGTCGACAGGTGATACTGGGTGGTCTCCTTTATCTCCTATCTCCTTCCCTTCCTTTGAGTTATTTCGTAATGGGTCCTGCATTTCCCGATTAGCTCAGTGGGTGGAGCAATCGACTCTCAATCATGATGCCGCGGTTCGAAACCAAGCCATTTCAAAGACGATAATTCGGGCTGTCACGCACACATGGCTGAAATTCAAACATCATCCAGCATTTCTCAGGACTCTAATAACACCTGATAATGGCCGCAGCGTTAGCTGGCTGAAACGTTGTTCACACACTTACACACACGGTTGTCAATTTGAATTATTTTGAGCGGGTCACCGCCCCTTCCCCCACCAATGCCCCAGTTGGCCAGACAACGGTGAGTTGCTCCACCCCCCCCCCCCCCCTCCCCCCGTTCGGAAGCCCAAGCACGAGAAGAACAATGAAAACGGTGGCTAGAATAATGTCCATTTTAAGAAAGTTTAAAACAATAATTTCGCAGGTAAAAGGTACGAAGTGAATTCATACTGTGACGTCATATTTGGCTAAGTGCAGCTGACGAAGCTAGTCACACTTTTAAGCTATGTGTTCATAGGTATTTTCTGGTTTTGCTGAATGCTGCATGTTTTTGATTAGATGATGCATGCGTATCGTTGACTCAGGACTATTTTGTGCTATTATATGGGCATGCAATTTTAAATGACATTTCAAGTTCTACAAACTGAACAAGTTGTGTTATTCTGCCACCGCAAGTTGTTGGAAAACATAAAAAATGGCCGAATAAATGCACCCCAAACCCTGGCGAATTTACCTGCCGTCCACGTTCGAAAGCCCCTTGAAATGTGCGGATCTTTACTCCCTACATCAGAACGTCTTTTCATACACTCGACAGTGCTGGGTCCCTCTAGGTTATGGGATCATATGGTTTTACGGGGTCCCCCACGTCCTGAACATTGCGAGGCGCGTTTTCCCATGTCCGTATGATGTCACCACCGCTGATTCCATACAATACGACTAGAGGTTTTTAATTAACAAGACTACGTTGTTCTTTAAACCCACTGCGGTTTTCGACCCGTTATTTTAAATTCATGGGTCCAGCTTTGGCTTTGCGGTTCCTGAATTCAAAGTCGCTGACTTTGGCTTCGGCTTACTAGTAAAAATTTCAGAGCCAATGAACTCACGTTCGGCTTCATTTATTGAAATGCAAGAAGCCACTGGCATCAGCTTCGGCTTCACAGGCCCAAACTTAATGTCATGGGCTTCGGTTTCCACTTCGACATCATGTGCCTTGGGCTCCGAGGTCGGCCACGAAGCCAGAAACCTGACTTCGGCCCCACGCACAACTTGGCTAATTATCTTGTGAAAATGAAATTATGAATCATTTACCGTAAGCATTTCAAAACAAGCCCCTGGCCGTGTGAGCCTCGGCCCGAAGGTGCCATTTTTAGTCTACAGGGCACGCGATGTTGTCCTGGGGGATAAATCTCTGGTACCGAACCACCGGACTGCTGGACTGAGCGTAGCACACGGGAACGAATCATTACATGGCCGTGGTTCGCGACGGTGCTGAGATGCTGTACACAGATGTAAGTTGCAGCGCCCGGCGTATTCGATTTTCTTCGCATACTAGGTGCTACGGATTCCCTTAATCCACACAATAAGTCGCCTTTGAAGTTGTGTCGTCAACACTTTACAAATTTTCAAGCTTCATTTTCCAAACACTATAGCTGCTCTTTTACAACACCAAGGTCAACCAACATTCTCATGGGGCTTTGAGAAACTTTGCATTCTTAATGATACATTTGTCGCCCTCGTGACATTTGCAAGTGTCAGGAATGCATCGTTAGTGCATCTAGACGTTTCCCCAGAATTATGGGCACCACGCTCAATGGGCAGGTTTCAGACTTTACGGGAATTTCTCTGGAGGCTTGCCCGTTCCTTTAACACGCGCCCGGGTGGCCGGCTAGATACCCTTCGCTCGGGTGGGGGGAGGGGGTGGGGTCAACTTGACCCCCTGAGATCTCGTCAACTAAGAAAGCTAGAGACACCAAATTTACAGGGTGTGTTGACCTGTACATGACCTCACTTAGGTCAAGGATTCAGATTCCTAGGTCATGACCTTCGGGTCAAAAACGGTAAAACAAGGTCAAGTTCCAAGTTGGTGTTCAAAGTGCCTCCAGAACCTAGATAACCGTTCCTAAGTAAAAGTTCGCGTGCTCATTCGAGGTCAGTGACCTTGTTTGGCTTTTTGAAGGCCAAGGTGACCAAAATCATACAAGATTGCTTTGAGTTTTGCATTTGACTAAGCGACAAAGATTACGTTAGAGAGTATACTCCTAAAACAAAATGTTGACCCGGGTCATTTTAGGTCAATGACCTTTTCTGACCTCTAAGAAGCCCATGGAGGATGTATAATGCGGTTCCTGCCATCAATAAATTCGAAATGAGCATCGGAAATGATCCCATACAACAAGCCCTAGAGTAACAAAACAAGTTGGTTTTGATCTTGGTGTGACCTTCATAGCTGACCTTAGGTCAATTTAATTTGCTCATTCAACTGTTGTGTTGCCTAAGAAAGCATCTTAGAGATGTGTGGCTTCGTCTAACACTCCGTTGTTGGATCAGATTGAAGGATTCCCTAGAAATTGACTTCGCTGAAACCATGGGTTGACTTTGACCTGCCATAGGTCAGCGACCTTACAAGGTGCATCTAAATTTTGGATACCAAACAATCCGCTATTCGATTGTCTACAGATATGCAAAATTTTGGCGCGGCTACGCCGCGCCGTTCGGAAACCATTCTGGAAAACCTTCGGGGGAGAGGGCAATTTGATCCCCCACCCGAGCGCGTGTTGAATTTGGAAATGTTTACAGACCACAGGGCACGCTTTGAGTCTCTGGGCTTACCAGGCCTCGGGATGTTGCTAACACCCTAATGCGTAGCTCCCGAGGAAAGAGACGCATTATTGTTCTTAAAATCTTCTCTTGGCTCTCAGAACACGGCTTTATATGTCATGAGCACTCTACGGGCCATCAGGGGAGGAGAGCTGTATGTGTTTTGGGACATCCCAACTCCAAAGGACGTTTTCATCACCTTCATAATGCATTTCAGACCCCAGGGGAATCTTTTGAGTCCTCGTAGGTGCTCGTCTGCGATTCAAAGCACCCCTGTATTTTTTAGAGTACTTTTCCAGGCTTCAGTACATAGCCCTTAGGCCCTTAGGGTGCCTTACATATCCCATATATATATATATATATATAGATATATATATAGATATATATATAGATATATATATATATATATATATATATATATATACACATATATCATACCTCGGCCCTTACGGTGCCATGCTAGCACCCAGGCAGGTCGCATCGATATGTATGACGGCCCTCAACTTGAAGCATCTTAGATCTGATCCCCGACTATCTTGTAAACGTCACCGGCCTCCTTAAGTTCCTTTTGACCCATATATTTCTCTCACTTTTCTCCATAGATGGCCCCGAAAGAAATATAAAAATCAGGCTTGATGCGTTCTCACAGGGCTCCGGGCCCTCTGTAAGAAAATCCTGACTGTTCCTCTAGTCCGAACAACAGTTCAACTCTGTCATACCAATGCCTCGTCTCAATCGCTGAAACTATTTGGAATGTCCTGCTTTCATCTTTTATATTCTGTAATAGACGACTTATTAATGGATCTGTCAAAAGTGCGAATTGTGCATAGGCGCTGATTCCAGACGCAAATTCTCGGCAAGGTCCTGGTTATTGCTGACTCTCTTAGCATCACACCCTGAATCTTAGTTGTTATCGAATCCTTAACATAATTCGAGGCTGCATCATGTTTCTTTGTTGT
The DNA here is from genome assembly GCF_011947565.3 of Pollicipes pollicipes. Lineage (NCBI taxonomy): Eukaryota > Metazoa > Arthropoda > Thecostraca > Pollicipedomorpha > Pollicipedidae > Pollicipes > Pollicipes pollicipes. The sequence continues at coordinate 20,920,455 of NW_023596818.1, forward strand.
TATTGATTTCCTCAACATCCCGGGCTACACATTTTGGCGGGATGAATAGGCACAATTGCACGCCGAGTGAATTGGCTGTTGCTGGGTCCTCGTGCGCATTCCAGCCCGAATCTTGGTTTTCTCTGAATTTCTCGCTTGGGTGCCCAACTAAATCCTGGTTCTTCCCGTTTTTCTGGCATCGTTCCGTGAAAGATGTTGGTTCTCCCTGGATTCCGCATTTCCAGCGTTATACAAAACTAGTTCTGGGTTCTTCCGGGTTCCAGAACGGTAATTAGAAAGTTGTTCCCGGAAATGTACCGTAGGAACCAGACAAACGGCTGTTGAAATCATCATGGCGCGTGCAGCTGGCTCTCCTGAGCATATGTACAGTTACCAAAACTATGCTTGCAAACAACTGCTGTGAGTTTACGTACTCCTAAGATGACGTGCCACTGGCCGGCCGACACCGGCGGCGCCGCGTCGTTCGTCGGTCGCTGGATGGCAGCGGCGCTCGGCTGACTCCAGGGGCCAGCAGCGCAGGGGCCCGGCCGCGACCGGACACGTGGCGCCCGCCGGCGCGGCGCCCCGGCAGCGGTAAATCCGTCCGAGCCAGTCGTCAGATCGACCCGATGCCAACCGCCGCAGCCGTCCCGGCCCTGACGTCGAATGGCCTCGGCACGACAGAGCTGGCTCGCTCTCTGCCGTGTCTCTGGCGTCAGCTGACAGAGCTGGCTCGCTCTCTGCCGTGTCTCTGGCGTCAGCTGACGGGTTGGCTCGCTCTCTGCCGTGTCTCTGGCGTCAGCTGACGGGTTGGCTCGCTCTCTGCCATGTCTCTGCGTCAGCTGACAGCGTTGACTCTCTGCCGTGTCTCCGGCGTCAGCGGACGGGTTGGCTCGTTCTCTGCTGTGTCTCTGGCGTCAGCTGACTGGTTGGATCGCTCTCCGCCATGTCTCCGCGTCAGCTGACAGAGTTGACTCTCTGCCGTATCTCTTGCGTCAACTGACGGAGTTGGACCGCGTTCTGCCGTGTCTCCCGCGTCAGCTGGCAGCGTCGGTTTGCTCTGTCGTGTCTCTCGCGTCAGCTGGCGGCGTCGGCTCGCTCTCTGTCGTGTCTCTCGCGTCAGCTGACAGCGTTAGTTCGCTCTCTGCCATGTCTGCCGCGTCAGTTGGCAGCGTTGGTTGGCTCTCTGTCGTGTCTCTCGCGTCAGCTGGCGGCGTCGGCTCGCTCTCTGCCGTGTCTGCCGTGACCGTCTCTGCCACTGTCTCCAGCTGCTCCGGCAGCGGCGTGACGTGGCTCAAATCAATGTGGTTCCGTGAACGCGCGGTAACAGCCGTCGCGTCCGGACGAGATCTGCCGCCTGCCAGTATGGACATCCAGCCACGCGGGCCGGGCGCTCCCTGGGGCAGCAGGCCGAGGCGTCGTGCCGCGCGGGGCTCAACCGTTATTGGCCCTTGGCGGCGCTGCTTCCTCGCGGTGCGTTAGGTCGCAAGTCTGGCATACACGCCATCGCTTCCGTGTTAAGACCAATATTACACATTGCGATAGTGCTGCCCCCTCCGCTAGGCTTATCCAGCCGCAGTTCGTTTACAACTCAGTGGGGCGGTCATGAGTTTCCTGCCGTATAATGGCCGCGATGGCGTGTGCATTAATGAGCGGAATTATTTTTTTTGATGAGCTCAAACGCGTTATGCCTGGCATTACTGGCGGCGTAATGCAAGCATACATTTGTTCCAAACTACTTAAGCTTACTACAAGCGACACAAACTGAGAACAGACTTCTAGAATCTGGGCAGAATAAAGACGACAAGGGTGCTCCACGTAAGAAAGACCCGCAGCTCCTGTTCCTCGGCATTGGGTATTGAAACTTTTCATGTTAACAGCCTTCGGCATACCAGGAGGCACTGGTTAAGCGACGTTGCTGTGCTAAATAAGGATTCCATTGACGGTAATCAATATTTCAAGCTTTGCTAATCCTCAGTCGTGACAAGGATCAAAAAGGTTCAGCACAACACTACACAAAAAATCACGCATGCTACCGCAGAAAATGCCCCCAATGTACGTAGGCGCATTGGGGTAACTAAGAAATGTAAAAAATCATCCAAACATGCAATCATCGATCAAAGCTCTTGACAGCTTTTCCCTCTTTTCTTGCAAACTAGTTGTGTGAGCGTAGTCCAAGTAAAACATTTCTCCTCCGTGAGAATGTATAACCATAACCCAGGGTGAGGTCCGTCGCTTGTGTCTTGCTCTCCATTGAACACTGTGGGTTTGTGAAGAAGTCGTAAAAAGGCCAAGCAAACAAATCGTGTCGATGCGAAACGTCCTTTTATAGACTAGTTGTGTAAACAAGCCAATACCGTAGCATTCGTGACCGGTTTAATGAACACCTTGGGGACGCACGCTTACGGGGAACGCACAAACCGCTAGAACACGTGGTAGATGTATCCGCAGCAATGAAACAAGGCGCAACAACTACCAACTCTAAACGTTGAATTCTAGTGACAGCTAGACAATGCGAACCCCCAAAACTTAGAATCACTGCGCTTTCCGAGTCTTCGCCCTAGGCTAAACATATAGACTTCATCATGGGACAACTTTTTTTGGGTTGTGCCTTTTTCTAAGGTTTCATGTTCATGGCGGCTGATACGCGGTAAACCATGTTCTTATCCGGTACTGTGTAGAACATTGTAAGTTTTCGGCTTGGTAAACTTTTTGTAAACTTCAGCCACCCGTGCCGTTACTTTTCATTTACATCCCTTAACGCCGAACCATATGCGGGTTTTTAAAAGCTTGGATTATCTACCTTTCGCAGACTGAAAGGATTTTCTGGATTCCCGAGTCTTGCCTTTTTAGTGTAAAAGTTTGGTGAACCTTTCCGAGCCATCATCACTCTCGAGCACAGCTCGGAATGATGTGCACCGTCAACATTATCGCCATTTAGTATTACAGCGTCGTTCAACCAGTACCTGCTGGTGTATTGAGCGTCGTCGACTCAACACATAAATTTTCAACTCACAATACGGGAAAGATAATTACGTTTTTCCAAAGACTCGCTCCAGTGCAGCAATTACGCTGCAAACACTTTTTTACACCCATTTAGCTTACATCTTCTCACTTATTCAAACCTGTCGCCTACCTGGTGCAGACTGGCATAAATGCCGTTTTTAAGAGATATTGATTAAGCCCGAGAAACATTTTCCTTTCGTCGGTAATTTGCATACCTGTTTGACCATCAATGCAAGGGGTAGACGAACATATGGTGGATGAGGATAAACCGAGCTCAAACCCATCTAGACGAATAAGGTGATGAACCAAGAAATCAATGCCGACTGAGAGCATGTCAAGACCGCAGCTGATCGCGTGGTCCGGCTCACACGATTAGTGAAACAAAGAGAGACCGTGACTTTCTGTTGGTCTTGTTCACTGTCATGCGGTTCCTTGACAGTCCAACACTGGTCGAATACGCAGATTACATACGAGAAACACGACAGGCCGCGCTTGAAACTAGATCAAATTATAATCAACAAAACTGGAGCTGCCGGGCTTACATCACCGCGTATTTCATGGGCTGCAGCCCACCACCAGGCGACAAGAGCTTTGCAGCCCCACGGACCACCGATTCAACCCGTGTGAATAATTCAGACGCAGACCACAGAAGCTGCGACGGGGCGACAACTGACTCGCGCGTCCACTGAGTCACCACGAACAACTAAGCGCGGGTCTGCCTCTCAGCTGTCTAACGGAGGCGGCACCACATGCAGCCGGGTCGACGTGCGACCTCGCGTGACACCGCAGTATTTCGTGACGTGCCATATGTGGTCGGGAACGACACATCGAATGAATGTCACGTGCGGTGACGGCAGCTTGCAGCTTTGACACCTCAGAAAGGTCGGGCTCTATTATGGCACGATGCCACAGCTTCCAGTGTGCACGCACCGGGTGTAAGGCACTCGCCAATCTAACCTTCCCTCGGAGATGCATAGGTGATGGCTCATGCGATTTCTTCTCCCTTCATCGGCTGGCAAACGAATGCGTTGGGTAGGGGTGACTGCAGAACGGAAGACCGGGGGTGAGACCGGCCAGCACGTGCGCCACCGAGTTCGAGAAGTGGAAAGCAGCTCTCCCCAGGGCTCCACCTGGGACGCGTATGTGCAGTGTGTATGCAATAAAGCCGTGGACACGGTACATTTCAAGATACCACAGGTCAAAGAGATAGGCAGAAGTCTAGACTTGGCATGTTACGCTTTACGACAGTGCTCGCAGCTCACGGACCCCACCATGCGTCAGTTCATGTTACGCTTTACGACAGTGCTTGCAGCTCACAGACCCCACCATGCGTCAGTTCATGTTTTTCAATACATTAGTTGTTCTATCCACGCATTATGCGCCAATTACTCCACACCACACCGTAACAAGCGGCGTGGAATACACGGCCGGACGGGCCCACAAGCACACAGAAGCACAACCGTCATCGCCCGGCGCTCCAGACTCGAGCAGCCCTCGCACTGACGCCCGCACGCCGCCCGCTCTAGGCCTGCCGGCGTCCCTCCGCCGCGGGACATCTGTCCCGGCAGACGCGGCGCTGTCCTCCCGCGCGCGCCACGGACAAGGCGGCGTCCACACCTCCCCAGGCACGAATGACCGCGACGCTGGTCACAATTCCTTTACAAATCGACAGCGGGTGCGCCGTGCCGCAGCACCATCCAGCGCCCAGTCCGTCTCCTACACGAGCCACGCAGCCCATGGTCTAAGACAGAGCCCTCTAAGCCCTCTCGACACAACCTGCGCGCCCGCCGGTCTAGGACCGCCCTCTCGACTCGGTCTCGGCAGCCGACGGTTCAGCGGTATGTTGGCACGACTCGCGTGCCTGCACGCCCCAGGACCACCCTCGCGATGCGAGCCTCACGCAGCCGCAGGTCCAGGACCATGCTCTCGACACGAGGCACGGCTCCAGACCGAAGATCCCGCCTCCGGTCCAAGACCGTGCTCTGGACAGGAGCGACGCGGCCGGCGGTGCAGGACAGCCCTCTCAACGCGGTTCCGGCCGCTCCCCAGACAGACAACACAGCCTTCGGCCCAGGACCGTCCATCCGGCCGGCCCCGCACCGTCCTCTAACGACGCGGCCAGGTACACTCCTGCGGCCAGGAGTGGCGCGGCCACCGGTGCCGCGGTGCTGCACTGCCAGCCGTCCATCGCTGCGAGCCGTCGCCAGACTCGCTCCCAGCCGTCGGCGCCCGAGTCCGGACGCGGTCCGCCGTTCGTCGCTCACTTGCGCCGGCCGCCCTGCCGCTTACTGGCGGCCGACGACGCCGCCGGGAAGCGCGGCGCCTTCATCTCCACTGTGGGCGTGTTGAGGCTGCTGTTGGCCGGCGCCGTTGCGGTGACAGTGGCCGAGCCGGCGGTCTGGGCGGGGGGAGGGACGGGGCCGGCCGCCGCGGCCGCGCCCAAGGCGGGGGTGCTGGAGCTGGTGGCGGTGGCGGTGGCGGTGGCGGTGGCGGTGGCGGTGGCCGGCGCCAGCACCGGCGCCAGCTCCTCGTCTTCCTCCAGGCCGCACAAATCCGGGAACAGCTGGTCGTCCGTCTCGTTGTTGAACAAGTCCAGCAGGGACGGGTTGTAGGAGACCATTTGCTGGTCCGCCTCGGCGCCCCCGCTGCCGCCGCTAGCGCCGCTGCCACCGGCGCTCAGGGCCTGGTCCTGATCCATCAGAATCTGCCGGCACCAACGAGCTTGTCAGACGGCATCGAGACCACGCGGATCCGCTGTTACGCATCTGGCCACACCTTGATCCAGCCATGGAAATGAACGGAGCCAGGCATGGAAACAGACAGGCCACCGCCGTCGCACAGCAATGGCAAGAGCACGTCCTTTTAGGCTGCGGTTCGGCACAGATCGTTACGATTTGGCGAGCAACAGCGATCGGACAGAGCACGAGGTCAAGGCAAGTCACCTACGAACTGGCGCCAAACGATCCTGAAACTACCATAAACTTCAAACGGGCTGCAGGTGTTCGGATAACTTCGGACTAACCAGCGGCACTCGCAACTCTCCAAAACCTCAAGACACAGCCCCGCATCCGTACAGCTGACGACAGCTCATAATGACCGTCCAGACTGTTCCGTCCCATTACCAATGTACAGTATGTTCTAGCAGGACAAAGGATCTTTCAAATAACCTGATTTATGAACGCCACTTGCCGAAAGAGATCCAGTGGCGGTTGACACCGTTTTATAACGGTCTCTGGGAGAACAATCGAGACAACTATAGATGCACCAGTTTCTTAACGGGCACGACGGACGTTGCCACGCGCGCTTTTATATAGCGCCAGCGACTGGGGTGATCATGTAAGACGTCCGGGGCCACGACGCAACAGAGATTCGAACTTGGGCCCAAGGCGCGAGCATTGGATCAAATAATCTGAACAATGCTGAACAACGCTGAGCAATGCTAGAGCTGAACTTTTTCGGTATTTAATACGCATACAAATGCTTGGGTGATAACGTAAATTTACCGAATGACCTCCAAAAAGGGGCCACACTGATCATATATGTAAAAGAAGACTTTAGACATGGACGTATTATTTCATGCAGTGAAGAAAAATATACAGCGTATGTGCTAAATTGCAAAAGCAATAAAGTGCAAGTGCAATAAAGTGCAAGTGCAATTAAGTGCAAGCGCCGATTTTTTCTTTGCCCTTCCAGCCCACACGAAGAGACGTGCCAAAAAGTTGCTTTGCCCATTATTTATTGAGAATCCATGCTGAACAAGAACGCGAGCAGCCTGAACCACAGCATTCAACCTCGTTTCCACCGCCTCATACTGCTCCTTCTGGCGTCTAGTGCCACCTCATCCCATGCAGCCAGAATGGCCTCCTTCAGCTTGCCCACGGTGGGAAACTTCTAGGAGCAATTTCATCAGCACGTTCGGACCGGGCCATCAGTCAGTTTTTCGACCGAGCTGTATGGTGTCTACTCTCTGGTCTTATGGCACGAGACCCAGTTCCGTCAAGCTTCAAGACAGACCGGCTAATGGACTGTTCGTTAAAACGGTTAAAAGAGTGACATATCGCCTCTGTAAACAGTTAAGCACAATCTTGCGCTGCTTAGCACACACTTATTATGACTGACTAGGTTATAAAACGGAAACAGCGGCGCAAGTGATAAATCACGGTCCTCCTTGTCTCACGTGCTGCTGTTATTCGGCAACCCTTCGATCAGCACCATGGATTTAAGTGGCACAGGCGCAGGGAAATGAAGCGTCTCGCATCACGTCATGACATCTCCCTACTTCTCCGGCACATGGAAGGTGTGCATGACGTTTTCGTAAATATCGAAAAATACCCAGGGAAAATATCGTCGCTACAGCTTTTTTTACTCCAGATTTCAACCACGGGCGTAGTTTCCCATTCAGATGGGGAAGAGGCACCCCACCCCCCCCCCCCCCCTCCTCCAACTTTGAAAGGGAATTCGGTTAAATCCGGGGAGCATCCCGCCTTTTTAGTAGATTTAGGGTGTCGCTTTAGCCATTTTTCTTTTCAACCACAACAACTTAAAGGCACTGCTCCATATTCCATTTCATTTTTCCATGTTCCATTTATGGGGTTTTGAACTGAGGTGGCCATTTTCAGTCATTTATTATTTTTATATTTTCACTGTCATCTTTTCCCCTCAACTCACAGTTATGCCCTTTTCAGTACTTCACATCCTTTTGTTTCCGAGCCAGACGCACTCAAACTAATGCCGAACATTTCGTGTCGCCTAATTCGAAATTACCTAGGTCTGCATGGTGTTAAAGAAAAATCACACGCTTCCACACCACCTCAATGACTGTATTGTGCTCAAGGTCAGGATAATATGGCCATGACAATGTTCGTGCCTGGAGAACGTCAGCACGAATCGTACCGGTAGCCGGTAGTTGGCTAACGATCAGCTAAAGCCGCTGTTTGAATGCCTCGATCACGTAACGTGTTCTGTGACACAACACGGGCATTTTGGCAGTTGTGCTGGTCATGACGGACATGTCATGTCCGTGTGTGTCACATCCGAATCGAAAAGTGTGCCGCAACCGAGAAAGTAAATGCGAGTAAAAAACATGCCATCGCAGACAAATATACCAGAATACCACAAGAAAGGGCCAAGCACACCCACATACCGCTACGAAGAAAAATTGCACGCATAGACACCAACGCCACCGTGCGATGTAGATCCACAAGTAAGTCCACCGTCGGCAGCACGTGCGCGGGACGACGGCCGTTCGCGGGACTCGATCTCCCCGACAATGCAGAGCCACCTTGACAGCCACCAATCCCCCACTCTCATGGGATGCCATGGCTACGTCACAACTATTGATCAGACTTCCAGCGGAGGCCATCGGCAGTAGTCTGGCTCAGCAAGTGCGAACACTATGGCAATTGCCCTCAAACCTCTTTCTGGGACCACAACCTCAATCGTCACGGAGCGCATTTCGACGCGTCACGGTGCCTTAGAATCAAAGGGCAGCCGTGCTCCCTGCTATCCACAGGAAGGAGCAATGCCACAGGACCGGGAGCCGGCAGCGGCTTCAGACATCTCATCCGGTGGAACATTCGCCCTACAATTGTTTTAACAGTAATTTTGCAGCTTTTGAGGCCAGCATTACCAGGCACCACTGCAGGGCAAGCGGGTAAACTATCCATTAATAAGGGGAGGGAGCTGGTGGAGTCATGAGGCTCTTAGGCTAACGGGGGCAAAAACGTAACTGAGGGGAAACAACGCATGTAACTGTCACACAGCACCGTGTCTTATACTCCTTTGTATTTCGGAAAGCGCCGAATTCTATTCTCAACTTTTAAATTTAGGCCGAGACCAAATACAAACACTCCCTTCCTGCATCCCCCGCGGCATCGCCTGGGAAGGGGGTGATTGAAGAGGATCATGAGAACGACAATGGCCTGCCTCAGGGTACATCGGGGTCATACCACCGCCCTTATGGCGGGGGGGAGGGGGAGGGCACAGTATCTGAAGGTGTTAAATGGGTCGTTCAGATATCAGATAAAAAATATCAAGCATGACTAGTGCACATTGTCTCTGTGACATTGGCAAAGGGTCATGCTTTTTGCAACGTATCTGCCTCTGCATCAGGAACAGCATTTCGGCGAGAGTTTCGCTTTGAAATGTTCAGGTAACTTTCAGCCCTTAGCAGGTCGCGACAAACATATGGGAATCCTGGAACGACCTGGACTCCTGGCTGAGCCGTTGTTTCCTGCATTTACCCCAACCCTCGTCGCACAACAAACAATAAATTGAAAGCTTTTGAGGAAGGAGCCCATAATAAGCGCTATACACATGGATGCACTGCGCTTCGGTATCGGTCATTCTCGTTGTGTTTATTGCGTACGCGCTTTAAAGGTTGCGTCTCGCATGCGTTTATTCTCAGTCGCTCTTGGCTGGGAAACAATCGAAGAGACCATCTTTTACATTGAGATCATTACTTAAATTTCCGCATTAATGTGGACATCACCATGTTGAGGGGCCTATTCGGGTTTGCAGGGTGCAACATTGGGGGGGGGGGGGGGGGGAGGAGGAAGCAAATCGACACCCGTGGGTACCCAGTCACTTAGCTTCTGACATTTTCTCTTATTTAACTGATCCGGACATTTCCGGCGTGCCTCTGGCATTAATTCCGTCGGCTCAAATGTTTTCAAGTTCTGCACTGCGCTGACATTTCGTAGTTCTCAGCTTCTGAGGACCGTGACGCCTGGACTCCACAGATCAGCAAAGCCCTCGGAGTCATTCGGTGGGGTCACTGTCCACAGCAGGCGGCAGCGCAGGCCGACTACTCTTGCTTGATGAATGCCTTGCCGTCTTGAGGACTGACGTCCGGTTTACTGTAACCAGACCCGGAAAAGTGTCTGCTTCCTGACGCCATGTTGCGTGCTCCCGACGATAGCCATTTTATACGGCGGCCTTCTGCTTTTAAACAACCCTATCAGCTACCGTACAGACGATTTTCCGATTGCTCAAAAGCGCATGCCGGAGAAAAAGGACGGAGGCATTCCTATCTCAGCAGCCCATAAAGTGCGGTTTGGATTCGTTTTTGGGATTTCCTTCACCGTTTCCATAATTTTCGGTTGTTACGAAAGAGGTCACCGCTTGGACTTAGCACAACGCTAAGCGACTGGGACAATAACCCTTGAAATCTATTTCTTCAGTAATCATGCAGCATTGCCGACCTAACCCCATCCAGCCTCTCACCTCTGACAGGCTCATATGTTCACAGCCATTGCCCACATACCTATGCAAAACTAAGCGATGTTTAATGTTAATTGTGCATCGAAAATCGCAGCTTTCGTATCAAAGTCGGTGGATTACGGGGAAGGGAGAGCGGGGGGGGGGGGGGGGGCAGACACCGCCCCTCCATTATCGGAAACCTGGAACATTTGACATATTTGACACGGCCACAGCATGCGGAATCAGTCACCGATGGGTCGTGGCTACGATCCCAGTGTACAGCAAAATTTCTGTGAAAGCAAAATGCCCCTTAAGCACCCAAGAGCACCAAGCGTGGCCAATCCTATGTGAATATGCTGCATCATAAATTCCAAGACATCGAGGAGGATGCTAAAACATCATGAATGATGAAAGCTATTTTACTTCAGGGCATTTCAAAGTGTCTGGCAAGGTAACTCAGATGTACGCAATGCCATATATACATACAACGTTATACAACACTAAACAATGTGTCCAACATATGCATACAATACAAAATACAGATTTAGCAATGCAACTCAGACGTCAAGACGCCAAACAAGGTCAAGTTTCGCTCAGAGCCTTAAAGCGAGTGCTCAACATTTCAATGGGGTTTTGAAATGAAACAACAGCCATTTTGAAAATCATTCAGCGCAGTGCACAGCCCTACCATTCTTAAAACATATAACCTCTAATCTCGGAGCTGTATACCCGCGAAAATGTCCATACCATTTCGTGCGCACTATTTCCAGGTTGCCCCGGCATCTATGACGCCATACTAATGTCACTCAATCTCTCACATTCCACTGGCCATGCAGCATTCAACGTCAAGAAAAAGAGACTGTCGAGCTGCTCACATATGACGGTCGTGAGCATTATCTCCACACATGACAGCCGTCAATTGGCACTCTGCCAATGTTATTCCAGTCTTGCAAGCTTCTAACGCGAATTACGTTTCGTGCTATATAATGCAAGAATATTTGCATTCCTCCTAGTTCTTACGAAACAAAACTTGTAGTCGAATGACTTAAGAAAAGCGCTAAAACCGACCATACGAATACAAGTCAACACCCTTAACTCACGGATAAATATGCTAGAACACCAACAGAAAGGGCCAAAACATGAGCACGTGCCGACATTTGCCTCAGCGAACACCTCCAGCCCGTGCTACCTCTCAGGAGATTACAGGTCTACCAGTGGTTGCTGTCACACGATCATTCCATGACGCGATGAAACAATGACGTATTGAGAAGCATATTTACTAAATAGACAAATCGTGTTGTCTAGGGCAGTCTTTTCCACTTAAAGGCATATCAAATGTTATAAGTGAGCTTAATTCACCACATCCGATGTTTGTTTCAATAGCCTCACATGTAGAACGCCTGGAGTTTTCTTAGGAAATCACGGTATGGCTAGCTGTGCGCCGGCATGGCCTGTCAACCAACGTTCATCGCAGCAAGCCAGCGGTAGACAATTAAACTTGCCAGAAGGCGCGCAAAATGACACGCCTAACACAATAATTGCGAACTATTACCAACGCATCCAAGTGTTGTCTTAGGCCGAACTGGCATCTGCTCAATATGGCCGAAGCGCCCTGCAGTTACTGGACGACCTGCAGATTCTCTTACGTGCCGAAAAACGGAAATCCACGCAACGACCAATATTTTATCGCCAGCGGAACGTTACCTCACTAACAGGCGAAGTCGTTTAAATGAAATACAACAAATACACAGCACACAATTGTATGATCATTATTAAATGATAACATCTCAAAGCTAAGTGGAAACGCTACCGAGTAAAAACATACTTGATCACATGAACTCTAGAAATGCTAAAAATGTCCCAAAAAATATCCACGCTAGTGCTGCCCGCCAAGAAACTGTTCCCAACCCTTGGCAGTCTGCAAAACGAACCGCTATGTACTGTCTGTAGACGAGCGCGAGGCACAGCGAAAAGAGTTCAGGTGCAGGTCGATCGAGGCGGCACAAGCAAGGGAAAACCACTTAGTAAGATTTGAGAATCCAGTTTACCTTTGAAGATGTTTCTCAGAAAGAGCAAATCATGTTGCACTCTCGTGCAGCTTGGAATGAGATTTTGAAATGAAGCAGAAGGCTTTCATAAGAAAGAGAAGCTGTTTGCTCGGATAATGTGCGAGTGAGCAGCCACATAACAGACTTGTGCTTCACCCCACCGCTCCACACCACGGGAATTGATCACCCCCGTCCAGACCACGCTGCATTCTTCTAAAACCAATCGCACGTTTGCAAACGTATGCCGCACAAATACGAGATAAGCCATTGTAGTGCAGATTCCCTCAAGTGGTATGATTGCCTTCGCTTGTGGATCACAGGCTCACGACTGACGCCCTGAAAAGCAGCCGAATAGTTGGTGTAAATGGCTATCCGTCCAACATGGCCTCCAAGCCGATTTCAGGCAAACATAAGTTAGTACCGCATGAACGCTTAGGAATAAATCCATGCTGATGATGACACAACACCGGCGAGATGTGGTGGAACAGCTAACCATACGTGACCCATTCCAGTATCTTTCCAAAGAGTGGCAGCAGGGATATACCTCTGTAACTTGCCGGTTCCTTTTTGCCACCTTTCTTATAAATTGGTGCGATGCTTGCCTCCTTCCACACCCACGGGAAGACACCAGAGCCCACAGTGAGTCCACCGGAACTCATAGAACTCGCCCGCGCACTCGGTGATTACATGAACACTGATGTCAGCCCCACAGGTCTTGTTGGAAATGACCATAGTAAGCGCAGATGGCAACGCGGCCGCAGAGACTCGCAAGTGGCCCAGTGATTCGACTGGACAGCATGGTGCATCTGGAGGGTTTTGCACATGGATATCGGTCAATTTCAGAGCGAAGGCACCAGCCAACGCAGCAGCGCGAGCCATGTCATCCGACACGAGAGTCCGTTCAGAGCTACGCACGACTGCGTGACTTCTTCGTACGCATTTTAAAAACGACCAGTACCGCTTGGGATTGGTGCTGAAGTCATCGGTGAGATTGTGTAAATATTGAGAGTACTTGGACTTGGACACGGATTTCAAATCACGTCTCCTGTTCGCAAACTCAGCCGCGGAAGCCGCGCCGGGTTTCCCCCGCAGACGTCTGAAAGCTGCCTTTTTCAGCCGGAGAGCAGATCGCACCGCACCGCCGAACCAGGGGAGGGGGGGGGGGGGGGCAGTCAACACCGGGGGATCACAATGGGAACGTGGTGAGCGATGGTCGACTCAAGCAGCGTGCAATTGTCCACTGTTCGGTCAACTCCGGCGTCCTCCAGCAGCTCCCGCGGGATCAGGGAGACTCCAGCGCAGACCGTTCAAGTCAGCCCTCTTATAATCAATTATGGAGTTGACATATTTGATCACAGTCGCCGCCTGACCACGGGCCGACTGCTTACAGGAACACCGAGGATGGCAATGGTCCCTTTGCGGTCTGAGTTCAGAAGACCGTCCTGCACGTCGACCTGTGATGGTATGCATCAAGGCAGTACTGGGTCCAAAATGTTTTCTTCTCTAGTGGGTTGACAGACCCACTGCTTCGGACCCAGCAAGTCGCACACGTCGACGAACCTGGTGGTATGATTCGACGCTCTCCACAGGTCGGCAGCGGCACCACCGGCCGCTGGTGTCCGCTATATTTCAGGGAGGTTGAAATCTCCGACGGCGACTGTTTTGCAGTTTAGCGGCTGCACCGCTGACAGAGCAGCAGCTATTCGGTCAGTTGCAGGGTCATCACCAGACGCGGTAACACACGGCCAGTCACCGATGCACCCTGCAGCCGGATCAGCAGCACCTCGGCGTTGGCCGGGTCTGACAGGCGCGGCGGCAGCAGAGCCGTGCGGACGGCGCAGGCCACGCCGCCACCTAAATACCCACGATCTCGACGGAACCAGGTGTGCCGCTGGAATCCGACATCGGGCTCGGAGTCTAACACTGTGTCGTTCACCCAGGTTTACGATACTGCTACCACGCCGCAGCGTCCCAGGGCCGGGACACACACACGGAGATCGCCCCTACCACGTCGCAGCGTCCCAGGGCCGGGACACACACGGAGATTGCCCAGTTGCTTCTTTAGGCTGCGACCGTTTGCGTGGTATGCGGTGAGCGTTCCCGTCCTTGCAGCAGGCGCCGCCAGCCGTGCCACCGCACTGTCCGGACCCGGGTTCAGTTCGATGGCACCAGCCAAGCCGAGCAGCTCACGATCCCACAATCGTTCCAGCCAGAGGGTCGCCACAGTTTCGCCGCGTGAGAAAAATCGCAGATAAAAACAGAAATCGCTGGGCAACCGTGCAGCCTATGACGCACGAGCTGCGTACGAATGTGAGCCGTTCCAGCAGGTGACATCGGTGCGGCAGTCCACCGATCTAGCTACAAAGTAAAATACGGTGGCCAGCAGCTTGAGACATTTTATTGAGATGTCTCAAAAATAACTAAAACCATTCCCATCCAAGAAGTGTACAATTCTTAGCACCCAACCGTTCGATGGTTGTAAGATCATGCTGATGCACGATACATTGCCACTTAAGGGGTAGTCGGGCATTGCTGACCGATACACACGAAACATCCCCACTGCGCTGCTACCATATAGCCCAGCGCGCTGCCACGGTGACAACGCGGTTATCATGACACGAAATAACTCGGTTGTAACGCCATGACACCATGGCGCGACGTTCGGTAAGTGTTGCCAGGTCCCTGAGTATTACACACAAACACGGAGAAAGCCTGTCGCGTTGGATATGCTCGGACGCCCATCTCACACCAGTGCATGATACTCTCAACCAGCGCAAACGCAGTACAGTTGTAGGATGTTTCTAGTAAGGTAGTTGGTAGCACACGGACAGGACCAAATTTTGGCAAGGTATAGCTTTACTGGTAAAGCCATAAGTAGCGCACGTCTTCGTACCAATTTACAAGGCACGATGGCTGATCTGCTTCATCTGCTAGAAAAAAAATCATTTATTTCTCACCTCAGTTCTCAGCCGTTTATCGTGCCCCTCTTCCCGCTTCCACCGCCCGCCCACTTGCGCATCTGACCGGCCCCCACTGACCGCTGTCCGGCGGATGGCCCGGCCCGCAGTCAGCAGCAACCCACATCGGAAACGCCCCGCCCCGCCCCCCCCCCCCCCCTCCCCCGCGCGGGGGTAGCAGTGCATTTCCACGAACACCGGCACCACAGAGAATAGACGCTTCGCACACAGCTCCGCGCTGTCCACTCGCTACCGAAGACTTCCCGGGCGCAGTCATTACGAGCCGACGCAGAACCCACACGAGCCGCGGCGGATGAAATATCGACCGCAACACCCGCGCTGGCCGGTGGTAAAGGCCGACCGTTCTGGTGAGCGGGGTGAGAGCGGACGGCTGCAGCGGTCGGCGCTGGCGGGCTCCGGCCAGTCCGAACTGCTCTCACCGCGGCCGGCCACGAGTGAGCGTCAAGTTCTGACCGTATGACCTCTGGGGAGGCCTCTGAAGAGGCCTCAGTACGGCGGTGGCCCGCCGGCCGCCCCGTACCGGCACAGGCTCGGCGGCGGCAGAGCCGGCTCAGCCGCCGTCCGTCCACCACATGAGTCTGAGGCGGGTCCAGTCGAGCCCGCCACCGATAACAGACGCGCGTGACAGACTCGCGCCTGTCACTCGAATCTGTCACTCGCGGATCCATCGATACCAGCACGGCCTTACCCCTTGCTCCAGCGCCTTGGCAGCGGCTTTAAAACTCAGGCGCCCGCTCGATGCAGATTACCATCCACTGGTTGGCTTGCGTTCTCTCGGAAGCTCATCAAAAATTATGCTCATGATAATGGCCATCAGGGTTGGCGCGATAAGGTGGAGTGACTTGTTCCCATCACTTATTTGTAAGACTAAAACATTAATCTCTGCAAAAAATGATCTAAATTCATAAGGGTGCGTTCCAAGGACTTCAATTTCGGCTCGCCTCAATACTGGAATGGAGTGTACATTTCCGTGAATGGCGCACTGATGAAAGAACCCCAGACGCCGTAGGCAGCAACAGTATCCGGCGCGCACAATGGCATCGAACGGGCCTTTGAGGGTTGTGCGCTATGCTTTAAACCCGGATGGTATTGTCTGGACACATGCGCTGCAGCTGGAGTTCAGTATACAACTTTGCGCCAGCTCCGTGGCAAGGGAGCAGATGAAGAGGCATATAATAGGTCCGATAGGTATGTCTGTCCATACGTCTCATAAAATAACAAAGTACCGAGACAATTACTTTGAATACAGGTAGCCGTAGGCGCGCGTACTTTTGATACATGCACCTCTCCGCAGCTTTGTATGGCAACGGAACACGCACAAGTAAGCCGAAGTGCCCCGAGGGATCATTTAGCTACAAGCTTCGCGCAGCATCCCCGTTATTCGCTTTCATCCAATCCGAGCTGCAATGATAAGATGTCTCAAATAGCCGTCGGCCAAACGACGCCCCTCGGGCACTTCCATACAAGAACCCAAATGGCCAACGGGCAACTTAAATTCCGGTCCGTATACCGCATATTCAAATTATTCTTCCGGAGCTATCTCAAGCACACAGCTTTACGCGAGACAATATCTCATGCTTCCCATCGAATTCCACCCATCGAATGGATTCTAGCCTTCACTGTCATCAGCCTTCAGCGGATCTGACGACGCGTCGGCAGTAAAGATGTCAATGTGAAGTGTGACTGTCATCAAGCGTCAGCGGATCTGACGACGCATCGGCAGTGAAGATGTCAATGTAAAGTGTGACTGTCATCAAGCGTCAGCGGATCTGACGACGCGTCGGCAGTGAACAGGTCAATGTGAAGTGTGACTGTCATCAAGCGTCAACGGATCTGACGACGCATCGGCAGTGAAGATGTCAATGTGAAGTGTGACTGCCATCAAGCGTCAGCGGACCTGACGACGCATCGGCAGTGAAGATGTCAATGTGAAATGTGACTGCCATCAGGCGTCAGCGGACCTGACGACGCATCGGCAGTGAAGATGTCAATGTGAAATGTGACTGCCATCAGGCGTCAGCGGATCTAACGATGCATTGGCAGTGAACAAGTCAATGTGAAGTGTGACTGTCATCAAACGTCAGCGGATCTGACGACGCATCGGCAGTGAAGATGTCAATGTGAAGTGTAATGATGCGTACCAGCCTCAAAAGGTTACAATAACAATAGTTAATTGGCCATGGTGTTCGCTTCCATCACAACATAATTTATGCACTCATCCAGGATTGGTCTCGCGAAATGTGCTGACCTGACATGACATTATACGGGCAGCAATGTGATGGATTGCGGTGCAAAAACAAGTTACGAACGATGTCTTTTTTCTTGTTTTTTGTTCTTTTCCCAACGCTGAAAGCGCTTATTCCCTAGCCAAAGACGAATCACAACTCAAACACAATCACACGAAGTGAGGTAAAAACAAATACAAACACAAATGTGCCACTTGAACACTTGACAAATATACTGATATTGCCATCTCATACGCCATGCATTTAATGGGACGTGACCCCAAATGTATCAGTGAATCGATATTAAATATGTGTCATGGTGTATTTTCTCCATAACAATCGTACACTGGCACATAAAGGTGTTGCACCATTTAGTTAAATGGGTATAAGGTAAATTATTACATTATGCGACCTGTGATGAGCTCTAGTGACCTCAATAATGGCAAATATGTATAAACAATGTGTGATCAGAGCTCGCATCGACGAAGGCTTTCCAATCGTGTTCTTGTTTCCTTTCTAGCGCTCATAATTCTCGAGATCATGGGGGGAGCAGTGCTCGCGAGCCCACCGGCCGGGCAGATACCTGTTTCCGGCCGGTCGAGCGGAAGTGAACGAGGGAGCTCGGCCCAAAGGCTGCCCCCTGGGTTGTATCGCTGAGCACGTGCGCGGCGTCCACTGAGACCTGACCGCCGCGGCCGACGACGTACACCACTAGGCCGAGCCTGCAAAAAGCTGTGGGAACGACCGTCGCCGCCGCAACCCCGGAGCCTGACCGGGCCCCAGCGGCGACGGGGTGTCCGCCCTCCCCCACCCTCCACGCACTAGGGCGCGCCTGCATCTGCACCGGTGATATTGCCGATGCGGCCGCCGCTCCGCTCGCCCGTTTCTAACCGGTGGTCTCGGTTTGTGGTACGAGCGGCGACGCAGAGCGTGCTTGCGATCGATCATTTTTGCTGGTGCACCACGCGGGATGAAGATCGCTTCCCCGCGATCCCGCCTGGGCGGCCGCCGGCCCCGGGCGCGACGCCAGCGAGCCGGACGCGCGCGCCGGCCCGAGCCCGCAACCACTGCCGGCCAACCGCGGCCCGCCCGCCGCTCTCCCGAGTGGCGGCGGCTCGCAGCACGCTGTCACGAACGGCGGCCGTTCAGCGCGAGCCGCCGACTCGATCCGGCATCGACCGGCGACACGCCATCGGGTCAGTACGGTGCCGCGCCGGTCCCCTCAGACCCGGGATCAGCGGCCGCTGGGCATCAGGCCCGGCCGCCGCCGCCGGTTACAGTTCCACGACACTAGTCAGCGACGAAGACTACCACCGACAGCAATGCTACATTACTTCTACTGTCAATACTTGAACACGACATAAGTGCTAAACTTATAATAGTCATTACCTCCCCTGTAAAACTTACACAGCCATTGCTTATACACGGCATTACTTCTACTGCAAAGACTACACGCCAGTGTACAGCAAAAACTTGCGGTTAAGTCTTCGCTGTAGAAGCAATGACTGATATATAATTTGGGGGCATGAGTTGTGTCGTGTAATGCGGATGCCGTGTATGAGTTTTTACAGTACAAGGAATTTCGTGTATAAATGGACGTCGTTAAAGCCTGCGGTAGAAGTAATGTTGCGTATAAAAAGCCTGCAGAAGTTTTTCAGAAGCAATAATGTCGCGTTTAACTGGTGTCGCAGTACTCCTGCCGGCAGGGGTTTCGCCGTAGCACTATCTAGCCAGCTCGGCGCCGCGCCGTGGGGGCCAGCGGCCGTCCCAACACCGGCCCGCGTGCGACGCGCCCGCTCGGGTCACGCTGGCCGGTCCGGGCCGCCGCCTGTGTCGCCCAAAACGGTCTCCTGCATCGAAGTCGGTCTCTTGTCACCCAATGTCGTCCTCCCGGCTGGTCTTAACCGCAGACTCCGATCGGTCCCCGTCGAAGACTCGACAAGTCCCGTCAGACCTCGATCAGAACAGACCGGACCAGTCCCGTCAGAGCTAGACCAGACCAGAACAGACCAGACCAGTCCCGTCGGACGTCGACTAGAACAGACCGGACCAGTCCCGTTAGACGTCGACCAGAAGAGACCCGAACAGACCAGACCAGTCACGTCAGACCTCGACCAGAACAGACCAGACTAGTCCCGTCAGATCTCGACCAGACCAGTGCTCGTCACAGACCGCGACCGGTCCCAATCTGAGGGATGACCTACGAACGAGTGCCAACCTGACCGCCGTTTCCACGTCCTGGTGTGCGCCGTATCCGGCGAGGAAATACATTCAGTGCAGGCGGATGGCAGCCTGGGCTGACTGAATACAGTAGCTTAACATACTCATAATAACAAGTCAGACGTGCGGTGAAATAGGCAGCCTGTTCTGTAGGCTGTGCCGTCTGCATGGCTACCACGTGTCAGACGTGTAGTAAGATAGGCAGCCTGTCCTGCAGGCTTCGCCGTCTGCACGGCTACCACGTATCAGAGGTGCGGTGAGATAGGCGGCCTGTTCTGTAGGCTGTGCCGTCTGCACGGCCGCCACGTGTCAGACGTGCGGTGAGATAGACGGCCTGTTCTGTAGGCTATGCCGTCTGCACGGCGACCACCCGGGAGCACGGGTACCAGTGTAACACACCAAATATTACGCATGTTTGGAGTTGTTTCTCGTACCTGTCTGAACCGACTGCTTTCAATGACGCACGTGTAGTACGTCTGTGGAGAGAAGAAAGCGGGCGGCCCTGGCCTTGAGCCGTTCCGTCTGCACTGGTCACCGCCATGACAGGCGGGTGACGTGGTCAGGGTACGCGGCACTGGCTGGCTCGGTATCCGGCGCCGCCGCCGCAGACGCTTAGTCCGCTCCCTGGTGCCCGCGGCGAGGCGCCAGCGGAAGGCGCCGCCAGACGCTGCTGGGTTAGGACGCCCGCCGGCCCTCATTCACATGCGTCGGCTGCACCGACTTAAGTAGAATTTCGTCTCCGCATCTCCGCTCCATGAACGAGTTGCATGCAGCACGCGACACGGGGGCTGATAAAACCTGGCGCCGCTGCACAATACATGTTTCCACTTGGACACACCGTTCAACAATCTTAAGGGGACATTGCAAAATGTTTCCAGTCGTGTGGGGAAGCAGCTGGCGACACTTCCTGCGCGCGGTCCAGGTACCTCCGGAGCAAAACCAAACAAAACAGGCATAACTGATCGGTGCTCTGTGGTCCGACAATATAGATATGGATTCAGTACCATTCGGCGCACGTCCCCGTCACGGAAACTATTAAGAAAATCAAACAAAAAGCTCCGCTTCACTGGCAGGCGTATGTCCCAAGAATCACCTAGCTGGCGTAAAGGAAGCAACGCAAGTCGTCCACGTCCCGTCGAATGGCATGCTATAGAGAAACGAATTCCGACGCATGCTTTCATCAAAACGCGGTCAGACGGTGGGCACGTCTCGTAAAATTCAGCGCACAAAATATGACAAACACTGAAGTGGAGAGGGGGAGCAGAACTTGATTGCATTTTGGCGATATACTTTATCTGCACACAGCATAACCGTGTTATGCCATTTTGCTACTGATACTATCGTGATGTTCTGAACCAGGACGTGTAAACTGAATACATAAATGCCGCATATCAATGTTTTTTCCAGCCGTGTAGCGGTTGAAAATTACTTGCCCCAATGCGCTAACAAACTCGTTGGCTTTTCGAAGAATGAGGTGGCAAAATCAGCGCACCAGACCTCAGTAAAGGCCGTTGACAGCTCATCTGATCTGCATGATGTACGTCGTTGCTCTGTTTGGTCTTGTACGAATCCGCGTGTACTGGAAACCTTTTAGTTGTCAGGTGCAGCATGTAAGCACGCGAGCAAAACTGAGGGGAAGTCCATCGCTTTCGCTTGCTAGGTTTCAAGCGGCGAGTTCTTGGCGTGGCCGGCTCACATGGCATCAGCTGACAGGAGAGCATGCTTGGCGCCAGTCAGCTGGCCGTGAGCGGGCGTCCCGGCGAGGTCCGGCAGTCCACCGCCGCGGCCCCCAGTTATGCCGCGCGCCTGCGGACCGCGCGTCTCGCTGATGACGCGGCGGCGTCCGCGTCGACGGCCGCCGGTGAGACGTGCTCTCGTCCGACCGGCGCACGTCACCATCAGCGGCCGACGGGCGCCGGTGGAGACGTGCTCTCGTTCGGGCCGGCGCACGTCACCATCAGCAGCCGACGGGCGCCGGTGAGACGTGCTCTCGTCCGACCGGGCGCACGTCACCATCAGCGGCCGATGGGCCGTATGACAGATCAGCGGGCGTTACAGTAACTCAATGAACTGGCGATGATTCGTCGCGCATGCGCAGTTTCCAGGCCCGGCGGCGACCATCCACTTTACCGCGCCCGAATCGAGTTTGGGGCGCAGCGCCGATTTGTCACAGGAAGAGCGGAGTCATGGTCCATAAATTCCTGGCCTCTGCTGATGAAAAATGGCGGCGGACATTTTGGCGCGGTGTGGGCGTATTCCTGAGCCGCCGCATGCGTGTCGGCGACATCGCCGATGCGGGCCCCACATCCCAGAGCACAGTCGACTCTCCATGACCGGCGCCTGTCAAGCCGGGCTGAGCCATGTCACGTGGGGAGTCCATCCGCCTCGCCGCGGGGACGGGAAATCACAGACAGCCGCCGCACAGCGGCGCCGGTCCAGCGCGGGGGGCAGGGACACCGCCTGACACCGGACCCCTCACAGGGAACAGGCACACCGCCTGACACCGGACACCTCACAGGGAACAGGCCACCGCCTGACACCGGACCCCTCACAGGGAACAGGCACACTGCCTGACACCGGACCCCTCACAGGGAACAGGACACCGCCTGACACCCAACCACGCACGAGGAGCAGGACGCCGCCTGACACCGAAACACGCACGAGGAGCACGGACACCGCCTGACACCCAACCACGCACGAGGAGCAGGGAGCGCCTGACACCGAAACACACGAGGAGGGGATGCCATATGACA
>NW_023596818.1:20942963-21176275 GCF_011947565.3 Pollicipes pollicipes
CGTACCTGTACTTCAGCAAACCATTTGATTCTGTGCGGCATAACCGTCTGCTCCAAGCGTCATGCTTACGGTGTGAGAGGTAATTTGGTACGCTGGACCAAGGCTTTTCTTGCTCACCAGATGCAGAGAGTGCGGGTCCAGGGCTCGAAACCGGACTGGACCGACGTTGTCAGTGACATGCCGCAAGGATCAGTGCTTGGACCAACGCTGTTCAAAATTGTCGTTGAGCGTGGTCAAGATGTTCGCGGATTGACACCAAGGTCTATTGTCGTGTCCGGAGGCCCCTGACTAACTCACCTTTGCATATTGACCTCGACTCCCTGGCCAAGTGGTCAAAGGAGTGGCTGCTTCCCTTGAGCGCAGCAAAGTGCATAAAAATGCATATCGGGAACTGCAACCCGAGGTGACCTACTCCTTGGACGGCGCCGAAATCGCGGCCGAACCCACCAAGAAGAACCTCGGGATCTTCGTGGATAATCGGCTCAAGCTCCACGTGCAGACGGCAGGAGCGATCTCCAAGGCCAACCAGATGCTAGCGGTCGTGAGGCGGTCTTTTGCCAGCATCGATGATCGCACGTTGCCATTGCCTCTGTAAGATCTTATTACGTCCGTACTTAGAGTATGGCAACGCCATCTGGGGCCCGTTCGACAAACTGGACAGAAGCGGCTGGAGCGGGTTCAGCGACGAGCCCGACTTGTGTGTGAAGTGAGGCGCCAACCATACCCTGAGAGGCTCAGATTCCTTCAGCTGCTCTCGCTGCTCTACCGTCGTCACAGGGGAGACATGGTAACAGTGTACCAGCAGTTTCACGGAGGTATGTCGCTGTCGGAAGAGGAGTTCCTGACAAGGCACAACTCGGAGGTGACAAGAGGACACCAATGGAAGCTCAGAAAACCTCGAGGTAGGACTCCCATCTGTCGTAGCTCGTTCAGCACGCGGGTTGTCAGCGATTGGAGCGCTCTTCCATACCCGGTCGTGTTGTCAACCTCAGGTGACCAGTTCAAGTCTAGGTTTGATATGCACTGCGCTGACGTCATTTATGACGTCCCACACTAAATCTATCCATAATTTGAGACTGTTTGGTAACCGAACTGGGAGCCTGACGAGACCGGGACCTACAGGCCTAGTGGCCTTTTATAATTCCCGATCACGATAAGGTAAGGTTAGGTGTGGTATAGTGCTAGTCAAGTATTGATCATAGATTTGCTGTATTTTTAACAAAAGGGGCATGTTTTGGGTCATGAAATGGCGCACATTATAGTGGCGCAGTGCGATCGTCGCAATGCCGCTTGTCTGGTATTCATCTACTATGCGTCGCGTTTAACAAGCGTAGGGCCCATTCCGTCGAGGGAAAGTGAACGTGAGGGCGGCGGCGTCGCACCACAGTTACGCGCAGACGTCGTACTGCAACTGGATCATTGTTTTCATAAGAAGCGTTGAAGACAGCTAAGTGGGAGCGGCTCACTGTAGCAAAAACCGCTTAGATCATTGAGACCAAACTTAGCCCTATATATTTTGTGTTACGCTGGCGGCACATTCTGGGCATTCCAGCATGGCTTTGACTCAAGTTGAGAGGTAGGTTGATTGAATGTGTATTTTAAAGAAGTACAGGATGCATAACGCAGGCAAAGCAAAACAATATACTTATACCCCCCCACACTGCATAAAATAAGCAACCCCGAACATATCTGGGTGTTACAACCCATGCCAAAGCACTCAGAGTTTGGCATGCAGTGTCACCAATTCCAGTACATAAAAAGCCTATGTTCCAAGGAATTATCATATTGAGAAGGAAACTGCTCAAACTACCTCAAAACATTTTTTACCCCAAGGAGTTTGAATTTCAGCTTACTGTGTACTGGCCTCAGTTTGGCACACATGAGCTCAAAGGTTCAACACACTGAGATGTGTGGTATTCAATGTTGTGACAAAGTTGTCCAGCACATGGTATGTACTGTATGTACATTGTATGTACCTTTGTGGTGCACAATGTGTGAGCATAAGCCTGGAGCCATCACCTAAATGTGCAAATGAACAGTTATTTAAGCAGAACCATTTAAGGAGATGTTACACATTTTCATGGGGTTTTGAACTGAAGCAGCCATCTTGGAGATAATTTGGTACAGTTCACAGCCCTGACTTAATGTCTAAAACTCAATTTTTTAGCCAGATGCCCACAATATTTATAAACTTTTTGGAGAAAGCTATGTCAAGGTCACCCAGGCATTCATGACATCATAATAACATGATTTTGAGCCTGCCATTCCATTGGCTGTGTAGGAATCAAGGGTAAGGCAAATATAATCATCTTGTTGAGTTGCTGACATCTTGAACATATTTGTATGTGTGATTTCCAGATATGACCACCATCAACTGGCTGTCAATTAATATTTGTAAAGCATGATGACCTAATCAATCATCTTGAGAAGGATATGTACTAAACATAGAAAATCTTTTGACCACAGAAGCCCTTTCTCTCAAAAAGCATACCAAAAGTTATAATTCAGCTTGTTTCATCAGATCTGATGCTTGCTTCAGTATCTTCAGATGTGGCTTTCCCCCTAAAGCATCTGGGTTATCACTGTATCTGTAAATTTATCTTACTGTGCACTTTTTTATTTAGAGAGGTGAAAGCCTATAGACTTTAGACTTTGTTCTCCCTGAGTGCATGTGGTGCATCAAAAACCAAGGCAAAGGTGATAACAATATGTTTGCTGCAACCTGTATTTGCCCCCAAGTTTCTGCTTTCATCTGGCAGTTGTGTCTGATATGTTCTAGCTACATTGGGATGTCGGACATATCATCACCAGAGGACTTCAGTCATCAGGCATCATCAAAGAGGTCACGAAGTCCATCTGTAGAGGGCGAGGAGAGTCGTGGCAGGTCCTCGCACAGGTCATCCAAGAAAAAGAAAAAACATCATCATCATCACAGGTCCAAGAGCCACAAACATAGACATTCCAGCAGCAAACACAAGTAAGAGTGATGGAAGTAGGATAGGAGCAACCATTATTTTGCAAGAAGCAACTTGTAACTTTCAAAATTTCTTTTGGCATGGTTACTCCCCTAGACATGCTGCTTTCTTTGTTGCATGGACATGGATTTTGCCAACTACAGTACTTTTTCTGTTTTGACAAGAAAGTGTGTTGGCATTGGTGTTTATGTGAGGTGGTCAGTCATAATTTTCCCGAAGTATGCATCTCCAAACCAATGCCAGATGTTGGCATCATACCCCACTGTCACACATGCAATCTTGCAGAAAGCTCACTAAAACATCTATCTGTCTGGTGGGTTATCGGATGTTCCGTGCTCCTCGTGCTTTGTCAGGATTTATACCCTGCCAGAGCTGCCCAGGCCAGTATCAGTCGTCAGCGCGTGCGCGGTTCACCATAAGTGTGTCTGCTGCGGCCCTTGACGTTCACGCACCGCCGCAGAAAGCACCGTCGCCACCGGGACCGCTCGGACGAGCGTCCGCCAGGCTCGCCGCCGGCGGCCGACGGCCCCGCCGCCGACCGCCGCCGCCGTCCGCCGCCGCCGCCGCCGTCGCCGCCGTGCCGTCGGCGGAGCCAGAGCGGGCGCCTCCGCCACCGCCACCGCCACCGCCGCCGCCGCCGCCGCCGCCGCCACCCGTGCGGCTGGTGGATGTGGACGACTCGTCCGGCGACGAGTCTGGCCCAGTCCAGGCGCCAGCCATCAGCAACGATGCGAGCATGGATGTGCCGGCGCTGGAGGACACACTCGACCTGGATGACCTCATGCACCAGAAGGTAAGGCCGCTCGGAGGGGGTGGGCGTCAGCTACGTAGCTCCCTGATGTCGAACCGGTTCCCGTGGACACACCGTGGTATGCTGGTGGATGTGTGGGTCATGTACAGTGATCAGTCTGCACATTCAGGTAATCCTTGTCAGCCCTCTGCTAATGAACACTTTGCAAAGGCCTGGCATTTGACTTTCACTTTAGTACAAAATCTGGGACATTTGACCACTAAATCGCCTATGTTGCATTACTCTCAAGTGGAATTTGGATGCTTTATTATTTCTACCACAGTCGGCCAACGACCCGTGCCTTTCGTGTGGCCCTGCCTCCACGTGCGCCGCGTGTCGTGTCGCGTGTCGTGTGCAGGATGCGTCTCACGGCCCTCCTGCCTGCCGGCGCCGCCAGGCCCTGCTGCAGGCGCGGCTGGACGAGGTGTTCACCGAGGTGCGCGAGGAGCTGGCGCAGAAGGCGCCGCCGCCGCCGCCACCGGCGCCGCCCGAGATCATCAGCCTCGACTCGCTGCCGGCCGAGGCGGAGGTGATCGAGTTGAGCGACGACGAGCCGCGTGCCGAGCTGGCCGGCCGTCACCAGCGCAGGCGAGTGCTGGCGGGTGGCCGACGCCCGCCCACGTTGTGTCTACGGTCCGGGACCGCGCCGCCGCCGCCGCCGCCGCCGCCGGCCAGCTGCCTGAAACTTTGCTGTGTCCCGTGCCGGGCGCGGCCCGCTGTCAGTGGTCGGGAGAGGGAAGCTGTCAGGGTACCGGAACTATTTAGGGGGTGCACATCGGCCTGCTACATGTATGCTGTGCATCATGCATAAACGGTCTGGGTATCAGTAATTTGTTCGCACTGCTGGTATAATGCGTTCAAAATGATGCCATGAAATCGCCTTCATGATGTTTATGTAGAACTGTTGGGATCACATAAGTCGTGAAGTGCATTTGAAAGACATAAATTAGACAGTAGTGATAGCCTTTGTGTTAGATAAAACAGGCCTTACTGATAGCTCTTTCATTAGATAAGACAGTGCTGATAGCCTCTATCGCAGAATGACCAGAAGAGCGAAGAGATAGGTGGCTTGATATTTCGGGTACACGCCTTTATTAATGCGGATGTCAGTAGTAAGTCCCAAATTTTTATCATAAATATATATTTGCCTTATCTATAGAACTGTTTGGAATCAATCATGTGTTTTTTACCGATGTAATGGCGTGATATGTGTACTCATTCTTAAGCGTAACGACCTCACGCTTGCTGTCCGAAGTGGCGCCGGCTATGCGTTTCCTTGCTCTATCCTTGTGCCTGTACATATATAATCAGAGCACGTACACAATACGATCCCCCGGTGACTATTGCTGGTGTCGTCCTGTTCCAGGTCCGGCGAGCAGGATGGCCGCCAGGGCCGGTCGTCCCGCTCCCGTCGTGACGAGTCCCGCTCGCACCGGGAAGGGTCTCGCTCTCACCGGGACGAGTCCCGTTCTCACCGCGATGAGTCACGCTCTCACCGAGACGAGTCCCGTTCTCGCCGGGACGAGCTCCGTTCTCACCGAGACGAGTCCCGCCCTCACCGTGAGGGGTCTCGCTCCCGTCGGGACGGGTCCCGCTCTCACCGGGACGAGTCCCGTTCTCACCGTGACGGGTCCCGCCCTCAGCGTGACGAGAGCCGCCCTCAGCGGGACGAGCCGCGCTCTCAGCGGGACGAGCCGCGCTCTCAGCGGGACGAGCCGCGCTCGCACCGCGAAGGCTCGCATCCGGGCCGCGAGGAGCGGCGCCACTCCACCGAGGCGCGGCCCGGCTGGCGGGAGGAGCGCGAGCGGCCGCGGCGAGCCAGTCGCGAGGCTGAGCGGCGCGCGCCGCCGCCGCCGCGCGGCCGACAGCTGGAGCGGCGCGGTGGCGGCGGTGGCGGCGGTCGGCCTGAGAGCAGGGAGCGGCGCGAGCGGCGCCAGAGCCGTGACCGACTGCTGCAGCGACGCGAGAAGAGGCGGCTCGAGGAGGACGGCCGCCGCCCGCCTGCCGGCGACAGGGACAGGCGGTACGACTTCGGCGCTGTCTGATGCCGCCGTCAGTCGGATGTTCTCCTGTTGGGCTGGCACCTTCTTTGTCATTGCAGTCAGCGCGCCATAAAGTCCTAGTAAACACTTAAAGGGCCCTGTCGCTTGATGCGCTCCTGTACTGTGCTGGCAGCGTCTCACATGCGCGCTCGACGCCTGGCCCATGCTGGCAGCCGCCTTGGCAGTGTTGTGTGCCGCGCCGGCCGGGCGGCCAGAGCCGCGAGCCGTGCGGTGGACCAGTCTCGGTATCAGTGATGTTATCTGTCCCTGACGCTGCCGTGCGCTGCCGCAGGAGGTCCCGCTCGCCACGGGACCGGGACCGGCGCCGCCGCCGCGATGACGACGAGGACAAGTTCAAGGGCAGTCTGTCGGAGGGCCTGGCTGGACAGAAGGAGGAGGAGGACAGTGATGAGTAAGTGTCAGTCCAGCGCACGCTGACGCTGCTACCGGTCCGCCGCGCCAGCCGCAGTTAGAATATTCTTCTGGGCCAGACATCATTGTGTTGCTTCCTGTGGAGAGTGTTATCATATGGCAGTGTCACATCGTCAGACGGCTGGTAAAATATTTTGGAAGCCACGGACGTCTTCCACGTCGTTCATATGCGCTCACTGGCTGTAAGTATACCACATAACGTGCAGAGAGCTGTTATGTATTCAGTCATTGACATATTTTGTGGAGGTGAACAAGGCATACATTTGCAAATGCTGCTACTCTGGATCATTAACCGACAAATGCTCAAGTCACATCACGCCATTTTCGGAGCGCCCATTTGTCACGTCTTCACTTGGCACACACTAGAGTGGAGCCGCGTGCCCCGTGGCCCGATTGGGACCACAGCTGCCTGTCGTGCGCCACGCCAGCTGTCGCCGCGGCCAACTGCAGTGCCCAGGAGTGGACCACGTGCTGTTCCGCACCCGCCGGCCGCCTCGCACCGCCCCGCGCCGCCTCGCCTCGCCTCGCCTCGCTCGCCTCGCCCGCCTCGCCCGCCCCGCCCGCCCCGCCCCGCCCCGCCCCGCCCGCCCGCCTCGCCTCCCTGCCTCGCTCGCCTCGCCTCGCCTCGCCTTGCCCCGCCGCCCGCCCCGCCCGCCCCGCCGCTGACGTCTTTTTGCGGCAGGCTGCTGGACCTGGAGGTGGACGAGGAGGAGGACGAGGAGGCGCTGATCGAGCGGCGTCGCCAGGAGCGTGAGCGGCTGCTGCGCAAGCTGGGCCACGCCACCGAGGACTCAGCCACCTCGTGGTCGCAGCCGGGCAGCCCGCCAGAGCTGCGCGTCCTGGAGAGCATGGAGACGTCACCGCAGAGCGGCGCGGCGGCCGCCAGCGGGCCCGAGACAGAGGCAAACGGGTGAGCACCGGCCGCTTCCCGGAAGGCGGGCGAGGACTGGAAGGGGGCGGAGGAAGCTGGGGCGGACCGGGTAGGAAGGAGAGACTTCGGAGGACTGTGCAGCAAAGGAAACTGAGAGGATTGGGCAGCGAAGGAGACTGGGAGGACGGGAGACGGGTAAAGACTGGACAAGGACAGAGCAGACGGGAGGCTGGGACTGGGACTGGGCAGGGGCGGAGGGATAGGAGACGGAGGCTGAGCAGGAGCGGAAGGACCAACATTTGTCCGTTTGACGTAGACGTAGGCTCCAATGTTCAATGTGCGCAGTCGACCACAGGCAATTACGTTCGATTGCGGGTGTCATATGAGGGGTGGAAATAGTCTGCTTCGTGGTAATGTCTAGCACAGGAACGACAACTGGAATTAGCCCCTAGCCCTAAGCTGTCGAAGTTTGTGAGGTGCGGCCGGGCGTCGCTGGCTGCCCGCAGCAGTGACCCGCGGGACGCCGCCGCCGCCGCCGCCCGGCACTGATCACCGCTCGTCCGGCAGCGCGGAGGCGCCGGCCCGCGAGCGGCAGCCGAGCGAGTCGGAGCGGACGCGCGCCGAGGCGCTGGCGCGCCGCAAGAGCCGCGACGCGCCGACCAGCGCCACCGACATCTTTGCCGAGGACTTCGCCAGCCCCAGCCTGGGTGACCAGCAGGTGACCCACTTCACGGACAACCCGCACCTGCGTGACAACTGGGACGACGCCGAGGGCTACTACCGCGTCCGCATCGGCGAACTGCTCGACGCCAGGTGGGTCTGGCCGCGCCAGCCAACGACGTAGCGGCTGCGTGGTCATCTTCGTGACGGCCTTCGTGAACTCACACTGTTGTGAATCTGTTGACAAAAAAACACCCGCCGTTGACGTATTTGAGGACCTAGCATTTTCTCATTTGATTCATTTTGTCGTGAATAGAGATCATAAAAGAGCAATTAATGCAAAATAGATGGAACATTTTGGCCAAGTTATGGTGATTGGATGCAATGAATGACATGAACATGCAATGCACGGATTCTCGAAGGTAGGAATTGTAAACCTGGCGAACCAGACATTGATGGAACTGTTGAAGGCGTCGACGTGCGCAGCACCGAGCGGCGACGCTCGTCGCCGGGGGTCGGCAAACAGCCCGCCGGCTCGTCGCCTGCGGGCCGCTCCCATAGCCATACCCGTAGTTACGGAAAGATCGCCTAGAAAGCTATCAAACTATGCATAATGACATGTAAATCCGTTGTGATACTGCGAAGGATATATTACGAAACATGAGTGACGTCATCACATTTTACACACATCAACAGTTTGTTGTCCTGATTTTGAGTGAAAGTGAAGCGAAAAGCTGGGGTGTTTGCAGAATTTTGCAATGGCGGGAGCACAACTCTTCATTTCGTTCAGTTTCGCTCACTTGTTAACTTCGTGATCATGTATGATTTACGAAAATGTGAACGTATCGCGATATCCCTTGTGATTTGCGGAAAGCGTTTGCTTTGTGATCTCTAATGTGCCTCGCGGAAGCGTGTTCGCCCTGTGATCTGCAGTGCGATCCCGGACAGATACTCGCGCTTTGTATCACCAAGGTGAACTGCGAAACCGTTAATGGTGAATGCAGTTGATGCTGTTTGTAAAGTTGATCAGATGATCGCTGTCGACACTGGTACACGTTTTTTGATGCGTATAAAGTCATAGGGAACCATTTTGTAGTTAGCACACCGGCAAGTGTTGTCTCTGTTGTGATAAGCCATCTAGGAACGCGGCAATGGCCCGAAAATAGGAAAACAAATCGTAGTTTCCGTAAAACCCTCCGGAGTTGAAATGTAACAATAAAAGCCCAAAAGCTATCAAAAAACTAATCCAATTATAACCCTTGGTTTTTGCGAAAATCCGGGGTGTTTGTGTAGTAGACCGAAAGCAGGCGTATAAGTACGAAAAGCATGCGTCATTATGCTGCGTTTCGGGGGCTCAGACAACGTTATTGAGTGGACAAAAGCACCCGGTTGATATCGAGACTAGAAATCCATGCCACGCCACTCCTATCGAGATAAAAGGTGTTAAAAACATGCAAAGGACGATTTTATTAAATTATAATTGGGTTCCAGAACCAGAACAGCCGGAGATCTGATCCGCAATCCAATGCAATACGCATTGCATTAGTGGTTTTCAAATGCAAGCGCGATCTAAACAAAACAAAACAAAAAAATGTGCAGATTGTAGGCCTGCAGATTTATGCCCATCTCTGGCAAACAGTGGTATTGTATAGGAACTCCAGATATGCGTGACATGAGAAGAAGATACAGTTCCCGGCACAGACCCTGGCGTGGCACGAGGTGAACGCCAAACCTCGGGCGCCATTTCTGAGGCCGTAGAAGAGCGGTAACGGTCATCGTCGCCAAATTTGGTGTCCCGGGTTGTGTTGGTCAAATGAGCTATGACGGCCGCACAGGCAGTTGTTATAGGAAAGTGACCTTTCAAAAGTCCACCTAGACCGGAGGCATTTGACAGCCTTGTTTAACGTTTTACCGCCCAAAGGTCGTTTTAGTGCGGACTTCGATTCAGAATACGATGTTGTGCTTATATGGTCTGAGGGGCACCGTTCTTTACTCTGAGACATTGCAATCTCATGGTATGGTATGCCGATGCCAAATGCCGATAGTGTAGTGATTAACGCACCTGTGTTAACCACTGCACGTCAGAGAGAAAAGAGGTACGGGGTTCGGTTCCTCCGTGGTGCCCGCCCTTCCCGCCAGGGTGAGCGACAGGCGACGCCACAAAGCTTCTGCAGCGGAGTGCATCGCTCAGTCCCAGTGACGACTCCATCCTACCATGCATTAAGGTTGTCCTGTCCTGGGTGGCACCGGTTGACCTCAAGCGGTCAACTAGGTATTGCTGGATTTATTATACACCAGGCCATGGCATGTTTTGTTCGCAGCTCTACTTCATGCTGGGGCCAAAGGGTGAGGGTTGTCTTTTATGTCTACGATTCTGCTTACCTAGGCTTACGTTTTCGCTACTTTGTCTACGCGCCGGCAAGCATGCCAAGTCTATAAACAATTCCGCTCGCTTCGGACGTAAGATGCGCCTTAATGAACGTGAGTAAATGCATTTTTTATGCGAGTTTGGAAGGCGCTGCTATTTCAAAAGGTAACATGACACTTGGGACGCTGTGATGAGGGAGACAGTGTGCCTGGACTACTCAAAGTACAAATCTAATGTAAAAATATGCATGTCGCAAAGTTATCACTTCTGTACCGAAGCGAAGTGCAATGTTTTGACTCGCGTGCTGTTTGTGCGCAGCCGCGGGACAAACACGGTTACGGTTTCTGTAAACATCATACTTGTCGACTTTTTTCGTATTGAAAAACAGTGACCTTGCCAGTCATCTTGTGAACCTTACCAATCAGAGGCTATTCGCGCTGCTTGCGGTTATATCCATTCAGGCAAAAACAAAAACACAACTTGGCTTGTGTTTGCGTCTTGCTGTGGGGTTTATATTATCTAAATAAGCTTATTAATTTATTTCATCAAACGTAAGTTTATTGAATGTTGGTACGTACTTTTTTATTTTTCATGACAATATGTGCTTGGAATAAGTCAACTTAAAAACAATGAGAAACACAACAATAAATGTTCCTCGGGTGATCCATTTTGTTACTGCGTTACTTTGGGCATTATTGGCAAAACAATCTCAAACTTGCCCAACGTTGTGATACCAGACATGTTTCGTGATGTACATTTCGTCTGGGGCATTAAACCCCATTCATTAATTCATTCAGCCATACTGCTTTTTATCTGAAACATTCTTCGAAGAAATGCGCGAGGTTTAGCGCGTGGCTAACAATGCGATGACAGAAAAATCACTGTATTTTTGTATGCGGGGCAATAATTCGGGATTTGGGACGTTGGAAACCATTATTTTTGTCGTTGTCTCTTTGTGTCTTTGTCTTTTGTGGTCTAACGGTGAACAAAATCAGGAAAAATGAGGGAAATTGTCCATATTCAGGCAGGGCAGTGTGGCAACCAAATTGGAGCAAAGTTCTGGGAGGTTATCTCCGACGAGCATGGCGTCGACCCCACAGGGACGTATCATGGCGACTCCGACCTGCAGCTCGAACGCATCAATGTCTACTACAACGAGGCCAGCGGGGGCAAGTATGTACCAAGGGCGATATTGGTTGATCTCGAGCCTGGAACCATGGACTCGGTGCGTGCTGGCCCATTTGGACAGATTTTCCGACCAGATAATTTCGTCTTCGGACAAAGCGGTGCCGGAAACAATTGGGCAAAAGGTCACTACACAGAGGGCGCAGAGCTAGTGGATTCAGTCCTGGACGTTGTAAGGAAAGAAGCGGAGAGCTGCGACTGCTTGCAGGGCTTCCAGATGACGCATTCTCTTGGCGGCGGCACCGGCTCCGGAATGGGAACACTGCTCATTTCCAAGATACGAGAGGAGTATCCCGACCGCATTATGAATACCTTCAGCATTGTGCCTTCTCCTAAAGTATCTGATACCGTTGTTGAGCCGTACAACGCTACGCTGTCCGTGCACCAGTTGGTAGAGAATACGGATGAGACATTCTGCATCGACAATGAAGCCCTGTATGATATA
Organism: Pollicipes pollicipes; assembly: GCF_011947565.3. Classification (NCBI taxonomy): domain Eukaryota; kingdom Metazoa; phylum Arthropoda; class Thecostraca; order Pollicipedomorpha; family Pollicipedidae; genus Pollicipes; species Pollicipes pollicipes. Next base: position 20,954,732 of record NW_023596818.1, read on the forward strand.
TGCTTCCGCACTCTGAAGTTGACGACTCCAACGTACGGCGACCTCAACCATCTGGTGTCTGCAACCATGTCTGGCGTGACCACCTGCCTACGATTCCCTGGCCAGCTGAACGCCGACCTCAGGAAGCTGGCCGTCAACATGGTGCCCTTCCCCCGTCTTCATTTCTTCATGCCCGGCTTCGCGCCTCTGACGTCCCGCGGAAGCCAGCAGTACCGGGCTCTCACCGTGCCCGAGCTCACCCAGCAGATGTTCGACGCCAAGAACATGATGGCCGCCTGCGACCCGCGCCACGGGCGATACCTCACCGTGGCCGCGATCTTCAGAGGCAGGATGTCCATGAAGGAGGTGGACGAGCAGATGCTTAATATCCAAAACAAAAACAGCAGCTACTTCGTCGAATGGATTCCCAACAACGTTAAGACGGCTGTATGTGACATTCCGCCCCGTGGCCTCAAGATGTCTGCCACGTTCATCGGCAACAGCACCGCCATCCAGGAGCTGTTCAAGCGCGTCTCGGAGCAGTTCACTGCCATGTTCCGGCGCAAGGCCTTCCTCCACTGGTACACGGGCGAGGGCATGGATGAGATGGAGTTCACGGAAGCGGAGAGCAACATGAATGACCTGGTGTCCGAGTACCAGCAGTACCAGGACGCCACTGCGGAGGAGGAAGGGGAGTTTGACGAGGAAGAGGAGGAGGAGGGTGCGGAACAGTAGAAACGGTCTTCGGATTGTCTTGTTGTCCTGTCGAAACAGTTATTACCAGCGTATCGTCTAAATTCAATATACCCCGTTCCAAAAAATTAAATGCACACTTTTGATCGGAATTATCGCAACGCATTGACGAGCTGGTCATAAGGTCGAGTTATTGTAAGATACTCTTGAAAGAGGGCTGTCATTTACCGAAGAAAGGGAAGACTCCCTTCCCCATATGTGGGAATAATTAAGCATTTACCTTGAGATGTCGCATGGAAATAAACTACCATGCACGATGAGAAAATATGGCTGCTGCTCTTCCTATCCCCCAAAGGTACCATCTCCAGGGATAAAGTGACTTCAGAAAATTAGGAAAAATAACCCTCACGGACGCTGACTTGTAGACTGTGGGGTGGGATAGCATGAAAAGTTTGTGTTTATGAAAAGTTACAATGCTCTGGGTTTTGTGGAAGGGTTCGAAGGGAGATTATTCAGAAATTCTGATCCCAGAAAGATACTTGGCGATAAATCAGTGAAGAAAAACAAGAAAGCATACAGCATTAACGCGGCTGAAATTAAGTCAATATGCCTCGGTGGAATTCGGCCCGGACATAAGACCTAACTGGCTATAACCTGCAGATATAGTGGGGGAAGTTTATCGTGTATATGTTAGAAACTGGAATAACGTATCTTTTACCATGAAATTACCCCTACTCTCACGTGTGGATATTATGTGGGTGGGTTTAGAAATGGTGGTAGGCTGGTACTGCGATTGCACAGCATTACACAGCATTGCAATTAAAAGACCAATGCGGGGTATAGATAGTGGCAACATTCGAAAGCTCGTGGCTACGCGAGTTTTGCCATATATGGTTATAGCCGCTTACGTAGCCTCGGATGCGATCCATACCACTATGAGCTGCTTAATGTTTTTGTCGGTATGTTTTCGGACCGCGTTTGACGATTGGTTGAGTGGGGCATTGGCCATGATTCCAGACACAAGCGCTGCATTATAATTAACAGTTGGGAGATGACTGAAAATGTTGTTGGCATTGCAGACTGGATTGATACCGGACATACGCGCGAGTGCGTCGAACGCGATGTGGCATCTGGATCTACCCTTGTTTCAACGTATTAGTAGTGCCTGACTCTGGCGTGCCGTGGCTCTTTGATGCCTCAAAGGCTACCTAGCAATATTGCAATGTGCCGTCTGTTTTCAGTCCGCGCATAGCCTAAACCATCGTTCTTTGTTGAAAAGTTTTCCTTGTCCATCCCAGATTTTCATGCACCGTCGCAGCGCCTGTGCTGTCACGAATGTTCTCAACGTCATTGGCTGTAAGTTACTGTTGACGTGTTTATCGTTGCGCCATGGTCGTGCCTGCACCACGGGCCTTCTCGGGGCGCTGGATTGTGTCCAGCATTCATGGTGGTCAGAACATCGAGACATATACTTTATCTTCAGCTTTCGGCGCCGTAGTTCATTATGCATGCGTGGCGACAGCGACTCACTCAGCGTCACTCATGACGTCACTCAGCAGACATTCGGAGTTTGACAGCTCGCACAGTAGGTAGTCGCCAACCAACAGCTCAACGCTCAGCAGTTCACGTCAGGAGTTTAAACAAACGCACGCGGTACAGGCCGTGTTGTGTTCTTCTGTCGGGATGCTGACGTCAGAGGTGCATGGTCATAGTCCATCTGGGCAGCAGGGGTTTCTCAAGGCCACAAACACAGGGTGCGGAGGTGAGACGGACCAGGGGCTGGTTTTTGCTGGTCGACGTTGGCACGCCGGCATTGCGCTCCGAGCGGCGGATGGAGCAGGACCCGGCGTCGGCGTCCATCGTCTGCGCCTGCCGGCCGCCCTCTCGCCATGTGCCGACCCCTGCTGCTGCTCCTGGCCCTGAGCGCGGCGCCGACCGCCGCCGCCGCCGCCGCCGCCGCCGCCGCCGCCGACGCCACGGAGCCGGCGCTGCGCGACGCGCTCGACTCGGTCCTCTCGGCGCGGCTGCCCGAGCTGGCGACGGCCGTGGCTGACCGGCTGCGCGCCGAGTTAGGCCCGGCACTGGCCGAGGCGGCCGAGCCGGGCCGGGCGCTGCGCCGCCTCTGCCAGACGTTCGACGACGAGCGGCCGCCGGCGCGCGACTGCTCGGGCGTGCGACCGCAGCTGGTCGGCAGAACAGCCCGCTTCCCGCTGCGCCTGCCGGCCGTCGAGCGCGACACGCCGGCCGTCTGCAGTATCGACTCCGACGGTGCCTGGACCGTGCTGCTGCAGCGACGCGTCGACGCCGGCGGCCGGCTCGACTTCAACCGCACCTGGGCCGAGTACGCCGCCGGCTTCGGCGACGTGCAGCCGGACGGCGAGTTCTGGTGGGGTCTGGACAACATGCACGCGCTCACTCGCGACCTCGAGGTGGAGTTCATGTTCGAGACGCGCCGTACGTACGCCGCGGCCAGCCGCGTCACGCGCTTCGGCTACTTCCGGGTGGAGGGTCCGACCGATCAGTATCGGTTGGTGTACCTGCCGCCATCGGGCGGTATCACCAGCGGCCGGGACCAAGCTGAGTTCGCCGCCTGGGACCGGGCCGCAGACAGTCTGCAGGACGCTGAGCTGGCGGCCGCTTGTGGTGGCGGTTGGTGGCCGCACATGTACGGCTCCGACTTCCTGACAGCCAGCACCATGGCCGGTGGTGAGGCGGCGCAGGACTTGCCGCAGTGGTGCGAACTGTCGGAGAACGTCGTCTATGCGTACGGCATGCCGACCGACATCGGGGCACTGCACACTGTTCAGATGGTCGCCAGGCCGCGGCTGCAGAAGCCCGTCAGTATGTTGGAGTCGGTGACGGCGGTGCTGTGTCAGTAGCGCCGCGGCCTGGCCCGGCGGCTCTCGGCAACAGCCTTGTGTCAATAAACGTCGCAGCGTGGTCCAGCTGTGCTACAGTGAAAACCGAAGTGTGCTCTGGTCTCTCCAGCCGCAGTTTTCGGTGGAGGCCGCGGGTCTGCGGCATACCCAAAAGTAGACTTTTCGAACAGATGTCGTTGGCGGCAAGCATGCCAGTCTCTAATAAAAGGGTCAAATGGAAGTACTTGGCGGCATAGATGCACCTCTTTATTCTGATTAATTGCGAAACATAGTTGTGGCAGCGTAACAAAGCAACTTCTGCAAACTTCGCTTATGTTAACCAGTGACAGACGATCAGATGCGTCAGAACACTGCAAAGGCCTGTCAAGGGAGTCGTGCTTTATCTGGCGGGGACGATGTAATGCAAGTTGCCTTGTTTCGCTAATGGTCAAGCAGTGAAATGCTTCGAGGTATTTGTTTGCCCCGAATCTCGTGGAAAGCCCTGTACGACATCCTCAGAGACAAACCGTGCAAGTGTATGTCTTCTGTTAGAGGCATGTAAGCCTCTTTAAACGGTGGAGTGCGAGAAGTTATAGAGGGAGATGGGTTTCTTAACTTGGGAAAAATAAACTGCGGCATTCCGCCCACAGTGCGGCCGCGTTCCAAAATGTGGTGACCTGTGACGTAACTGTTCAAGGAGATATGGGCCGGTTCGATACGGTTATGTCATGGCAGACATGGTACGTTACAATTCTAAAACTGTTCTGCCAAATTTTCGACAAAGCTGTAACGTGATAGCTGTTAAAAGACTTAATTGTTTGCCGAAAAATAATTGATGAGTCAAGTAAAGTTTTGCAGTAAAATGTTGCGGCATAATTTCCTCATTCACTTTTTACTGGTCTTCAGAGTTTCCGCTTTACACCGTAACGATTTGACGAAGCATTGACCTCAGCTCTGGCTGGTGGGATGTCAGCAGTACCATGCACTGGCGCTTCGTCGTGGAGGCGTTGCAATTCGTAGTTGCCCTTCCGAATGCATAGCGAAGGTCGTAATATTTCACGTATGAAAACCCGCCTTTTCAATGGGATTTTGCCGCTCTTTTGTTAAATTGTGAGCAAAGTCATTAGGTGCACCGAATTCGTTTCCTGGATTTAGACTGCAATTGGCTCTGTGAAAACAGCTTCCAGTCCTGATTACTTCACAACAGGGAGAAAGGGTGATTTTACAAACCAGCTCTTCAACGCTAACATATGCTGAACAATGGGAATGTCACATTCGCAGTCGGCTCACTACGACATTAATTGCCGTATGACGATGGACCGCAGAACGATACTACTTTCGGACAACAGCCACACCCGTGGTCAGTGAAAGGATAACTTGCTATGATAACCAGCAACGCTCTTGGGGAAGGACAGGTAAGAATAAGTACGTTTTGATTGGTACGGCATTCGACGGCTTCCTACGTAATTAAGTAAACAGCAATTTGCCCGCAAGTCCAACACGTAAGCAATTATAGCGCCATTCGTCCGGCTTCATATGTAGTTCTCTTGGCGACTCATTAATCCCTAACCACTTCGGGTGCCAGTAGTGTAGTGGTTAGCGCGTCTGCGTTGGCTCCTGCGCGTCTGCGTCGGCTGCTGCGCGTCTGGGAAACCAGAGGTACGGGGTTCGATTCCCCGCGGTGCCCGCCCTTCCTGCCAGGGTGAGAGGCAGGCGACGCCATATAGCCTCAGCAGCTGAGTGCGTCGTAAAGCCCCAATCACACACACACACACACACACACACACACACACACACACACACACACACCACACACACAACACACACACACACCACACACACACACACACCACACACACACACACACACACCACACACACACACACACACACACACACACACACACACACACACACACACCACACACACACACACACACACACACACACACACACACACACACACACACACACACACACACACACAACAACACACACACACACACACACACACACACACACACACACACACACACACACACACACACACACACACACACACACACACACACACACACACACACACACACACCACACACACACACACACACACACACACACACACACACACCACACACACACACACACACACACACACACACACACACACCACACACACACACACACACACACCACACACACACACACACACACACACACACACACACCACACCACACACACACACACCACACACACACACACCACACACACACACACACACACCACACACACACACCACACACACACACACACACACACACACAACACACACACACACACACACACACCACACACACACACACACACACCACACACACACACACCACACACACACCACACACACACACACACACACACACACCACACACACACACACACACACACACACACACACACACACACACCACACACACCACACACACACACACACACACCACACACACACACACACACACACACACACACACACACACACACACACACACACACACACACACACACACACACACACACACACACACACACACACACACACACACACACACACACACACACACACACACACACCACACACCCACACACACACACACACACACCACACACAACACACACACACACACACACCACACACACACACACACACATCACACACACACACACACACACCACAACACACACACACACACACACACACACACACACACACACACACACACACACACACACACACACACCACAACACACACACACACACACACACACACACACACACACACACACACACACCACACACACACACACACACACACACACACACACACACACACACACACACACACACACACACACACACACACACACACACACACACACACCACACACCACACACACACACACACACACACACACACTAACCGCTTCCATGATCCTTGGGCGCATTTTACAGTGTGTGCGTGGCCACGCACTGTTCACGTGAAATGGCTGATGCATACCAGCAAGGAGCGGTGCCCAATGACTTTCCATCTCATGTTGTCACAATGAGCACATTTTAGTTGTAAGTTAGCGTTGTGCTCTGCCCCGGTCCGATCCGTCCCCGCAGTTCCAAGTACACGGGCTGCTGTTCCCTCTGACTCGGTGCGCTGCTGTGCCCTCTGACTCGGTGTGGCGCTCTCCTTTCTGACGTACTGAACCACTGCGCATTTGTTACTGTGGAAATATATGTAAGTGTGCAACGATCGCAGATGAGGGCTTGTGCAGTCGTTGGCGCTACATAAAAGGGGCGTGGTGATGTGTGTCACGTTCTCTTTTTTAAAGGAGAGGGGGCGGTGCAGCCACCTCTCCTTCCGGAAAAGTTTTGGTGAAGTGTCGTATGGATTTACATAGAAGGAAACGATGCAGCAAACTGCCTTTCCCTTCTATAGGATAATCACTACTGTTGATGTGGTTCGGAAAATTGTCCCGAGATATTCTGTTTTCAGTAGAGTTGATAGATATACAGGAATAGCTTGTCAGCGTCACTGTCACCCTGACTCGCAATATATGCGACATTCATGTGCAGAATTGCACTCTACGGATATTGGCCATTCATTTTCTTGTAAACTGTGTACGCACGTTTGCAGCACTCTATGATATTACTGCCTCCTGTGGATTTTTATGTCTACTCTCACACCTTCTGGCAGCGGTTTCCCAGCGTGCCACTCGGGCACGGTATGATCTGGTGATGCGCCGCACGTGGACCTCAGGCTCGAGCCGACGGTCACCGTCCGTCGAGGGTGCCGACAGTGTAGTGGCAACGCGTCTGCGTCTGGTGAGAAGCGGGCGATGCCATATAGCCTAAGCAGCTGAGCGCGTTACAAAGCCCCATCGACACGCTGTCTGTCGACAGGTACGCCGTGTACGGCTACACCGGCCAGGGCGTCTTCTCCAACGTGGTGCGGGCCAGGGACCAGGCGCGCGGCAACCAGGAGGTGGCCGTCAAGATCATCAGGAACAACGAGATCATGTGAGTGGCTGATCAGGCGGCATTTCTGCCCCGGTCCACGGCCGGCGTGTGGAGTTGAAAGCACGCCCCGAAGTTGACGAAATGGCGGCTTTTGTCATTCGACTTCCTGCTGGTCCGTGCGCTTGCCTTGTATCTCGTATTGACGGCCAGACCGGGCTGCACGGCTGTTTTTGTTCTGCTGTGGCGTTCGCACTGTCTCTTGAGCAGTTGGGACGTCAGCACATGTGACAGCTCATTGCAGCAGTCAAATCTGCGCGATCCTTGCTATTTGAAGCCGCACGTTCCGCGGTGCCTGACCCTGGGCATGCGTGCGTTCCTCAGGCATAAAACCGGCCTGAAGGAGCTGGAGACGCTGAAGAAGCTGAACGACGCCGACGCCGACGACCGCTACCACTGCCTGCGGCTGTTCCGCCACTTCTTCCACAAGTCTCACCTGTGCATGGTGTTCGAGCCGCTGTCCATGAACCTGCGGGAGGTGAGCTCAGCGGCGCTGCCGCCCCCCCCCCCTTCTCTGCCCCCTCCCCTCCCTTGTCCTTTGGCGTTCGCCTGTCTCGCCGTGGCTGATTTTGGTTCTACCGTGCGTTCTTACTGCTCCATTTGGCGTTCCGCGGCGTTCAGCGCTTTCCCATCGTGTTTTTCGATTGTGTTCATGAAGTGCATTGAACGTTCTGTTGAGGTCACTGCCCGAGTTCTACAACGCCTTGCCGAGGCTGATAGTTGTATTTTCGATGTTAAGCTATGCGTAAGCGACCGCCTGGAGAGGCAGGAGATATTTGTGCCTCGGGTCAGCTATGTTCACACTAGCCTTGCGGTTGGGTCCATCTGGTCTCCATACCAACAAGTTACTTTTAAAATCCCTCGCCCCCTACCGCAGATTCTGAAGAAATACGGCAAGCAGAATGGCAAGGAGATCGGCCTGCACATGAAGGCGGTGCGTTCCTACACGCAGCAGATGTTCCTGGCGCTGCGCCTGCTCAGAAAGTGTAGCATCCTGCACGCCGACATCAAACCCGACAACATCCTGGTATGGGGTCTGTAGTGGAACCGGACTAGCCGCAAGTGGCGTTATGACACGCCGTGCTGATCATCCTTGCCCTGCTTGCTAATGGACACAGTCACGATTGTGCAGTTGGCAGTGAGCGGCTAAAAACGGAAACCACCTGTTCGCCTCGTTGTCATGGGAGAAGACGATGTGATCTGTAAATCAATTTATTGTTCGTGGGCACTTCAATACACAAGCATTGAACCTTCTGATTGTAGTCTGCGACGCTTCTGATCTGTTTGATTTGCATGTCCCGAACACACGACCGTGTCTTCTTCGCCACGTGTTGAATATTATTAGATCGCTACCTTGTTTCTTCTGAAAGACTGGATCGGATGCGACCTATTTGGGCACAGGTATCCCCTCCCCACGGTTACGTTGTTACCCACATGTAGTTCTCTATCTTGTACTTGTCCCACGAAGTGACCTTGTCTCCTCGTGATGGCGAAACCCGTCTCAAGTGTCGTTGCCACTGACGTGAGCCGTAGTCTGGCCAGCTGCGAAGTGCAGCCGGGCCATGTTGTAGCAGTGATTGCCAGCGGCGGGAAGCTGCTCCCGCCGCGCCGTCCGCCGCCATGCCGCCTCATCTCCGGCCGTGCTTATGTGACGCCACCGCTGCCGCCGCCGCCAGGTCAACGAGAACAAGCTGGTGCTGAAGCTGTGCGACTTCGGCTCGGCCAGCAACGTCGCCGACAACGAGGTGACGCCTTACCTGGTGTCGCGCTTTTACCGCGGGCCCGAGATCATCCTGGGTCTGCGCTACGATTTCGGCGTCGACACCTGGTCCACGGCCTGCACGCTGTACGAGCTCTACACGGGCCGCATCATGTTCGCCGGCAAGACCAACAACCAGGTGAGGGGGCGCGCGCGGCGCCGGTGGGCGGCGCAGGACGGAGGGGCCGCGTCACAGGGGGCAGCGAGCGGCGTGGACTGAACCGGTCTGGAGCCGACGCGTCGCGTGCGCCGCGTTGTTCGGGTGTTTGGTGTGTGGTCCGCTGCTATGACGTGCGGGAAGTGTACCCAGAAGTGCTCGTAAAGACTCCTTGTCCTTAACAGTCACGGGAGCTGACTAATGGAGCAGTAATTGTGGTGCCCTGAAACCCAAAGCAAGAACAGCTAATAGTCGTCGGACTCGTTTTGAAGCCACCGTTTCGTGAAAGACTGTCTTATGTTACTTGTGGGTGGTCACTGGGGCATTCCATGCAGCATAAAGGAAACATTTTTGTAGGTGTTATAATTGGGCACCTGTGCAGCAGGACATTTGTGTGCAGCCCTGTTGCTTACTGTTGCTTGAGGCTTACTGCAGCATGAGGTAATGCAGCATGAGGCTTACTGTTGCTTGTTTTCTTTCAAGCCAATCCAAATGTGTGGTATTGAAGACATGTATAATGTTGTACCTCAACATGTGCATAGCGCGCCTTCCAATTTCCTGGTACCACTGATTAGTTTTCAACAACCACTATCAGCTTTCCTATGCCTGGCAGGGTGAACAAGTTCCAGTATTGTATGCAATTTGGTTAACAAGTTCCAATATTGTATGCAATGCTGGTCCCTGGTCATTGCTTAATTGCTTTGGTCACCACCACTTAGCTAAGCATGATAATCCAGCATCTGCAAAATGTAAATGGGGCTCTTGGGAACATTTAGAAGCTTTTGTCAATTATGGCAGAATAATATGCTTGCGTGCATGATTATCCGCAGCTGGCTTATTCATCTCATCAACAATATTCCGATCACCAAGCATTGGATCTTTCGCGACATGATCATGTGCTGTGTTCAAACCATTCGGGAACATGTTAGTGGTGTATCAGTTAGTTTCAGTTCGTTTTCATATGATGGCCGCAAGTTTCTGTGATGCAAAGTGTCAATGACTACCTTTTTTCTTGACATTTATTTTCTTTCTCATAAGCAACCATCACTTCCAGTAACACAAATCATATATTCACCATGTATTACAAAATCTTACACCATGTCAGTATCATTAACCTGGAATGACTTATAATATTCACATGCAGAGGTCATGATTTCCATCAAGATACTTTTCCTGCTTAAGGGACCAGGCTGCAGATTCTAAGCAGGCTGTAGATTACTAGCAGATCAGCCTGATGATAACATATTATCTTTTGTTTCAAAAATGTGCTATTACCTTGAAGCTGCATGTACAAAAAGCATGAACACTGCATTTTCATCAGTTAAAAAGAGGGTTGTATGTCACCCAGTGGGCTGTCTCTCTTGTCTTGGCTGACTTATGACTGGTAAAGAGGGACTTGTACACCTCAGTCTTTTGGCTGTCCTTTGCTACACTGTAGGTGGCTGCAGCCTTTGCAAATGCTGGATCCAACAGCTTGCCATTGTTTGGCATGTTGATAGATGGCCCAGCAGAAACCTTGGCCTGTTTCTCCATATCTGTTTTCTTCTTCTTGGCCTCAAGCCCGTTGTTCACAGCAACAGTCTCATCTGCCACCTTCCGTTTTTCCTTCTTGAGTACTTTCAGTTGGGCTCTGCGTGCCTCCATTTTTGTTCTCATCTGGTCAAGGTCATTATCCTCTGGGTTCAGAACAATGATATCTTCTTCACTGAAGGGAGTGTTGCACTTGTGACATGTTTCTGATTTTACCATTCTTACTGCTCTTTCTGAGAAGACACAGCCACAGGACCACAAGAACACAAATTTGTACTTGCCATTCATCTCTAGACCAACCACAGGACAGACGAACTCAGCTGCTTCAGTATCAAGGTACATGTCACCTTTAGATGGTTGCATAGATCCTGCTGAATTTTTAGTCAGGTTCAGTACCTTAACATCCTTCAATCCCTTGATGTGTTCAGCTGAAGCAGGTTTGCTATCCTTGTCCAAAAGCACCTCCAGTACTGAAGACTTGCTGTAGATATTTCCGAGCTCACATGCTACTATTGGCTTTTCTAGCCTACTTTGGCTGATACTGCAGTGACGCCACTTAAATTTCCTCACAGAATCCTTATCTTTTTGCTCCCCTTTCTTCTTCGTCCTCACCAGCTCGTCCCTCCTTGGAATTGTTCCACCATCACATCCCATGGTGGCTTGCGGCGCTGCCCTAGGCTAAATGGTGGTCCAGAAAACTTCAACTTTGTCACAAGCTCCGAACCTGGCGCAAAAATTTCTGCAGTTCACTGCTTGCTTTGCAATTGACACGTTACGTGCCGATGCGCGGAGCACACAGATAACGGGCCACACATTAACGAGACAAAGTGGCAAGCGCGCCCCTACAACGATGCCCGGTCGCGCAACTGCGCAGTTTGGGAATCGTAGGAGATATTGGCGCAACACTGCGGCTTACTGCTATGCGCCGTTAAAGCGCTGCCATCGGCTCTTTCAGCCGAAACCCCTTCGGGTTGAGACGTATTAATCGTCCTGATTAAAGGGGTTTTCCACATTTGAAGATATTGAAGCAAGCGTCATACATTATGGAATAAGCTCACTGAGAAATTTTTATATGTTTGGAGTTGTAAAAGACTGTTGTATGCGGTATTTATCTGTCAAGTGAGTATGCCCCTCATTGCGCCATTGTGTGACTGCGTCATCGCACCTTGCACAGCATTGATTGCGAGCAAATTGACGACCGTAATATCTGGAAGTTTTGCGCACGAAGTACATATGTAAACGAATTGACAGTCGTGCTTTTATTGGCGTCGATCACCACATGACCAGTGAGGTGGCAGGATTTCAATGACGCCATAATGACGTTGTGGATGTCTTGTGTGACCTTGATAGCGTTTGCTACACAAAAACGTCTGCACATTTTCGCGGGTGTGTAGCTCAGAAATTAGAAAGTTTAGGCCTTAAGAAGGGCAAGGCTGTGTTCTGTACCCAATGGTCTTCAAAACGGCTATTTCGGGTTAAAACCTCACATAAATGTGGAGCGCGCTCTTCAAGCCAGTCCGCAAATGTTTAATTATTTGCAAATGGTAACACCTCAGTTGGGATAAAGAACAGTTTACGACAATATACGACAGCTTTTAAAAGTACGGGGTGGCCCATAGAAGAGTTTGTAAAACCGCATGTTTTCCCCAACATTGTAAGTCATCAGTGATCTCTTACTAAGATTTACAAGATGCTTTTTATGAATGTCACCCCATTCGAAGCTTTTCACAAAAAGGCAGTTTTTATTCACTTGAAATGGTGAGTCATGCTTTTGCACGGAAGTAGGCTCCACGTACGAAATATCAAAACATTTTTTTTTTTACTTTGACGTTGACTACGCAAGATCAGGTGGCTGAAATCCGGGGAGTAATCAGGTTGTTGGGCGAGTTTAGGTAAACTTTTTCGGCTGAGTCCCCCAAGCGGTTTTAGACAGTGACTCCCACGATTCGTGTTTCAGTATTTTGTGATGAGCATTTTGTGCGTGGATGCGTCGTGGCTTGATGTATTGGCTACATGTATTGACATGGTGTTTTGTCATGTAATCGGCAACGACCCTGCTTAAAGGTCAAGTGAAAACGGAGAGTGGAATCGACTTTGGAAGGGGGGGGGGGGGTACTACGGCATTATGGCCGTGCCGAGCATTTCGTTGCCAAATTCTGTCGTTGACTTGGGATGTCATGATCGAATGGGGAGGGTCAGGGCTCATGTAATAAGCGCCGCGCAGCGTGGATCTGAGCCCAGATGTTCGTCCTGTCAAACGGTTTGGTCTAAACCTCAAGGAAGTTGTTTCTCTACAAATCTGGGCATAATTTGCATACACACATGAGCATAATGTTACGTTATCCTTAATACACTTTTTTTTGTTGATGATGGTGATGATTTGGGGTTTTGGGGCGTATCGACTGCTGTAGGTCATGCAGCGTCCATTTCCTTGGTACGCTGCGGTTACGATACATCAGCCCTGGCCCCTCCACGCGTAACGTAATTGAGAACGGTTCCTGATGGCCGCACTAGCTTTCAGTGAGGCAACGGTTATGTACCTTATTCATGCTGAAGGCCGCTCGTCCCAGCGTCCGCTCTATCCTTTCATTTTTTTTTTGCATTCATTTTGGTTGGACCGCGCTCATTAACACGTGATGACATACACAAATCTTGGAAGTGTACGTTATTGTAATCCTGTTACATGCGCCGACTGCCAAACTTAAGCGTGGAATGGCGTACCACCATGTTCAACGCCTTTTATTACACGTTTCGAGTATTCCCGGGTCTGTCTTTGAAGTGGCTACGTGCACGAAGATCGTGTTTAAGCTATATATGCTCCCGTAAGTGCATATCTACCTTATTTCTGAGCATTTGCGTTTGATAGATGGGCCTGCATATGCTTCCCTTTTGAGGCAAATGTGTAGAGATTCGCGAGTACACTAGCGAGATGCTCCAGAAGTTTTTTTTTCTCCTTTGCCTCGCAACAGTTCTGGAAAGTTTCGGCCGTAACACGGACCCGGCTGGAGACGCATACCAACTGGTGTCTCCATTACGGCAGTGCGTTCGTCCAGGCACGTAGACAGAGGGGGGGGGGGGCATGGGGACCAGTGCTCCGTCACCCCGGAGCCAAGAGACGTACATTGGATGTCGGGGAATTGGATGTCAAGGAAAAAAAGCAATCTTATACAAATACGAAGGTGTTACGACAAAATGGGTCATCACTTTTAAAGAAAGCTCTGGCACACAGCCTGCGTGATTTCGTAGCGTTGCGTCCGCGCACAAAGCTCAATTTATTCTAGGCAATTGGGACTGTCGTTTGAGAAACAACTTAAATACAATTGTTTTTTTTTGTAGGAGAGTAGGAATCAAATAGCTTTCTGGGAAGACCAAGTCTTGGTAATGATCCACGTGATATGTTTGCTTATTCCGGGTTATAAATGACCTGTGGCGTTGACTAATATCCAATCATTGTTGCCCTCGTTTCCGCACAGGAAGGCGTACAGCAAGGCGCCACGGCTTCGAATGTGACATCGCTTACTAACCCGCGCCTGACGGGCGGCGGGCGGGCCTCAGAGGTTTGAGAGCTTCATGAATTATGCCCATTATGAGCATCATGTACGAAGTATGTGCGCTGCCATTATTTACAAAGTATATGTATAAGTTTATGTAATACTGCGTGGTGTGCTTAGCTGGCGAGATTACTGGTTCGGACATGTATACAGACGTTTGAACAGTTTGACCTGACTTGACATGCTGCAGGGCACTCCAGTCATTCTCTCATCAGTTGATGGTGTATGACGTGGTGTGTCAAGGGCCACGCGACACCGTTTTTTATTGGCATGGCACACAGTTCTGAAGACAGAATTTGTTTATATTCTTACGATACCGTGCCATTGCATGACTCTTAAAAGGTTATTCTGCTGATGTCCAGTGACGGTTCTATGATGCTGTTTTACGCAAGCCATTCTATATCGCTCCTTCTTGGCTCCAGCATGCTCAATTTTCGAGGTAGCGTGGGGGGGGGGGGGAGGGCTGTGATGGGCCCTCGTCCGGTGAAGGTAAGATTGTCTATCTGGTGATAACTGATGCTCTGTGGTATTCAAGGTGAAAAGTGATCTTTAGCCGTTTGCCGATGTTCCCAGCACTGCTCCCGTCTTTTGTTTAGTACTGTGCACGGTTACTAGTTCTCGTACCTTCGTGTGTTTTCCGTCTTTCGGTTTGAATGGCACACCGGGGAGTCTTTCTGGAATGTTTCCTGAGACGGAAACCCTTCACGTGATGCCCACCGGAGGTGGCATTGATGAGTGTCAGATACAAGCAGACACAGAGTACAGAGTCGGCATCGGTGTCATCTAGCTCGAGGTGTCTGAGTGGCTGGAAGGCACTGAGTGCACGGTGCACGCGGTGAAGGGGTCACAGCGGGTCGGATGAGCTGGCTGACGTGTTGAGCTGGTGACGTCCGGCCGACGGATCGCCGCGGGTCGGACGAGACGCGCCGTCTGTCGGTGGGGCCCGGGTGTCCGCTGCTTCTGGCCGTGGTCCCTCACCTGCCACGCCAGGCCGCCCCGCCGGCCGTGACGCTGACTGCGGGCGGCGCTCTCCGCCCCGACGCCCGGCACGCCGGCCGGGCCGCCGCGCGCCTGCGTGACGCTCCGGCTCCTCACCACAGATGCTGAAGTTCTTTATGGACCTGAAGGGGAAGATCCCGAACAAGATCGTGAGGAAGGGCCAGTTTAGGGAGCAGCACTTTGACGCCAACTGTAACTTCCTCTGTCAGGAGGTGGACAAGATCACCGAGCGGGTCAGTGGGAACCTGTGGCTGTGGATATGGCCCAGCGTCATCAGATGAAACCACGAACTCATATGCCATGAAATCGTTCTGTCTGATTTACATTCTATATTCTATATTCCGATAATGATCGGTTGCGAGTCGCTTGCGAATTAAAATCAGACGGAATATTGGATCGTTCCTGACCCGTACACGTATACGGTGTAGTTTAAAAGTGTGGGGCTGTATTTCGTTTGTTTAAAGTAGGCCTGAAAATGAGTTAACGATGCCATAAGCCATGTTTTCCATGCTCAGAGATACGTGTTGCGGGTGGTTTCAGAGCTAGTTAGTTTCGGGTGTCTGGATATGTCGGACTGTGATGTTCGCTACACGGCATAGTTACGGGTATGTAGATACGTTGGTGTGCGACCGAAACCACACTTCGTCTGTGCTGCAGGAGAAGACGATAGTCATGTCTTCTATTCCTCCAACCAGAGATCTGCTTCAAGAGCTGGTCGGTGTACAAAACCTATCTGCCGACCATCTGAAGAAGGTAGGTCACTCGCGAAGGGGGCGGGGGGCGTGCGGTGCTGTGCCTGCTGCGCGACCTGTCGTGATGCAGCCAGAGGTCGGTCATGAG
Organism: Pollicipes pollicipes; assembly: GCF_011947565.3. Taxonomy (NCBI): domain Eukaryota; kingdom Metazoa; phylum Arthropoda; class Thecostraca; order Pollicipedomorpha; family Pollicipedidae; genus Pollicipes; species Pollicipes pollicipes. The sequence continues at coordinate 20,971,158 of NW_023596818.1, forward strand.
ATGTCGCTGGCGTGCACTAGCAGGGAGGGCTTTCTTGCTTCTGGAGATGGCCGGTGGCCAGGCAGTGGCAGCTCTAGGGCTGCCACTTCATTGAGCTGTGTGTGCTCTAAACCCAGGCGGCTTACTTCATTCATGTTATAGTGCGTAGGTGGACTAACCGCATCGCGTTTCGGCTGGGAAATAGTAGCCGCGTTATCGCCCCAGCGACACGGAGGGATGAAGCGAGAAATAGCGATAGCCTGAGCCTTGGGTTCCGAGGCAGCGTACGCAATAGAACTTGAGGTTTGAAACGATGAAGATCACAGAAGAAAAAAAAACACAAGGGATTCGTTTCCTCACACCTGTGCGGTGCCGTTAGCGCCGTATGGTTTGAATGACGTTGAAAATGGTGACTTCGTTTTTATCACCATAAGTACCAATATCATCAAATATAAATACGATTCCTGGAAACTTCCACACAAAAACGCTTCATCTGCTTTGTCAGATGTAGAAACGACCTGCCTGTACGTGACGTATCCGCGCTTGGGGTACGCCAAACATCTCTGCGTGCTGATGGATCGAGGAGGCAGTTGCGGAGGCCGGCAGGACGTAGTAAATGAGAATACTATTTTGCTGGAAGAATGCTCCTGGTGGATGGGAAGATCATGCTGCACCCGCCGCAAAGCTAAGGAGGGATGTTTGCAGCGACGCAAGGGATCTTAATGCGAAAGCGAGCGGACATGCGCGGGCGTGCATACAGGGTTCAGAAGCCAAAGGAGGGATGCCACCACGCGTTATCGGCCCGTACTGCGTGGGAATTGGCCACCCCCGGCCAGATCACGCTACAGTAGTGTAAAGCTGGACGCGTGCTGCTCATATATCCGGCCGTCACGCGCCCCGTCTGAGGGGAGAGCCGCCAGAACCAGTCTCAAAAAAGGAAGGAGTTTTACGGTTTTAACGGGACTTGGAACAGGGTTTAGCAGTTTCACGGAATGCTTCCGGTGGAGTAAGTGTTCGGACCGCCGTCCTCCTCTGGTGTTTTAGTGCCCACACCACGTCTGGGCTCGTTGATTCTTCAGCCGTCGTCAGATGTTGCGAGGTCCTTTCACGTGTCAGTGGCCGGTCGGTCGATTAATGCTACGCACAATAGCCGCAACGGCTGCGCTCGCGGGCCATTGGCTGACGTGCGACACTAGACGTTGCGGCCGAATAAGGTTGAATCTCTGCCCGGCAAAATTGTCCTGCAATCAGCAACATTTAACGGAAATTAACTGCAGAACGATTTTCAGCCTGCTGCGTTTAGCCAAGTTGTGTGCGTTTCTGCTATCCTCAAAGGTAAAGCAGTTAATGACTGGGATATTCTGTGAACGTGTCCTGAATTATTTAAATGTGTAAGAAATTGTAATATTGGCCGGCAGAATTGTGGCTATGAGCAGGAAAAAGCGATTGGAACTTGCTGAGTGATCTAACATTGGGCCAGAAAAAGAAACTGGAGGATTGAGACACCTTTCAGCACATTATAAGTCACCCCTCGCGGTTGGCCCTGAGAACCGCTTAGCCTGTCAGCGGGGAGCAGATTTGGGTCGGCCTGGTCTGGGCCGCGGGCGGCGCGGCACCTGGAGGCCTCGGCGGCTCCGGCGGCTCCAGCGGCTCCGGCGGCTCCGGTGGCCCCGGTGGCGGGCCGCTGGCACCGGCTGCAGTTGCCGGCGCGGTAACCGGCCGGGACTGTTGCAGGTGCACCAGCTGCGCGAGCTGCTGGAGCGGGCGCTGATGATGGACTCCAGCAAGCGGATCTCGCCGTCGGAGGCTCTCCGGCACGCCTTTGTGCAGGAGAGCTTCTAGCCTGGCCGTCTCTCGGCCTTGTGTGTGTGTGGGTCGGGGGGGGGGGGAGGGGCGTCGACTGATGCGTGCCGCTCGCTGCGCTGTGTGGCCCACTGACCGAAGTCCGCCCTCTCTCTGCGCGCAGGTGCCGGACGCGTCGTCTGAGCGACGTGCGGTTGTAGAGTGGTGCGAAGGTATACAATGGTACACAGACACACGGACACACACCGCCGCTTGCTGCTGTGGGACTGCTGTGTGTTTCGCCTGTATTAGTAAAGATGCGGGCGTGATGTCCCAAATTTTGAGTGTTCGACTAGTTGTTAAGATGTGTCATAGTGTTCATGAAACCACAAGGGCAGTTTCCTTTTGCTAAATCAAGCAAGTCCGCTTACTCTGCACCTCTTGCAATGAGGGCGTGTTTCTGATCGGTTTACGCTAGTGTATGTCGCCATCATCTACGGCTGCAGAGTCGTTCAGTCGCGTCCCCGTGTTGTGACCGAGAAACGTCGGCGATGGAGATAAGATAGATACTGACGCGGCTTGACTGTCCTCGGAGCCCCGTAGCCGGCTGGCTGGGCGCCACCCCCTGCCCGTGCCATGGCGGCGCCGGCCGCCGGCCGCCGGCGCGTCTGTACCTCCCGGCGCCGCACGTCCTGTGTCAATACATGCGCTGACCGTCCGGTGTGTGAGGCGACCACCTCCGCACTCTAACACGTTTCCCGGCCTCGCTAGCGCGCGCCACGCAGCGCCGGAGCCGATGGTCGCGGCGAGGTCCGGCCGCCGCCGCCGCCCACCGTCGCCACACCCCCGCCGCCAGGTCGCAGTCTAAGTTACGTGCGCTACGGCGCGCACACACGCACACACAGAGACAGAGCGGCCGGCCGGAGGCAGAGAGCGTGAGCAGAGGGACAGGAGGCGCACCCGGACGGTATTCGAACGGTGTCTGGTAACCGCCGTTGGCTTGTGCCTTCAGTGACGCCTGGTTTTCGGCTGTCTGGCTGCACCCGCAGTCGGTTCCGATGCCCGGCGGCTGTTTCAGGTGGTGCACGATGCTAGTTGTGTGCCGGTTATTGTTAAAGGAAGAACTCACGCCCAAACTCTGTCGGGTTACTGCCGGCGATAAGCCCGTTGCGGAAAATTGTGCATCTCGCTTACGTTGCTATGCATGAGCCAGCGGTGGTTACCAAAGTGTATTGCTGGGAGTCTCAACTGGAGAACGCGCTTCCAGGTGGACTACGGGAGTTTGCCGTATTTTGCTCCGATAAAACGGGGCAAGCGTTGAGATGACATATGCTTTCCGTCTATCATTCCACAGACACACAGCACATGTCTTTTCATTTCCCTGATTACGCCTTCCTTAGCTGTTCCTCTCCCGATCTGTCCTTGCAGTCACCGGTCCTGGTGCCTTCCCCGTCCGCCCCCAGCTCCTCCGCCTTTGCCCTGTCTACAGAGCGCCCCAGCTTTTCCAGACCCCTCTCCGGCACCCGTTCCGTTTTCCGCCCCGTCCTCGTTCAGGAGGCCGCTGAACACCAGTCTTGCTGTTTCGCCGTTCGTTTCAGGTGTGGCTGAGTCGGCGCCCGAGCCGGCTCGGCCCGACGCGGACTCGCAGCGCCGCCGCCCGCCGACAGCGGTGCCGCGCCCTGACCCGAGGTCACGCGCTCGACCGGGCCGGCGTCGGCTCGGCGGTCAGGCGTGCGGACATAGCTGCGGCCGCCGCCGTCAGGTCTGGTCAGCATGGCCGAGGGTCGGCCGCGCCCTGCCTCCCGCTCCGCCAGCCGGCGCGGCAGCCGGCCGAGACATGAATAACGCAGCGGGCCGGCGATGCGTACCAGGCGCCGGCCAGACGCGGGCACGCGCCCCCGACTGCGGCTCTGGCGCGGACGCTCACTCACCGCGACAAGCGCATTCACCGACCCGGGCTCGGACGCGAACATTGACCCGGGACGGACGGATACGGGCGCGATTGTCACCATAGACGCCCCAGGGCATAGGCAGACGGGGAAACATTTGTTAAAGCAAACATTTGGTATAGCATGCCGACGTCATCTGTAATCTTGTCAACGTTTTTATTATTTGGCGTTGCAGTCCAATGTCTATGACAAAATACTATTGTGCATTAGGACCGCCTGAAACGGTATGGCTGAGAATAAGTTTCGAACGCATCGCAATATCGCCAAGCCTTTGAATATTCTGACCGGTGACCATAATCTGACTAATATATATAGGTTTAAAGGTTTACACGTAGATCAGAAGATGCCATGCTCCTTTTAGCAGATCTACAGAACGAAGCCAGAACCTAGTATTATTGTCATAAAGTTCAGTGTTTCAGTAGAGTTGCATTTGAATCTTTAGGAATGGAAGACAGTGAAGCCTAACAGCCCATCACCCACTGGTTCTAACATGCCAATAATGAGTGTTCATCCATCCAGGCCCACTATGCAAACTGCCTGAGACTTATCCGTAAATAATATCGCAACGCTCACTTCGGTCACACCAAACAGCGCAATGCGCGGTTGGCGCGCTCTCGCAGTTCCTCGGGCGCAAGGTGACGTCATGAGCCTGGGTTCTTTAGTGCAAGGCCTGACCCGGCTGTGGAGACGTCCCATGCCTTGTCCTTGCTTGGGTTTTGCGTACTTGCGTCACCAGCGGTGGTGCGCCGCCACCGCTGATAGGCGGGCGCCGACGCCACGCCTGACGTCGGGGGGGGGGGGGGGGGGCGGGGCAGTTAGCCCATGTTTCAGCCGCCGCGAGCGCGCGCGTGGCGATGCTCAGCCCAGCAGGCGGTCGCCATCGCGCTGGCGCCGAGCCGCTCGTGACGCCGAGACGTCAGCCGCCGCGCGTCAGCCCGCCTCGGCTGGCGAGCTGGCGCCGAGCCTCTCGTGACGCTGGGATGTCAGCCGCCGCACGTCAGCCGACCTCAGCCGGCGAGCTGGCGCCGGCGGCTGGCCGGGTCGGTCCGGCGTCGCTGTCTGTGCGTCCCTGTTGCAGGGTGGGTGTGGCGCCGCCCCGGGACGTCGCCGCCGTCCGGCCCTGGTCACGGCGCCCCGCCGCGAGAGCCGCGGTACTGCCGGGCGCGTCCGGACACCTCAACACCGCCCGTCCTCCCCGCGCAACCCGTGTTGGCGTGCTGACACGCTTTCTGTATGTACCACGCGAGACAAATACAGCATCTGATGCGGATACGGACATCTGTAGAGGTGTGGATTTCGCAGTGAAGATATCAACGTGACGGACGACATTATTAGACAATTATTAGCCTACATTGTTAGCAAGGAGACCCGAGAGCTTAAATGAATCGGTGTTCGACGCTTCTCTGGGAGGTCGTCGGTATGCCTTGGTTGTGGCTGCTGCACAGGCGATGCATATCGTCAGTCCGCAATCGCCGATTTCGTGGAGGCACCTCACGCCGGTGTCCTGGGACACGTTCGCCAGTAATCAACCCTGTAGTTGTCACGATCATGTGGGCCGCGGGCGGAGCTCCATGTTTGTAACACGCCCCGTCACAGGTCGTGTTTGTGACGCGCCCCGTCACGGTCCGCGTCCCGGGGCTGGCAGCGACATCACGGAAACAATCTGGCGGCCGCGTGGACGGGTCACGCACCCCTCCTGGGGGCGCCCCCCCCCCCCCCCCCCCCCCGCCGCAGCCCGGCACGATACCGAGCCGCAGCAGACGGGGACGGCCGGCCACAAAGACGGCCAATCGCGTCGCCACTCGACCGCTCACGAACTGGCACCGCACGACCAACACGAAAAGGAAAGATGAAAGTCGTTGGGAACCTCGGGGTTATTTCAACGTGATAAATGCTTGCCCGTTGCCACATTTTACGAGTCGCCGAGAATCCGAGCAGTTTGGCGTTGTTTAGCCTCTCGCTGAACTTTCTGACAGCCTCGCACGAAAGGTGGTGGCGTCGTTCTGTTGAAAAAATGAGGCGTTTGACCAGTTAGAGACCCAAGTTTGTAGCTCCATGCTGCCGGAACCACTACCATGTTGAGAGACGGCGAGAGGCCGGCGGAAGGCTACTATGCTTCTGCAAGCTTTTAGCTGTCATAATTATGTTCCGGAGAGTCGTCTCGTCTCAGCACGCGCATCGATGGCGTGAGCTTCATGACGGTAGCACAACACCAAACCGTGCTGGGGCCGCGCTACTCGTGGGGACTGACCCGACTTAGGGGGCCCCGGACGCCCGCTCGCGCACGCAGTTCGGTTGCCAGTCCAGAGGTCGCCACCTAGCCTCAGCGGCCCTGACAGGGGTCATGCTTGGACGCCAAGGTTACACGATTTAGCCGGTGATGAGTTGTAAGGCACTTTGTTTGGACCGCACCAGGTATTTAATATGCTAGTGAGACAAACAGGCTGTTCACGGTGGTGCTCTGCAGCTGGTACCTGCGTCAGAGTCTGCCCAGGGGACACCGGACGGCACGTGACGGCCTGGTCGTGCCATGCCGCTCGCTAAGTGCGGCGCCTGGTACCGACAGCCGGTGGACATGCAACACCAGGATAAACTTCGCTGCAACGCACGTTCTCAAAGGCACACAGGAAACAGTTTCGCAGTGTATGTGCAGAAACGGGCATTGCAGGCAAGGTAACACGATTACTACCACGCCACACACTGCACATTGGATGGGTGGTACTCGTCCGCCATCCCACGCGCTTCGAGGTCACATTGTACCCCGCCGGCCACCTCCGCCTGGCCCCCAGTCCTTATGAGACCGCCCTCAGTGTGGCACCGCGAACCGCCCGGCGGTGCCCTATCGCAGGCGGGTCTGCGAGTCGGCCGGGGGCGCCAGGGCTGGTGCGGCACCCTTCTCCAGCGCCAGGGCGGCCAGGCCGCGGCGTGCCGCATCTGCGTCTGTCGTCTCCTCGTCCGGCTCGTCGACGGGCCGCCGCTTCCGGCGCCGTTTCCGCCGGAAGCGTGGTACGCCGGGTTTTCGCGCCCCCGTCTTCTGCTTGCGGGCGGCGGCGGCGCCCGGCGTGCCGTTGATGAAGGCGCTGATACCTTGCGCCGCGTCCTGCTTCTCGTCCTTCTCGTCCACAATCAGTCGCGAGTAACAGTCGTAGTTGTATTCCTTGCAGGCGCCCTGCGGACGGGGAGGAGGCTGAGGCCGGAGGACTGGGTCGGCCAGTCTGCAAACACCCGGTAGAGGCTGCGTTGTGTCCGCGAGTCAGAACAGCGGCACGGATGTCGAGGCTGAGGGCGCGGCGAAGATTAGCCAGCTGGGATGGCAGGCCCATGAGCGCAAGCGTCGCTTGCTGAGCCATGCCAGGTAGTGGCAGCGTTCTATTACAGCACACATTCTCAAGCACGGTGACAAGGGCAGCTCAGGTTTCTACCCGCACCGTCTGGAGCATCACGATGCGAAGCCTGGACTTCCCTGGGGTTTAGGGCGCAGGAGGCTCGGACGTCCCCGACAGTTCACATCAGATGTACATGGCGCACGCTAGAAACCAACCACAGGGGCCCTGGACCACACGACGAGATCTCCGGCCATACCCTGGTCTCCTCGCCGCCCCTCACCAGCCTGGAGGCCGCACATGATCGCCTCGGCGCCGTCCTCCCGTCCGGTCACCAGCCGTCCTCGGCGTCACGTCGGTGAGTTGGTGCGCCTCACCTGGTAGAGCTCCAGCCGTCCTCGGCGTCGCGTCGGTGAGTTGGTGCGCCTCACCTGGTAGAGCTCCAGCCGTCCTCGGCGTCGCGTCGGTGAGTTGGTGCGCCTCACCTGGTAGAGCTCCAGCCGTCCTCGGCGTCACGTCGGTGAGTTGGTGCGCCTCACCTGGTAGAGCTCCAGCCGTCCTCGGCGTCGCGTCGGTGAGTTGGTGCGCCTCACCTGGCAGAGCTCCAGCCGTCCTCGGCGTCGCGTCGGTGAGTTGGTGCGCCTCACCTGGTAGAGCTCCAGCCGTCCTCGGCGTCGCGTCGGTGAGTTGGTGCACCTCACCTGGCAGAGCTCCAGCCGTCCTCGGCGTCGCGTCGGTGAGTTGGTGCGCCTCACCTGGCAGAGCTCCTCGTGGCACTCGCGGCATGATGTGAAGCGCATCTCCACGGCCTGGCCCTTGCCGCGCTTGGCGGCCCGGCTGCGCGGCACCAGCTGCGGCACGGGCAGGCCCGCGTGTGCCTTACGACAGTCTCGCCGGCTGCGGGACAGCGACACCAGCCTGCCGGCGGCCGGCCACCCGAGGTCAGCTGGCGCCCGTGACGTCACCGCGTCCTCACCGCTGTGGGGGCAGCTCTGGTGGCTCGCCTCACAGCGCGGCAGTGCGGCGGGTTCGTCCCCACACAAAGCTTGTTGTTCGTTGGCCAGGCTGCCCATGTACCAAAACTAGCGAACTTGTGGCAGCATGCACTGCAGAACAGAAATGCTCCACAGGCAATGGAAGCAATGCACATACATTTGGTCACCTGTTTAAGCCACTAGTTAGGAAATAAGATCATGTGTGTAGGTCCATATCATATTCTTCATGACCAGTCATATAAATCAGCAATATTCAGTATGCACTCACTGGCAGATGTGATTTGCTGCATGACTTTGCACTCTGGTGGTGTTCATCTGCAAGTTTAGCCTGTCTTCCTGTTCTTACTGGACTCATGTTCACTGGGTGAACATCCACATAAATTGTTGGCCAGCTTTTGGGAGGCTTCTGGCATGACATATGCATGCAGTGTTTGCTGCAAACATGCCCAGCAGCAAGCTGCTTGATTGGCTTCATTCAGTCCATGCCATCCACAAAATACCAATAGTTTTCATCATTTATTGCATTATATCAGCATTACACTGTTCAAGAAAGATAATTTCCTGGTTGGGTGAAAAACATATGCACAAAAATGCAGAGTGGTATGCCAAGGATGAATGACTTCTGCTTTTAAAGTGACACCAGTATAGTAATAATTAATCTGTCCATCATTACACATAACATGTAATCACATGGAGCAGGTGCTTCATTACAGAAACCCATGACTTATCAGTTGAACAGAGGATTGTATGTCACCCAGTGAGCAGTCTGCCTCATCTTGGCTGACTTGTGGGAGGTAAAAAGTGACTTGTATACCTCAGTCTTCTGACCATCTTTTGCCACACTGTAGGTGGCTGCAGCCTTTGCAAATGCTGGATCCAACAGCTTGCCATTGTTGGGTAAGTTGATTGAGGGTCCAGCAAGGACCTTGCTCTGCTTCTCTTGGCTTGGCTTTTTCTTCTTGGCCTCAGGCTCATTACTTGCAGTGGCAGGGTCATCTGTGCCTTTCCGCTTTTCCTTTTTTAGTGCCCTGGTACGAGCACGCCTGGCCTCCATTTTTGTTCTCATCTGGTCTAGCTCATCACCCTCTGGGTTCAGAACAATGATATCTTCTTCAGTGAATGGAGTGTTGCACTTGTGACATGTTTCTGATTTTACCATTCTTACTGCTCTTTCTGAGAACACACAGCCACAGGACCACAGGAACACAAATTTGTACTTGCCATTCATTTCTAGACCAACCACAGGACAGACAAACTCGGCTGCTTCAGTATCCAGGTACATATCACCCTTAGATGGTTGCACAGATCCTGCTGCATTTTTAGTCAGGTTCAGTATCTTAACATCCTTCAATCCCTTGATGTGTTCAGCTGAGGCAGGCTTGCTATCCTTGTCCAACAGTACCTCCAGCACTGAAGACTTGCTGTAGATATTTCCAAGCTCGCATGCTACTATTGGCTTTTCCAGCCTACTTTGGCTGATACTGCAGTGACGCCACTTGAATTTCCTCACAGAGTCCTTATCTTTTTGCTCCCCTTTCTTCTTCGTCCTCACCAGCTCGTCCCTCCTTGGGATAGTTCCACCATCACATCCCATTGTGCACTTCCCTTCAGTTCCCAAGAGCAATATCACTGATAAAATCAGCAACCAAAAATCTGCCTTGCGGCAACTCTAAACCTTGTCTGTTAGCACGAAATAGGTGGCAGGCTTCCGTCGAACGACTTCTCAGTTCAATCGGAACAATAGCAGGCAAAAGCAGAGCGAAGCGGCTTTGCCAAACACTGCGCAATTGTGATAGGGTATTGTTAGGGCCTTACAGTTACGGCAACTGCAAACAATCCCAAAGCTGAGAAAGCTGGGCAGGCACACGCGTGACGCCCGCACAGCCTGCTAGCTCACACATATAAAGCTGCTGGCGATAAAAATACGAAAGTGACGAATCAGATAGCATTGATAACGTAAAACAAAAAGCACACCTAAAATACTGCCAAAATAATGGCAACGTATTATCGTCAAAAATGTTGTCAACTACATCCTCAAATTTTTCATCTCCAACGTTTATGCTAAATAATCCTAACATTATCAAGGGTAGATATCTATATCAGGGTCCAGTGGCTTGCAATAAGCCCTTCATATTTTATTCAGCCAACTGGCCGCCAGTTGCCGGCCTTGGATGGGATTATGACTTCATGGCGGCACCGACCAACTCGGCTTATGTAACGCCAACGTACGTACTACTCGCCATTCGTTAACAGCGACATTGTTCGTGGCTGATGTTGACACGAACCCGATTGAATCAAATAGCATCATAACGAGGTAAAGTGAATACGATTCGTAGCGCGTGAAGAAACGAACTCGGGCGCGAAGACCCACGCAGCCATGAAGCTAAGGAGCCATTCCTTATTACGTTACGCATTAAAGGGAGGGCGTTTCATGGGACGTACTCGAAGCATAACATGGGGCCATGAAGAACCTAGCGTTACCTATAGGTGTGGTTGCAAATCATGCTGAAGTGTCTTAAATGTTTTAAAAACTGAAAGCCGTATGCCTTGACTTATTCTCGCGACAAGCAGCACACTCGCCTTGTTTCCCACTTGTAGATTCCTTGGGGGCCGAACGGACATTACTTTGTTGGGACATAATCATTAACACGGCGTACTTAGGGGAATGGAGCGTGACGCCCCGCGTAACCGGTGCGTAACAAGGGGTGGGGTAATGAAATGGTCAAAAAATGAGTAGCGCTATTCATAGATGGCCCTCATCACCGTCACAAGTGAAGCAACAAACTATGACTCAAATGTGCCGCTACTGCGCAGGTTACCACATCGCGCGGTTCTCTAAAAAAACAACATATATGAGCAATACAAGTGTTGAGCGACAAGCCCAGACGATAAACAGGGAACCGATCTGCTTGAAAACAGACGTCATTTGCGATTTGAAAGCACTTTTGCGTTGCTATGAGTGGCCCTGAAGACTGTATGCATACAAACTAATTGAACAAGCCATGTACGAGCGAGAGCGAGAGCGATAGTACGAGAGCGACTCGCCTCGCATGCTGGCCAAGCCGACGCGCTTGACCTAGCATACACCGGTTGGGCTCGACCGAGCAACAACTTGTTCTGGAAGATGGCTGGCCATACGAGCGACTCGCCCCGGGGGCCACCCGACGAAACCCACGAGACCGGACAGACGCCGACTGGGATTACTACCAATCGTCCCGATCTCGTGCGCAGTGTCATCATGGCGGCCCACGCGATTTCAGGCGCGTCATCAGGCGCCTCGATAACCAAGAAGCATTCACACATTCTGAGGCGCTACGTCAATGCACTGGCAAAGCTGCCGTTAACGCATTTAACTACCCGCTGTCCCTGGCTGATCGGACGCCGCTGGCAGTGGTTATGTTGATGCGCCTGTCATGAAGTGGCACGCATTCCAGCGAATATTTCTGCAACAGTTTGAAGTGGTAGCCTCGGTCCAACGGCTGCCTGGTACGCACGCGTGCCAGGCAGCACACCACTCTGACTACGACTACAGAAGTCCAGCAGCAGCTGCGGCGGCGCCGCGCGGTCGGCTGGCGGCAAACCATCGCCCCGGGCATGAGGGCGTGACCCGGCTGTGTCGCACCGTCGTCCGCAGTGACTGGCGGCCGCTGTGAGAGCGGGAGACAGCCCGGGGCAACTGCAGGAGTCTGTGCCGAGTGCTCCGGCCCGTGATAACCCGCAAACAGCAGTAGCGCTCACCATTGCACCGGATCCCTTAACGCCTGTTATGTCGCAATCGGCCCTACCACAGCTATGCCAGCGTAACGGCTGCGACAGCGCCAGTGCCAACGCACCTGCCTCGTGTGACGTCAAACACGGTTAAGGTGCCATCGATCGATATGGGAAATGTTGCGTGCAATCCTCCGATCAATGAAACCATCCACCTCGATTGATGTAGACGGCATTATCGTGGGGATGCTCCAAAAATGTTCATTTGGGTCCTGTCCTATCTTAATGGACATTATCAACTCCAGCGCGGTCACATGCATTATTTTCCAAGCATGGAAACTGGAAACATACACTCGTTACGCCAATTGTCAAGTGGAAAGCCTCGTAAAGCCCAATTAAAACGCGTCCAAAATCGACTCTACCAACCATTACGAAACTGGTAGAACGGCCGGTTCAAAAACAACTGTCGCTCCATCTGGAAAACAGAAAATTGTGTCTGAGTTAAAAATGGCGTGAAAATTGTCGACACCCGATGCGCTACCGTAAAAAGTTTTCCACGGAATCAGCGCTTCACACCATCACTTACAAAGCAGTTAAGGCCATGGAAAAAGGCGAAATTCTTATCTTGTTACACATTTCGAAATCCTGTGATGGTTTGCCTCACGGCAAATAGCTTGCAAATTTTTATTGTACGGTGTTGACACGGTTTGGTTCCGAAGCGTCTAGGTCGGCTACACGCAGCTGGTTCAGGTGCATTGAGCAGGCGGCTCGCCCCCTCCCCCTCCTCCATGTCAGGCCGGGAAAAAACTCAGTCGTAGTTTGTTTTTAGGGTGCCGCTCTGAGCTGCACCATATTCATGCTGTTCATCGCCGACTTGAGCCTTTGCGTGTCCGATGACGTCACTGGCACCCAAATCGCGAATGACATGTAGATTCTCGTCAGTGGGAGAGATATCGGCATGTAGCGTCTAATGGCCAGGATAGAACAACCGCTCACCACCACGTATCCATGGTTTTTCCACGATGGTACGAGGCTAAGCACACAAACGACACATTTATTAGGGATCGGCACTCCAGTGATGCGGAGAAACTTGCCGCCAGTCACACTGAGCTTCTAGGGTATAGAAGTGCCTACCTGCACATCAGTCAGAGATATCGGAGTCACTATTGACCGTGGCCTCAACTTCCAGGTACATCTGCACGGTGACCCTTCATGCACCGGAGTACTTTTGTCTCACGCGCGACACGTGACCTCAAATGCGACTTTAACTTACATGATGCAGGTGTTGGTTTCGTCTTTAGTCATGTACTGCTCATCTGTATGCACCTCTTTGTAGCGATACCCCGGTGCATCACGTGCACGAGACAGCAAATCGCTGTACACGGTTGGTAACAAGCAGGAGACGAAGTGACCACACATCGGACACTTTGGAACGAAGACCGAGCTGCCTGAGAGCGATCTATCTATCTGTCAAGACCAAGCTGCCTGAGAGCGTGCAATGCACGAGCGGGCAGCGTGCAAATCAGAGGCACCAGCACGACCCGAGACGTGCCGACTGCCAGTCGCTCCCGAAAATGCACACAGAAAGGGAAAGGCGATGCCCACGCTACCGGGGCGTATGACAGTGAAATAGGCATGGCGTCGACCTTCGAGCGCCGGCTTTTCACCCTATGTGGAACAGGCCATAATGCCCACTCAGCTAAACAAACTCGGACTTGTAATTTTTGCAATGCATGCCTATATGTTATTGATGTTGGTGTGTTCCCGTTCCAGTAGCATGATTGCCTTTTAATTATGTGTCTTGCATGTTTTGTTTCTCATGACGTGCTTAAGTGAAAGACCACCATGTATACATTATGCCAAATAAATCATCATTATCATTGTTACTGGGTTTAGTGTGCACCCTAACTCAGTGTCAGCAGCACGGTTAGTGTGGCTAGTCGTGGTATTTCTGGTCAGTATTTGCTGTTTGCATGCCTTTGTTGATTCGTCCTGTTTCTCATATCTTGTTTGGCTGTTCTATTTATTGTTTTAAATAATGCATTGCTATTGTTTGCCTTTCAGTTATTCTTCATTTCTTCCCTTGTGTTGTGAAACACAAGAAAACACTCTAAAACGTCCTTAAGTATATTCCGATGTTTTTTTCAATCATGCTGACGGTTCTGTTGAGTTCTTCATGCATTCAAGGGGTTTGTAAGCAATCCGGGAAAAAAGAAACTTACGGTACGCGATGTTGGTACTTGGGTGCGTTTGTTATCTGTATCCGGAAAGTGGCATTTTTCTGCAAGTTGTGGCGTGGGACCATTAGGGGCATATTGGGATGTAACTGGGGAGACGTGCCCTATTTTGTCCTCTTAACGCAGCTATGCGTGTAGCACGTGAAGCCGACACTATGTTGGTTCCTCACTTTGAGAAGTATTCCTCCTGCTGTTTGTTTTTGGGCCGCGCCATAGTCAGCATGCGCCAGGAGATGTCAACGTTGCAGAGGTCGTCCAGGTTGACGCCGGCCATGCTGATGGGCGTGGGGTCGGGGTACTCGAACTGGACCGGCTGCCGCTCGACCCGCGAGCTGCGGAAGTGCACCGCTCCCGAGACAGTGCAGTCGGCGAGCCGCACCTGATGACGGATGGACACCGGTCAGAGGGGATCACCATGGCTCCCGAGACGGTGCAGTCCGCGAGCCGCACCTGATGAGAGGTGGACACCGATCAGAGGGGATCATCACAGCTTCAGAGGCACTGCAGTCGGCGAACCGCACCTGATGAGAGATGGACACTGGCCAGAGGGGATCATCACGGCTTCCGAGATACTGCAGTCGTTGAGCCACACCTGATGAGGGGTGGACACCGGTCAAAAGGCATCATCACGGCTCTCGAGACACTGCAGTTGGCGATCCGCACCTGATGAGGGGTGGACATCGGTTAGATGGCATCATTACGGCTCCAGAGACAGTCGGCGAGTAGCACCTGATGAGGTATGGACATCGGTCAGAGGGGATCATTATGGCTCTCTAGACAGCCGGCGAGCCGTATCTGATGAGGGATGGACACCGATCAGACGGGATCATTACGGCTCCCTGGACAGCCGGCGAGTCGTATCTGATGAGGGATGGACATTGTTTAGAGGGGATCATTACGGCTCCCGAGACAGGCCGGTGAGCCGCATCTGGTGAGGGATGGACACCGGTCAGAGGAGATCACCACGGCGCCCGACACCTGGCTATCCTCTAGCTGCGCCTTGCGGTCCTCCAGCGGTCAGAAGAGTCCATCAGTCTAATCGCTGATCAGAGGGCCTCCAGCGGTCAGAAAAGTCCTTCAGTTTAACTGCTAATACGAGGGTCAGCCGTGGTCCCGCTGGGGATCAGACCGGGCGAGGGGCGAGCTGCGCTCCCACCGTTGCCAAGTTATCAGAGGTGCTCCTGCCAAAGGTCAGGTTACACGGGCATTTAGTCGTCACCTTCTGTCCCGCGACTGGTAAGGGGGCTAAGTGGACCTGTGGTCCTACGTCAGGATAGGGTATTATAATCAACTGCGCTCCTACCAAAGCTCAGAAGGGATACCCTGTCGTCTGCCGGATGACGACATGTCGCAGAGGTCAGCGGTGAAAGCGGTTAATCCAGGGAAACAATTCTGCGTTCCAACATAGCTATATAAAGTCCCAGACATGAGAAATAGAGAACAGACGTTACTTTGACGAGCCATTGGCAGAGAAATTGCGCTATCCACGAATCGCAACGCTGACCGGCTCTCGTCTATGGCATTTAATGTCACGTGATATCCCAATCGTGGGTCTTCTTGAACTTACGAGGGACTGTATTGCGAGTCGGAAATAGGCACATTTCTTCAAATATGTAAAATCTAGTGTGAACATATGGATGACTTGCAACAAATGTAAACAAACCTGGAATGACTCATCGTAGCAAAATGTAATGTACATGTGCTGTACATGAAACGTTTTCTGGTGTTTGCATGCATCACTTTGCCTCACAGGGATAGAGGGGGGGGGGGGGGCAGGAACTCTTGGCTGCCTGCTTACATGCGACGGCTTAGGGGAAGTACACAACACAAGCTTTTAATATAGACTTTTACCTTCTCTGGCTTTATCTTGGAGTCTGGAACTTTTTCAAACACCTTGTCAAAATCTTCCTTCGTTTGCATTCGTGCCTTGGACAAATCGAGGGCGGGAGGCGGGCCCTTCTTCTCGTTCAGAATATCGTCCAACTTGAACGCCATGCTGTCTGTTATCCAGAAGGTGGGCCTAAAGCTCAAGCAGCATCGGTCGGATGCGTCGTAACACAGGTGCGTCGCTGAAAGTGAGGACGGGTGGTCATTGACATTTGCCAGCTTTCATCGTGTCGTCACGTCGTTCCTCCTGCGGCACCGTAACCCCAGGGTCGTATATTCCGTGTCGAAAGTGTCACCTCCGACACGTTCCGATACGCCGCGACACGACAGTTTTGGGTGCCACACCCAACATGATTACCTTTCCTTGAGCAGACATGTTGGAGAGGGTTTTTTATCTAGGAGAGGGTGGGGTGGGTTGCAGCGTGTCTAAGAAATATCAGGGTGATTTATTTTAAATTTATTTGACAGATGCCGGTCTTAGTCACTCAGGTAACGCACAGCAGCGCCCTTTATCTTTCAGTGCACTTCCAGCTGCACACGTGCACATGACTTCCCGGAGTAAGGGGGCGACAAATTTGTTTTTCGCACGTCGCTGAAGACTCTAACGATCAGTGTAAATCTGTGTATATGTACATGCGCCTCATATGTTGCAAAACATTTAGCACCAAGCATTTCGGGGTGGCGAACTTTCTTCCAGAATGCCGGGTGTTAACATGGCGTATCAGCTGTGCATGGGGCATGCTGTATCAGTGATACAATGTGCCGACAATGATGTCATTGGCTGTTCTGCTGTCAAATATTGAATGACATGATTTCATGGCTCAGTGTTGTCCAGACAACGAGTCGGCACATGAGTCGGCCTATGACGACTCATAATCTCTGCTTGAGCAACCGAAACCAAAGAGGCGGTAGTTGTAAAAGAAACACTGGCTGATTAGAAAGAGCGGATATTGGGCATGTTGCAATCACGGATCACGAAACAGCAGAGCTGATCGTCCCTTGTTAACATGTCGTAACACGTACAGTTTGCTTGCAATGCAGCCTACTCCATTCAAATAATCAATAGGTCTCACCTCAGCATGTGATGCAATTTGCCGCAAGGTGGGGAAGGTTGTATCCTTTTAAACGGGGTCATTCAGAGGCCATTTACCATAAGGTGAAAACGTAGTCGCCAAACTTTATCCACTGCATATGCACGTGAAGGTTACATTTTTTTTTCTGCAGATTTAAATATCTTAGTGTCATACTCAGTACTGACGGTATGAGAGAGCTCGGAGTAAAAACTGATGCAACTCTCCCTATCTCCCCTACACTCGGGCAAAAGAGTAGCCGAGTTGGCACCCACGTGATGCCCACGGGACGTGAAGACGTGACAGGTAACGCCATGACAGGTAAGACACGCGGGAGCCTGGAGCTGCCACAGCACATTATGTCCGCTATTTGTGCCGGTCCGTACTCAGCTTCCCACGGATGCGTGCTGGTCTCTGCGTCGGTCACACATTGCGTGCCGCCCCACGGTCCAGGCCAGCGCACGAGCGCTCCTGAGCGCGAACCGGAGCCGATGACAAGCCACGCTGCGCAGATAACTTGTATGACGCCGAGTCAGCGCAGAGGTGATGGAGCGCGCCTCCTGAAGAGCCACGCATGGGCGCGAGAGGGGTGGCGCGGGACGGCGCGGCACTCGGTGCCTGCCGAGGAGCCGCGCATGGGCGGCGAGAGGGGTGGCGCGCGGCGGCGTGGCACTCAGTGCCTGCTGAATAGCCATTCTTGAGCGGCCAGAGGGGTGGCGTGCGGCGGCTTGGCACTCGGTTCCAGCCGGCGTGGCACTCAGTGCCTGCTGAATAGCCATTCTTGAGCGGCCAGAAGGGTGGCGTGCGGCGGCTTGGCACTCGGTTCCTGCCGAGGAGCCACGCTTGGGCGGCGAGAGGGGGTGGGGGGCGGCGTGGCACTCGGTTCCTGCCGAGGAGCCACGCTTGGGCGGCGAGGGGTGGCGCGGGACCGCGCGGCACTCGGTGCCTGTCGAGGAGCCACGCATGGGTGGTGAGAGGGGTGACGCGCGGCGTCGTGGCGCTCGGTGCCTGCCGAGGAGCCACGCATGGGCGGCGAGAGGGGTGGCGCGCGGCGGCGTGGCGCGCAGTGCACAACTTACCCGCTTGGGCAGAGAGTTGCATCAGTTTTTACTCTGAGCTCCCTTCTCCCATAAATAGAGTGGATATGACTAAGATTCTTATATCTGCAGAAAGCTGTAGCCTTCAGCTTCATACGTAGCGGTAGTTTTTGTAGAGCGCGTCTTCGTTTTTTTTATAAATGACTTCTGAATGGTATCCCCTTAAATGGGACAACCTGTCCCACCTTAGGGCAAATTGCGTTACATGTTGGTGGAAGTAATGGTTATGTTTTGGTTTCGTCTTGTTGTCACTGAGTAAGTTGCGTCGCAGGCGGGCTGAATACGTCACGACATTTAGACCAAATGCACTCGTATTTGCCATTTCGTAATTCGTCGTGATTGCGACATGACAAACATTTGCCGTTCTTATCAATGACTATCTTTTTACAACTACTGCCACCCCGGTTTCGGTTACTCAGGTAAGGTGGAAATCATGGGTTTACGTGGAAAACGTACATGTCGACTTGCTTTTTGAATAATAACAAGTCATGGCAATAATGTAAGCCAATCATTGGCAGTAAATCTGTCAATGACACATTGTCGGTGCGAACGTACATCGGCTTCGAAGTTTGGTACCCTCAGTGAATATAAGACTCGATCTGTGCCCAGTTTCGTCCGTCGCGCAGTCAACGTTCGATTCATCATACAATAATACAAAGAGGAGGAGAAGGAAAGGATCTCAGTGGAGAACCGAGGGCGGGCGTTGGAGCGAGTGCTGGCCGGAGTCGTTCTCATCGACTGAGGAGGGGGCGGCGAACACCAGTCCTTATGCACTTTGATATTGGGTCGGCAGGCGGAGGGCAGGCTGTGTCTCATTTCTCTGGATTTCACTTTTCCCCACACGGCAACACCCGGACAACCTCTGTCCGGGCCCGTAATTGACTGCAGGTCTGGTCACGTGGACCTCAAACTGCACAGGTTACTACGAGCTACTGCGAGCTCACTCGAGTGACGGTGAAATCTTCAGTTCCCCCGACCCGACCTGGCCCGAAAACATGCTGCTCATGCTGTCATGCAATTCTTACACAAACGCCCAAAAGCATAGCTACACCTGGGAATCGAGGTACACCAACGCTTTTTCCGACCGCGCACTCACCAATCGCATATCCTTATCGCAGATCGCTAGAAGGGATGCGGCCATTCGGATCTGGGTAGGTCAGCCCGTGCCACCATCAGCCGTGTGCCCCACCCGCCCTACACCGTCCCTGCTGGGACACTGGCGCTGCCGACACCGACGACGCCGTCGACCGCGATCAGCGCCGGCGGACGCAGGGCTCAACCGACTCCGATGGCGCCACGCCGCTGTCACCATAGCAACCCGATCCGTGCCGGCGACCTGCTTGGAACACGGCTTATTGGCAGCATCGCCGTTATGTGGGTCATGCCAACATGCATGACGACAACCGCGACTCCAGGCCCTAGGGAATTCCGTCAGACGCAAGCCATCTCTGTTTCTGTTTCGCCTGCATCGTGCTTTTGGCGGCGAAGCATAGCTACCGAAACCTGGGTGACTGGTGCTGGAGTCTGTTAATGCTGCAGACGTCTAAATTGCTTCGGCACAACGCAACATTGGAACCGTTACTAACTTTTCCGACTCGCAACGACTTGTGGTAGCTAGGTTCGATGCTTTGACAGATCGTAATTGCGCTGCGTTCTGCATGCAGCCCGCTGTCTGGAGGATGGTTTTATTTTTTTAAAGGAAATGACACGGCGTCTCGATGAGCTGTGTATTTTAGACGTCCAAAGTATGCCATATCTTCCGGACAGCCGCAAGACATCATCACAACTGCTGCTGAATGCCCCGGCCTTGCCTGGATAAAACAGCGCTTACAGAACTACATTCGCTGCTTTCACAATCACATTCGGGCCTCCCGTTTTCGCCCAGCAGCTGTCGCATCAATACTTTATATCACGCGATGCTGATTACCACGCGTAGGTAGCCGTTGTGTGTCTTCCCACAAACCGCAGTACAATCTATGCTCTTCGCCGTCAGGCAGGACGAACTGTCCATTCACAAACAGTATCGGTCCTGACAAACACGGTTGGTATCGACAATCACGGAACGGAACGTCCTGGTGTCCTGCGCGGAATCGAACATGTGCGAGTGCAATCAATGCAACGTGTTCCAGCTTCAATAGATGCGCTCACTGCCATGGCCCAAGGGAATACCACATGTTCGACGCAACTGTTCGCTGCCATTAAGCGTCCCTTAAATGGAGGTAATTGTGTTATTGTGCAATATTTAGCAACTGATGTAGCGTGTATGTCTTGTTAGTGTTCTGATCTGGACCAGGTCATCCGAAACATGCATGCTAATTGTGTATCTTCTGCTCGAACCGATGGGTGTGCATTAAGTTCTAATTATGCTGGCAGCAGAACACAAAGAATTCGACAACATGCTAACGACCGTTTTCTTTTCGAGGAGCAAGCCTCAGTCAGGCACCGTCAACATCGCTCATAAAGCCTTTGCTGTCAAAAGCAGTCACCTCCACCCAAGGCACATACAATCTTGATTTGTTCAAAACAAACACGACTATGCATGATTCCTGCGTCGAAAATCTGAATGCTGCCTACTATAAGGCATTCATGTCTAGCCTAGCGATCGCGCCTCTCGGCACGTTGTCACTAAAAGTGACCAGATAGTGAAATAACAGTCACTAATAATGGCCATTTGCAGTGTTTCTAGATCAGGTCACATCCGCTCCGTTTCAGTTACGCACACTGGTTAAAGAACCATCATAAATAGAGAGGCGTTCTGGCGACGCGGTACCCACAGTCAATACCGAACCAGCGTCGGCGGTGCGGGAGCCGGGCCCGTGCTAGAGGTACCGGTGGCGTAGGAGCCGGGCTCGGGCCAGTGATACCCGGCATTGCCCGCCATCAGGAAATGCTGGGCCAGATAAAAGTGGGAACAGGCAGGGGACGAGTGGCCATGCCTCCCATCTTTATGAAATTTGTGCATCGACCGTTGGCCACGAAAGAAAATGATTACATTTAAGGAAGAATTTACACGACAGTTGTTCTGTTGTTTCTGCACCTTTATTGGCTTGTAAAGAATGCCCTAAAAACCAATTATGGTGCTAGCGATAGGTAAATGTTGTTGGTTACGACGGCTTACGTGCAGGGTATGAACGCCACCTTCCTTGGATAAAATACTGTATTTCAGATTTTAGAAGTTTATCAAACCTAAACTACGGCAGCGAGTGTAAATTAATGTACAAAGCGTAACGAAATGTTTTTGATCGAAAATAGTATGATTTCATCCGTATCACTTAACTGAAAGATATCAAAAAGCCCAATGGCGTTTCAACGATGACCGCATATATAGCACCCGTACACGCAGACGAATCTGAATATCAAAGGCAGGGTCAATATGTAATCAAATATAAAGCTAAAAAGAGTCGACATTTACGGATTTGAATGGCTTTCAGACAAATACAATGCTTTTTAATACCTCAAAGCATTTTCAAAGCGAACTTATTGTTCGTGTTGAGACACGACACCTCTAGATCAGCGCACTTTCATGAGCCACTAGAATATTTTAGAGTGAGCATACGACCGATGCACGAAAACAACTTCGAAATGCACAGAGTGTCTGACATTAATCATCTGCTTCAAGCGTGCGCAAACACATGACAAGCCTTGGACCGGTGAGCCTATTGGAATTGACATCATTCCATTCGAGGACTATATTTCTGGCTCCCTTAACTACCACCTACAATATATGATACCTTCCATGCCAACAATCAACGATAATGAGGCTTTGTGGTAATAGCTTCTCCGTTGGTCATGAAGCCCCTGTGTCGCTGACAACGGCCAGCAGCAGTTGCTTCTACAACGAGAAGTACCCAACGCAGGTGCGCTATCTGGGTGCAGGGGGGGGGGGGGGGCGCTCAGTCCTTGTGCGGGTTCACGTTGATGACGGACACGCCCACTTTCTTCTGCTCCATGCTGGTGACCTGGGTGTTGGCCTTGTTCTTGTGGTAGACTACCTCGCCGGCTAGCGTAATGAGAGCCAGCACGAGCCCGGCCAGGGTGGCGATGAACACTCCGCCTGCGGCAACACGCCAGCATCGCATCATGACCAGCACGTGATGTACGGGCATGAAGGCACGTGATGTACGAGCATGAAGCCACGTGATATGCGGGCATGAAGGCACGTGATGAACGGGAATGAAGCCACGTGATGTACGGGCGTGAAGGCACGTGATGTACGAGCATGAAAGCACGTGGTGTACGAGCATGAAGGCACATTTTGTACGAGCATGAAGGCACATGAAGGCACGTGATGCACTAGCACGAAGGCACGTGATGTACGGGCATGAAGGCACGTGATGTGCGGGCATAAAGGCACATGTTGTACGAGCATGAAGGCACGTGATGTACGAGCATGAAGGCACGTGATGCACGAGCATGAAGGCACGTGATGCACGAGCATGAATGCACGTGATGTACGAGCATGAAGGCACGTGATGCACGAGCATAAAGGCACGTGATGCACGAGCATGAAGGCACGTGATGTACGAGCATGAAGGCACGTGATGTACGAGCACGAGGGCACGTGATGTACGAGCACGAAGGCACGTGATGTACTAGCACGAAGGCACGTGATGTACGGGCATGAAGGCACGTGATGTACGAGCATGAAGGCACGTGATGTACGGGCATGAAGGCACGTGATGTACGGGCATGAAGGCAGGCGTTCAGGTCACGAGTAATCGACATCATCATAACAATAAGGTCGTGTGCTCTCTGTACACTTACAGTACATTTATTTCCGCATCACGATGGTAATTGTAAAATCCTGACACCCTCTTCCGTCAGGCGTATCAGCAATGGTTACGACACTTTGGCTCAGACACTGCGGCAGCTTTTAGCTGGTGCGGTTGAGACACCAATGAACCGCTTTACGTTCATTTTCAAGCAGCCGCCAACAAGGAGATTTGTGGGATTCAAGCACTTCCCTGCTTTGACATTTTAGATGGGAGATTCCAGCTGACAGTGGCTTGTTCTAATCGATATGATACCTCATCAACCATTTTTTGGCAAGTGTTTTGTTCTTGTGCACGTGTTGTTCTCGTATCATTTCCTGGTAATACACGTGATGATTGTATCGTATGGATGATGTGGAAACTCTGAAATCGTCTCGCAAGGCTCCAATAACAGAGAACATTCTAAGAGAATTATGGCAACCGATTTGGCAGAAGAACGTTCAAAGAACACACCAACCAGCATACATAGCATCAGGTCAATGCATACCAATCACCGAAAGCTGATGTCTACTCAATTAAATCCATTAAAATCGGACTAATAGTGTTTCAATGTTTAAAACAATGTTTTCAAAGACGAACAGACAGCAGAGGATGTATTTACCACTACCACTGCGGTAAAAGATGAAAATAGTATGCATAGATAGAGATTCCGCATGCAGTAACTTTGCAGTGCAAAATAAACCCGAAAACATCCAATAGAAATAAACAGGAAACTCTATCAGTCATCGTGCAGTCTTCACCTGCGTGTTTTCGCCTTGTTAATAGACGAAATTGCCTTGGTTCTATCACTTGCATCAGCTGAGCGCATCGGTGACGTTTTTCCCGCCGGTGAGGTGGCCCTTACCCAGACTGTGTAGCGTGATGCCCTCGCTGTCGCCGCGACTGGGGCAGTCCCCTCTGAGGGATGCGTTCCAGTACTTGGCAGTCAGAGCTTCGAAGTAGCGGTCCTTCTGCAGTTCCAGAATACTGCGGACATGGCCAGGCCGCCACGGGTAGATAGTCATTGGTGCGGGGTTCGCTGGGCGCTTCGCTGGACTGATGTCTATAGGCACCCACGCCTGAGTACCGATGGATTGGAAACACTCGCTATGGCTGTGTAGCAATGGCAGTATCAAGGCCGGAGAGGAAGGGGACAAAATTATGTAAGCGATGGTTTAACATGATAATGAATCTTTGCATTGTTTAAATATATGGCGCGTACTGATGGTCTGTTCTCATAGGCGCTGGGCGCTTATACCTGCACATAATAGCCGGCTTAACCAGCACCGGGACCCGCGGAGTTCACATCCAATGACATCTGGAAGGTTCTGTTATTCTTATGCTTTGCCCCAATGCAGATTGGACCACAGATGAGTTGTTTCCGTGTCTCATTCATCGTAAATGTGTGATTACGTCTCCGTATGCAACGAAACGCATTATCCTGTCGCGGGGTAGGTCCAGATCAGTCGAGTACCACCCAATTTAGATCAATAAACACACGATTACTATAATATGTGTGTAATGATACACGTAAATATGATTACTAAGCGACAGACACGTTGACCGATGCTACCGACAAATGGATCGCATGCACTCCATTCAAACTATCACACACACACACACACACACACACACACACACACACACACACACACACACACACACACACACACACACACACACACCACACACACACACACACACACACACACACACACACACACACCACACACACACACACACACACACACACACACACACACACCCACACACACACACACACACACACACCACACACACACACACACAACACACACACACACACACACACACACACACACACACACACACACACACACACACACACACACACACACACACACACACACACACACACACACACACACACACACACACACACACACACACACACACACACACGACGGCCGTGGACTGTTCCGCACTGCAAGCTCAGCGTCCACCGTACGTACTTTTTGCTGATCTCGTCCTGCAGATGGCTGCCCTGCTGGACGGCGATAGGCGTACGGCTGCTCGGCGAACGGCTCGCCCACCTGGGTCAGGTTGCAGTTGCGGTACACCTCGTAGCGTACGATCGAGGCGTCGTGGATGAAGGCGTACTCCCCCTTTTTATTGGCCAGAACCTGCCGGCGCAGCGATGGCGTGGGTGCGTTTGTGCGACGGCTGGGTAGCGGCGATTCAAGCTCGGTGAGACTGACGGTTAGCGCAGAGTTAACGACTAGCTGTCAATCCGGTCAACCAGCTGCCAACAATTAGCCGACGATTATGGAAACCGTGGACGGAAATAGACCTTCGCTTTCCTGGATGGGGGATGCATGTTCTATCAGATTATTCCATGGGCTTCGAACAGACAGGGGTGCGGAGTGATTTTGAAGGTAATAAATCCACCTCCGTTATCAGTGACCATCTTCCTGGTAGGCTGACAAAGCTGACACCAATACCTCCCCGGCCAAGGTCGGGAGAAGAGAGCCGTAGCCGAGACAAACCTTATCGAAGCCGACACTGTCGTTTCGCACCATGCCCGTCTTCTTGATGACGTTGAGGATGTGAGTGTATTGCTCCTTTATGGGGTAGTCCCAAACGCGGTACTTGGCCTGGTCCGTGGTGGAGTTGAGCGTCATCTCCTTCCACACTCTGTGGTGGCCGGCTCAGCGAGTCAGGGCAGAGCCGACATTGCGATGCGTTGCACATCAGTGGAGGTAACACCATTTACGCATCCGAGAGTGGTGGTAAAGTTTCAAATAGCGAAATGGCGCTTTGAAATTTGGATCAAAGACGGTGATTTCTGGTCAAATGATCATATCAAACTGTAGAATCAGCGGACGCATTCAGTGCTTTCTGCAACATAAACGTCTATGTTCGTAGCGAAATTACCACAGAACACATCGGAACATAACTATATGCGATACCTAACCAAATGAAGCTGAAGTCTCCCACAAAATATACGTACCAGCTACTATGTCCCGACATGGATATATGCGATGCTTTACCAAAATGCGTCTGAAGTCTTTTGCGGACTGTAACGGCTGCCAAAACCGTGCAAAGATGGGCCACGTGCATGCGGCTCACTTCCTCGCTGCGGGCTTTTCCAGTGGAGGACCGGGGTGGAGCACATGCGACAGTGGGGCAGCATTCAGCCCGCGGTCATGGTTGGGCAAGCAGCTGGCGTTCACACAGCGAACAGAGCTGAAGCCGCGAGAGCAGGGCACAGTGGAATCTTGTTCTTGGCCGAGACGTCGGGAAGGAAAATCGTGACTGATGTAAAGCCACAGAAACTCATAAGTGAAGGCTTACCCAAATATAGCGTGTTTTATTGGGGGACGACGTGAAACTCGATTTCGGCGAAATCATGCGCAGACATTTTCAACAGCCCGCCGAAAACCCATGTAAAAGAAGAGCAAAGCAAAGCACGACTTAATGCGAGAGCACAAACGTATGACATCGATGACGATGCGCCCATATATAGGCATGCAAAAAACCCGTACGCATTATGGACACAACCTGTTCTCACGAAGGCCTTTCACGGAGCCCAAGCGGCTTGGGAATGCTGGTGACGTCACCACAGCGCTGGTGATGACGTCACCACACCGTTGGCGATGTACCGGTCGGCCCCTGAGCTGGCTGTGAGGTCGGCCGGCGGCGCGCAGCTCACCTAAACAGCTCCTCCTCAGCGGTGGCCATGTTTTGGAAGTACTCTAGGATGGAGGAGTTGGCTACAACCGTGTACTCGATGCGCGACTGGCGGGCCAGCTCCTCCAGCGACTTCACTGTCGTCTGCAGCAGCGACAGACGCGGCCGGGGACGGCATTAGCCGCATCGGGTGGGCTGACCGCATCGCCCGTCACTGGCCCTAGCGCCACAGTGACGGCCGGCTGGTCAGCGCCGCACCCAGAAATCACGTGTCACGTGTCAGGTGCGCGCCCAGAATCAGTGTCACGTGCGAGCGCCTCGCCACAGGCGCGGCGTGCAAGCGAAGAGACGGTGACCGAGCCCGCTGACACCGCGGCTCGCGTCATCACGTCAGCTTCTAGCCGCTCTCCCTTGATAAATGGTGTCGTGGCAAGGCTCCCAGCTGGACCAAATAGGTATCCCACGCCTTTGAAATATACATCAGTCGTGTGGAGGGATACCAATCTCGATGCAAGATTGTTCAGAATTTCCTAAGACCAGGGTAATGAGCCCATAGGGAACTATCGGGGCCACTACCACAATTACAGATCAAGTTGCTGCTATTCGTACCTGCTATTGCAACGTTATATATTTACTTTTTTCGTGATCTGTACGAGTATGCAGCTGCTTTTGACATTGGTTACACAGATATAGGGATTGCGTTCCCTGCGCTTCAGAAACCGGGCTACCTGTTACTAGGCTATCATTTACGCTTGCTTTATTTTCTTCCATCGAAGATATTTCAAAATGCGGGAGCAGATCACCAAAAGTCATGGCGGGTACGTAAAGGCATAGACCCTTTCCTTTTACCGGCCCTCCACGTCTAAAATGTTTCTGATATATTTGATCCTCAACTTCTGCGAGTGACAAGCCTCGGTGCATTAATCTTTAAATCATCTTATAAAATCTAACAGTGGGCAAAAATGCACTGATCCCGTTAACTTTTTAAAGAGAGAATCGTCCTCGCTTGTGGTCGTCACAGCGTCCAAGGATTCAAAGGATGAAGGTAACTTTAAGTGGATGCAGGCATGCATGTGAGTTTGCAGATTCCCTCAGACGTGGCAGAAAGTGATGCGTTTTAGAAGCATGCAATGTGGCGACGGCTGACTGCTGCCGAGAAGTCGCAGCACGGCTGACTGCTGCCGAGAAGTCGCAACACGGCTGGCTGCTGCAGAGAAGTCGCAGCAGTCAGCCGTCGCCGGCGACAGTCAGGTGTGATGGCTCAAAAATTGTGTTCAGCAGCGCGCATGTCAGTGGGTGATAAATCATAACACCAAGCGAAGCATATTCCTGGGAATATCTATGATAGTTCTGCCATTGGCCAAACATACGACTACATTGGCCAAACATAATGCATTCAGCCATTGGCCAAACATACGACTGGCCGTATTGCTACCATAAGCCGAGTTTGTAAATGAAACACTTGCAATGCAGGGCAGCTGTCTGAATTTTGGACTGTTTTAAACTGTATTCTGCGTATGGCTTACGTTCCGCGTATGCATGCAATTACATTGCATGGCCTCAAACGTTAGATCAAAGCGCAGTCCAAGGCGGCGTCCTCTATGCACAGTTAGAAGTGGGGTCATGTGTGCGGAAAAACCCTCAGTGCGAAGGGCAGAGCTAAAAAATTGCAATGAAAAGCCGGGCTGGCGCGCCGCAGACACTCTCAATACGTTTCATGGAGTAAAGCAACATCGCGTGTTCCCGATGTTTCTAGTTTTACTAGTTTACCTCAAGTTTATAACTGTCAGCATGTATTCACGCACATTTTGAGCGTAGAAAATTGGTGATGCAGGGGTAAGTGAACCTGTATGTTACTTCGTGCGCTCGCCACTGGGGGTGGGCCGCAGACTTGCAAACGGACCCCTCCTTCCAGAACTCCTTGCTTAGTTCGCAGGGCCCTACTCTGGATAGGAAACAAGTCGAATCCGTGGAGACACAATACAATTTCTGGGCAAACATCGTTCACTTTGCTCATGAGTCGGCTGGCAGGATTTCACCCCTTCGCTATTCCCACCTCTACCATGTAGGTCTGGACATTGCTTCCGACAAGCCCAACAACAGTCAGATGCAGACATGCTGCACCCGGTCCAAACAGATGCACGTGCTCGCGAGTGTTGCGCCGGTAGTGGTCTACTACACGGATAAATCACCACCATGCGCCAGTCGGACATCGATCGACCGCGGGGTGGGTGTGATTACATGGAGGGCGATTCGTCGCGCTTCATGGCCACGCACTGAGCTAGGACAATTGAGAGCGCCGGACGTTGGTTCTCTTTCACGTGGTGTGGCTGTCGAGCGCGAGGGTTTCGAAACCTCGAGATAAAGTGCACAAAGCCTTACATCGCAATGAGCGTAATGTTGCACAAAAAAAACTACAGCAGTCTCAGATAGCGTTGAAACAAATACCTATCGGCATGCAGGAGGCCACTTTTGGATTTGATTGGTCTCATCTTTTGACTTAACTTCGGCCAGCCCAACGAAATCAGCACATAGGCCGCTTCACCCGTCAGATATTTGTATCGAATCGCATAGCAGGACATCAGATCAAACCGTTCTACACTAACATTTGTACACCGGCATTAACACACCCGGTCCTAACTCAGCATCAAATCTAGAATGTACAAAAACCAGGATAAGCAGGAGCAAGGCCTATCGTTTATCGTCAGGCCTATCAAAATGGCCGATGCATCTTGTTATCGAAGTGCATGTACCCACTCGTTGTTGTTCCCATGGGGGCCAAACATAACGCACTGCAATCGTTAAATGACGAGTAGGTACATGATGGTGAAACATAACGCTTCCAGGCGAAAACGCTATTTGAACATACTTGATATTCTTGATCTTTACTCCCGTTTTCCCATAGTTTTTGTGCATTTTAATTTCCTTGCCAAATTTGCTTACTGTTTAACGATGCCAGTGGAAAAAGTACCATCTTGAATACCTTTGAACCCGAATGTTTCCCAGACAAGATATAGCTGTATCGGCAGCTACAGACGCCGGGCGGCGGCCGGCCTCGTCACGTGTTTGCGAGGCGCTCCTGGGTACGCGTTCTTGACCTTCCCTGACCAGGGTACTCGGTTCTGCACCATAGTGACCTCCATGACCCTCACGGCATGGACTAGAGAGCGCGCAGTGCGTGCAAGATGCGAAGCGAAGCGGTGAGCTAAGCGACACTCATAACACGTGTCTGACCACCTAAAGAGGGCGTTCTCGGCATGAGCCATGTTCTGAAAGTAGGAGTCCGTCGAGCTGCCGTCCACCACCGAGTAGATGATCTTACTCTGCTTGGCCAGCGCCTCTAAATTCTGCACCGACGTCTTCAGAGAAACGGGAGCTGGGTGAGAGCGGGCGGCACAACACAGAGGCGCAGCCAGCGCAGCACTGAAGCGGTGGCCCGGTAAGATGGCGGTCGTTTATTGGAAAGAGTTAGCTACATGCACAGGAGCGTTTAAGACCACAGCTTATGACGACCATGTCGCGTTTGCCGGTGTTGTTGTCTTTGTTTAAATCACACACGCAATTGATGGATCACTGTAGTAGCTCTCTTTCATTTGTCAAAGTTTGGACAATTTACCGTTGATATGATTGTACGATCGCACGCTAAGCATGCGCACTTCATCAGAAGAGGTACAGTGATGCTGGCCACTCAACCACGCGCATTTCCTCATTCCTCGCATTCTATTTTTCGGCCGGCACCATGCCATGCCCTCCCCCCTCCCCAATCTAAACCGCGCTTTGGTGACCCAGCTGACCTGCCTGATTTCCACTTATGCCCTGAGGCTCTGATCCCGCCCCCTCCCCTGCCCCCTGCCGGCGCCGTTCTCACCTGCATTCGCTCGACCGTCAGGAAAGCGGCCAGGTTGGCGGTGAACGTGGCAAGCATTAGTACGACAAACAGCCAGTAGGCGGCCACTAGCGTGCGGCCCGAGAGCGCCTTGGGCGCCTCGCCACCGCCCTGGGGTGTGAACGAGGTCAGCGCGAACCAGAAGCTCTCCTTGAGGGTGAAAGTCCTGCCGGTGTCAGGGCACAGGTTGTCAGAAGGTAGCGAAAGTTCGTCGGAGTCAATGCAGGACGATGACAATGCGAAGTGCAAATTGAATTCACTTTTAGCATGCGATCTGACTTTTGGACGCTGCTGAGTGGCTTATGCTTCCCTGGTCCGGCTCTCATCCGGTTTATTTTGAACAGGATAGCTCAAGTACAATACGTGATTCAAGTCTGGTTATGATGGTTAGCTATTTGCGCGCGTTATTCTGCTGCTAGCCTGATAAGGTACTCGAAATGAATTGCACAGATAGGCTGTAATCCAAACCACAGACTTCCGCTACCAAACTGGACACGTTGACTCCACACACCTGCACGGGTAGGGGTAGTTGTCGGGATTGTTCTGTGCGCTGTATGGGGAGAACTTGTCGAGCACCCAGATCATGAGGCCGGTGACGACGAGGGCGCCGACGATGCTGAACCACACCTCCTTCTTGAGCACCGTCATGAAGCGAAAGATGGAGTACTCGGGCTCCTGCTTCCTCACCACTGTCGGGTGGTGGCCACGGCCCGATTTTTAGTGGTCAGCGGATAGCCTAACGGTCTGGTCCGGCCCGTGGGGCTCTCTCTGGCCGAGGCTTATCTCAGAGCAGGTTAGGTGGGGCCAGAGCATCGCGTGAGCGATAGTGGCGTGCCCGAAAACAGAGTAGCCGCTTCTTTGTTTTAATGACGAGTGCGGCAAGCATAGCACCGGTGGCTAGTGTTCCCAGGCTTATGGGTTTGCAAGATGATGGCAGCCTGTGATGTACAAACTAGCATAGTCTATGAAAGAAGAGTTTGTGATACACACAGAGCACAATATGCCACAAACGTGTTTGTAGGTGTGAAGCCAGAAGCGTGTTTGAAGGTGTGACGGGCATACGCACCGATACTGATGCCGGACTGGTCGAAATAAGGTGCGACGAAGTCGATGACCTCCTCCCTCTCCGAGGTCATGGTCAGGGCCGCAATCACAATGTCAGTGTCCTGCCAAACGACAGCTGTTGACGTAAACATGGCATCTCATGAATATTTGTCAAGTGCTCTGGTCTCCATCGAAGGCATCACCTGAGTCCCTTTCACCTTACGTGGACGCAGACGTCTGTGAGCGTACAGCCCATGAAACGTGACAGAGAAGATTGCTTTTACTTTGTCACGCCATTGACAAAATAAAACTTTCGAGGGCAAAATAAGCATGCAGTTTAAAGAACGTTTCGGCCAAGGTCATTGCAACATTCTTCCAAACTTACAACACCCATATCGCCACTTAGTGAACACGCTATCACACAGTCCATCGCTTCTCTTATGTCATATATTTTACCAGTTCTTTCCTCATCGTTTGTTCGCTGTAGCTGGGCCATGCCATAAGCACGTAATAGAAACCAAACCTCCAGGGCACCAACCAATTGAGCCATTGTATGTCGAGCAAGCTGCCCAAAAATGTGTGCCGTAACCTCCCCCATTAAGTGCTCGAGTCTCATCATCGCAAGCGTTACCTTCTTCAAGCCCGTCCATCCCTCATCCCAGAGTAGCTGCAGCGTCCCTTGCGTCTGCCCCCGCCTACCCACCTTCTCTACGAGGTCGCCCACCAGACCGCTCCACTTGCTCGTTTGCACGTTCTTGGCCCCGAAGGCGCCGTCCGCGGGGAACACCAGATCGTAGTTGAACTCCATCTTGTCAGCCAGCTTGTCCAGCAGCTCGATGCAGTAGCCGCCGTACACGGGCCGGCCGGACGGGTCGCGCACCGGGTCACCGCGCGAGTTCCGCACCATGAACGTCCACGGGTTAGCCTGGGGACGGACGGCGGGGCCGGGGTCGTGTTGGGGCCTCAGCTGAACCGGCGGACGCACGCCCGTCAGGCGGAGACGTGAAGGCTAAACCGCAGGCTTGCGTTGCGCACTGGCGCGGCGATGGTTGCTTCAGAAAAGGTCTTTTTACGCTACCATGAAAAGACAACGACCTTATTTGGGAACAAACCTAAAATGCGTGAAAACTGGGATAAACGGGTGCAAATCTAGGGACTGTCGCCAGGCCCATCAACATTATTGGTAAATTACGGTATTTCATGATTCGGTCACACGGGACCAAACTGGCGAACTTAAAATAGCGAATAGGTCATGAAAATGGAGGAAAACTCTTCAGTGGAAAGTACAAGATTTACGGGCTATTTTGATATACGCATGGTTACCGACGATGGGGTTGGCTCCTGTTTATCTCTATTGTGCATTTCACATTTGCTACTAAATTATGTCTCCGTCTTGTAGTGCATTAAAATGGTTTAATTCACTTCCGGAAGACACTAGCCTAAACTTTGAACGAGCGGGGCCAAAATGTTGTTTTCGGATAGTCAAAAGTAAGTCACCTTATCTTCATAAAGCTGCATTCCTTCCAAAAAAACCGCTGTGAAAGCGGTTGTTCCGAGTCCAGCCGTTCAACAGATGAATGCAACTTGGTCGTAGCGTATTTATACAAGCGTGATATATTTTGCTTTTGTCATGATTCCACGCGTGGCTGGTGCTAGTGTGGTCACGTATTTGTGTAAGGCACAGCTTGTTTTTCACAACAATTCGCGTTCAATTTTTCCCTAGCCAAACGCCTGTTAGCTCAGTGCTACTGCGCGCTCTGATGCCGTCAATACCGTTTGTTCCGAAGCGAGTGCTACCGCTCGCTCCAATGCAAGTGCTATCTTACACTCCAACACCACTGTTGGTGCGTCTTCCATTTTCATTGCTACCGTACGCTGCAATACCATTGCCACTGAACGCTGCAATTCGGGTGCTACCGCAGGCTCCAGACGCAACATGTTGACCCGATGACATGTTAGTGGCAGCGCGCGTCCAATTGGCACTGGTGACGTCACGATCGGCTCCGTGTGTGCACAGGCCGGCGGCCTGTTTGTGGGAGCGGCCTGGGAAGCCGGCGGCTGGCCAGGCGATTTGTCACGGCAGCGACGGCGTCTTTGTGTGATGACGCCGGCCGTTCCATGGCCGTAATTGTGCGCGCTATGCAGCACCGGCGGGCGGGCGCTCGCGGGGCGCTCGATCGAAGTCGCCCCGGGCTCCGAGGTGACCGTCCCACGGCCAGTTCGGCGCCGCCCCAAACACGACCGGCCCGTTTGTTCGCCGCTTTTACGATAACTCGCCCGGGTTTTGTGATCAGTGACGGGTTAAGCACCACCTGCGAGAATATGTGCGGTTTAATGTTTGCCACGTGCAGTTGAATGTGCGGTTTAATGCGCCACGGGGAGGGGGATGGTATCTTGCCCCCACCCAGCTTACAAAGTCGGTTGGCCGTGGACCGTGATGCAGGTCCGGGACATTAGCTTTCCTTTGCGGAGCAGGCTGAAGATGCGAAAGAGCGGAGAAACGGCAGACGCTTCCGGCGCTGGAGACCCGGAGTGGGGTCGGAGTGGTTGAAGCTGGAGCAGACGCAGCCGATGATGAGTGCCTCCAGCAGGATACCAGCCCTCCAAGCCGCTGGAAGGTTGCCATTTGGCGCGAAACCACTTACGCGGCAATAGCTGTAAAATTTCGTCCTGCACAACATGGATGACAAGAAAGTGTGTTATTTTGATTCTAGCTTATCATTATACAAACTTTTGCGCGCTCGCTTCGCCGTGCTAATGAAAAACGTAGAAAATCCAATTTTGCATCTTTTTCAGTTTAAATCACGATTCTAGGTGGCCTGGTTGCCGAGACATGGCGTGAAATGTGAAAACTACGGCCGGTAACGGCCGTAGTTTTCACATTCATCTTGCTGGCTCGCGCACGCATGACACGCAGCACGCGCGGCATGACGATTCACACGACGTGATTTTCTGTTCGGATGCCTATCAACGCATGCCACTTCCCAGTGGCTAGGTGCGTTGGGTGCTGCAATGCGTCACGACACCTTTAAACCTGTGAAAATTCGAAATTAAATATTTTCGAAGCTTGTGGGTGTGACATGTAACCTGTTGGTACGCACACGTGAAACACATGACTGACCATCCAGTTCCATATCGCGGCATACCAGTCCTGTGTGCCTATGTGCTCGGAGTACGGAAGTGTGACGTAAAACGTAAAAACCGACGAAATCAGCAAAGTGGATCTTCACAGCTAGTGTGCACGTGAAACTTCCCATCTTACGCCACGTGATTGTCCGTTATATTGCCTATCAAACCAGGGCGCTGGCAAGTCGCTTGGTGCGTTGAGTGCCGCGATATCGCAAAAACGTTTAAACCCGTCGAAAATAGACCACATTCATGCTTCGACACATAGGCGGCATGACACGTGGCACATGTGGCCAATCACTGCCATCTTATACTTCATTCCTTATCGAAGCGTGCCACTTCCGCGTGTGTCCGTGTCCTGGGTGCCGAGAATTGGCGCAAAACGTGTAAACCCGTGGAAGAAAGCAAAGGCCATCTTTAAAAGCGTACCACATGATGCGTGCGACCGTAGCATTTTGCATGGCACATGTTTTCGTGCCACACTCGGCTCGCTCCGAGCCGCAGTTGTCGAGATATCGGTGAGAGATAGCATAATCGGTCGGAGAGAGTTAGTTACGGCAGCCAGTCACGTGATCAGACGGCCGATTAATCTTGAAGGGACCAGCCGCTTCGGCCGAGAGACACTGGACAGCACCGTTCCTTTGCGGCATGAAAAGCCGCCGTGCAATCCATTAGTCTAGGCTCATTTGGGGGTGAATCATTGGAAAGTGATCAACAAATGGGTGATAAACGGAGACACGCTGGTGTAGTTTTCAACGCTAAATTATAAATGGTGTTGATGGTAGCGGCTTGTATTTGGCGCTGACTTTTTGAACTTGGTCGTTTGCAACTTACATTGCTATTCGCAACGTAACGGTGTGTTGCACAAACTTTTAGGACGTACTGAAAGTGTAGCTACTTCAATTTTGAATGCTGGCAATTAAAATTCACGCACCTATCTGCACTGTGGGCCGGAATATAACCCAAAGCGTAAAAACACGATAAAAATGGCCAATGCTATCTTTCCAACACGTGTGGACGCGCTATGTACCATGTGGCGCCTTAAACTTATACCAATCCGATGACCAATTCTGGAAGTTTCATATCGATGCGATATCGATCGATATATGCGATATCGATCGATGGTTATCAAGACATGGCTTCGGGAGTGGGCCGAGTCGTACCGTCATCCGGCGGTCGCAAATGTTGCGTCGCCCGTGTTAAAGCTATGGGGATCCTTCGACCTATTTTTGTTCACCACGCACTCACTTTGCGAAATGCAGAAATTTCACGGGACACTGCCGCGCCCTGCCATCAGCTCTTGGTCGTGACAACATTTCATTAAGAAATTCATCACCCTTTGGTCTGCGCAGGATCCCAAAGAATCGGTGGCATACACGCCCACATTGCTCCTTGAGTATAATAGTAGATACCAGAACCTCCTTCTGGAAACGGAATGTGTTGGCCAGCAGGATTAAGGAGTGTCCGAGGCACACCTTTTGATGTGGATGCCTCTGGTACTGCCAGTTGTTACATGTAGTAAGCAAGTGGTCAAACGTGTATGTTAATGGTTATTGATGCATGGTACATCTTTCATAAAAAACTAAGCTAGTTCCAGAAACAGGTAATCAGTGTGGTCAAAGTCTTACGGCAGCAGCACTATTCTGGAACTCAATTTGGTTGGCTCTTACTTCTCGTTCTAGTTAATTAGTGAGCCATCTGTTTATCACAACAAGTTGCGATATCAATTTCTCTCGCTAACAACGCAAAATACTCCATCCGGAAGTATGTTCCAAAGCCAGTAAATTGGGCTCGCACCTTGCAGGAAATGGAGGTGTCTATGGACCATAACAGCGATATTCATTTCATCCACGACCTTTCTACCCCCTGCCCGGCCTCCAGATCTTGGTGGCGTCACAGCACGGGCACCACTCGCCTGGTGAAGTCACAGTACGGGCACAACTCCGCCTGGTGCCGTCACAGCACGTTACAGTCGCTCTGCCTAGTGACGTCACAGTACGGGGCACCACTACCTAGTGACGTCACAGCACGGCGCATCACTCCGCCTGGTGACGTCACTGTACGGGGCACCACTGCGTCTGACGCCCTGTGCGAGACGCCACTGCACGGGGCACCACTGCGTCTGACGCCCTGTGCGAGACGTCACTGCACGGGGCACCACTGCGTCTGACGCCCTGTGCGAGACGTCACTGTACGGGGCACCACTGCGTCTGACGCCCTGTGCGAGATCTGCGTCACTTCGGGCACCACTGCTATGGACCCCTGTGCGAGGGACGCCAATGTACGGGGCACCACTGCGTCTGACGCCCTGTGCGAGACGCCACTGCACGGGGCACCACCGCGTCTGACGCCCTGTGCGTGACGTCACTGCACGGGGCACCACGCCATCTCACGCTTCGCGCGAGCATCGGAGCAAGAATGAGCAGCACCGAGAGCCCGATGCTGCGACACTGTCCCTCACATCACTTGACTTGGCATGGCACGTGACGTCATTTTCATAGCAGCGAAGGGAACCGACCACAGACCAGTCGTCGGTCCGTTGTATGACCAGCTGTGGAACGGACGCGCGCTGAGCTTTTTGTGAGGAGCGGCAAAGTGCAAAGTCGTGTTTCGCTAATCTTTTAGGTCTAAAAGTATCTCATCGCACACAGCTCGAGAGCACCTTCCCTGATTCCTTTTTAGGTCATGTTTATGAAAATGGTGAGTGGCGGGCAAGTGAATGCAATCACTATATGGTTAAATGCACATCTAAATATATTCAAACGCCATCCTGGCATACTCGTCTCCTTGCCTCTAACTTCATGTTTCTTACGAAGTTGGGCTAATTTTTGGTCTTGTTAGCTTTTGTGAAACCGGCAGGAAGCTCCGCGGGTAACACTTCGCGCATTAATGCAATTCTTTGGCTACAGGCGACTCTAAGCAGGCTGGAAGCTCGCCGCATGACATATCGACCTGGTTTAGTCATGGGGTAATGATTGGCGGTTGAAATTTACGACGCAGGTATTCGGGTACTGACGTGAAGCTAACTGGCTTGAAATTGACATACTCCGCGTCCGGCCCGTCAAAGCAGAACACCCTGGCACGCTATCATCATTAAACCCAAATATCAGGCCGCTGAGCACGTATCCTGCATGCGCACTCAAAGAGCTACGCCACGCTGAGTTGGAAATCCAGCGCAACCACTGCCACGACCCGGAGTCGCCAAGCCGGGCCTCTGTCGGCGCCTTCAGTCGCGACACCGCAGCAACTCACCACAATGACGCCAATCTTGAAGTGTCGCTTGATCTTGGTGAAGACGTGGTTGGGGTCGACGACGAAGCTGGCGGAGAAGCTCCAGCTGCCGAGCCGCTCTCGGTTGGTGGCGTCCATCTGCCACAGGTCCATGGCGGCCGAGGGCAGCAGGCGCTTCTCTTTCAGCTGCATGCTGACGCTGCTGGCGGCCGCCTGGGGGAGCGGAGACGGCTACAAGCGCGAGGTCACGCCCGTCGTGGGGGGGGGGGGCACAGGCGTGCAGGGGGTCAAAAGCGGGCACAATGCTACTGGCATGGGAGTGAACGGACAGACAGGGAGCACTTGGACGCAGTGACACAGTACCACTCCGGTACGGAAGTCAGCTGGAGTGCCCCCCCCCCCCCTCAACCAGTGGTGGCGCACTCTCAAGTCAGTTGATAGCCTGCAACACGTCAGTTGGCAGGCCAGGGATACCGACGGTACCGTCCAGGTCATTCGGTACCCATAGCCAGATCAGTGGTTGTGCATGTCATGCTATATGGTGGCTCGCCTCAGTCAATTGAAGTCTGTAGGTCAAATCAAGCCAAGTCAAGTCAAGTCTGCTCGGTTGGCCGTCCGGTCAGCGGGGCGCGTTGTCGGCGTCTCCGCCGATTAGCCCGGACCCGCTGACGCACGTCCGGTCGGTGGCGTGCGGGTCGGCCCTTGCGCCAGGAGCACCGGCGGCGCCCCGCTGCCCGGCTCTGGAACGACCGGCCGGCCAGGCGTCGGTGTGACATGAGGAATGGCCGCGGCGGGGGCGCTGCGCGGCCGGGGTCAGGCCGTCGACCGAGCGGACGGGACCGGGTGGCCGGCTCGCGCACCGGCCAGGAGTCGGTGCGCCGCCGACCACCGAACTCGGAGGTCGCCGGTGTCAGCCAGGCCCCACGGTTTCGCAGTTATGTGACACAGCGGCCTGGCCGCAGGCGACACCGGCCGTGTCACCGATACCACTTGCAAGAGTGGGCCGCTAGACGGGACCGACGGGAAGTTAGCAACAGACCACATCTGAATGGTGCCCTGTCGGGGGTCTGTTGTGGCACATCGACCATAGCTGGTGCTCTGCCTGCGCAGGGCGACGGGTTGGTGTAAGCATGACAGTAGAACACCGATGCGCAATGCAACTAGACGCAATGTTGGCAGGTCTCGAGGTAAAGCCTCTGACGAGCCGGTCATTGTTCGGTGAGGACGTGGGACGTAACCGCCCACCCGTAGCGGGGTGGGTTCGAGGCGCTTTAGGCGCTCGCTGTTTGCCTTTGACTGGGATGGTTTGCGGCCGGTGGCAGCGACCGCCTTAAGCGTCAGCTGACGTCAGAGAGCAGGACGGATCGTCGAACATTGTGTCACGTGACACTTCGCCACCAAATTCTGCCGCTGACCTGGAATTTCGCCATCAGATGGTAGGAGTCAAGGCTCATGTAACAAGCGCTGCTTAGTGTCAGCTCATATCTCAGAATTCATCCACTCAACAGGTTTGGACTAAATCTTAAAAACAGCGACCATAGAGGCGCAGTCGACTCCGCCGCGAGAACTGAGCCATATCAGTTGGGGCGACGGACAGTATACAGTCCTGCGATAAATAGTCAATGCTACATGCAGCGGCGTCCGTTTCGAACCGGTCGTTCTGTTTAATGCATCGATGGCGTGTTTGAAAGCGGCCTCTGTCCGTACAGCTGCCGCAGTTTTCAGCGTGTGCGCTCATGAAAAGGTCGTCAATGCCGCCATTGTGCAAACAGCGCGGCTGTCTGGCCCTGGCAAGTGGGCATGGCATTCACCGTGGAGCCGCCAGTGGAGGGCTGTCAATGCCCCCATTACAGCGCTAGCAGGACGCCCCAACCATTGTATCACCCCTGAAACGTCGATGACGATGCATTATTTCTGTGGTGTCGAAGGAGCAAAACAGAACACTGATCCAGGAGCGGGAGGATGCGCCGCCATCTTGTCCGACAATGCTCTACAGATACACGCACTGTTGGGCATCGGCGCTGTCCACGCATGTGCGTGCGGGTCAGGGGCTTTTGTTTATGGCCAGACGCGTGCTCTCTTTTCCTGAGGTGAAGACTGCATCTGCTGGCAGCGGGCAATGACGGTCAACGGTCTTATGAAGACTGGCTTGATTGTACAGTTTTCCTTGGCGTCAACACGCCACGCAGCAGATGGCGTCATAAAACTGGACCTAGTACCTTCTAGACAAAGTGAACATGGCGGTCATAGTCTCCTTCCTGTTTGCCCTAGCGGCGGTTAAAAATGAAAATAGAATGAGAAATCGCACGGGGTAAGTAAAGGGAGAAGAAAATACTGACTCCCATTTCAGTTGCACCGTCCAAAGACAACCAGGCCTAAGCGCCATTAGGTAAATTGTTAAGAAGTATTCTTAAGTTTCAACAAATGAAATAGATCCTATGTGCTGAGAAAAAGTAATTTGGCAACGTCTTGAACGCAACATTTCGCTCAGATTTTGAACTTAACATCACAAGATGCAGCTCTCCGAGCCACACCAAATAATATAAAAACTCCGAAAAATGACGTTTGCATCTTTATGCCTTCGGACGGCAAGATTGTCAAGATAGAACGGGTTTGTTTTCTTTTCATATCACATAAGTTGTTTACGGCACGGAGCTCACTGCCGCCAAAAAGCCTCTATCACCCGTGATGCAGGGCTAGAGGGCGCGTTACGTTAGCAATATGATTACCCATGTTCGTCCAGTACCACTTCTGACCCAATCTAGGATGGGTAGCTGTCGGGTTCAGATGCGTGCATCATCTCAAATGTAAGCCCCAGCAAGGAAAACGCTGGTTTAAAAAAAATTAAAGCAGCATTTGTAGGGGCAATACCATCGGATTCATAGTTTGTTGGTGGGTAACGACATGTAAATACATTTGTGTAAATGGTGCGCTTCGTTTCGCTCCCCGCATAACAGTACCCTTACATAGCATGAGGGCATTACTTGTCACGGTATAGAAAGCTGTAATCTCACATGGGTTACCACAAAGTACAAAAAAAGCATTGGCTATGTTTAACTTTATAACTTAAAAGCTGGGCAACGCTGTGAATAGCTCGGTCTGACTTCAAGTATGGTGGCGATCATAGGCGCGCTTGCCCGTACTTCATTACAGGCTAGTAGTCTGGTGTCCATGTAGACGAGCCGATGAAGTGCTCACAGGATGCAGTGGCGAAGCTCTGGCCCTCTGGAAATTACAGCGGGCTTTGGACTCGGCCTGATACGTCAGGGCCTTTTGCAGATTCCGCTCGGCTGGAACGCTTCGCATAACGAATTGTGATCGAAAAGAGGTGTTAGGGGCTGCCACATGCCTTGCCACGTCACCGATATATTCACGGAATATGTCGAGCATATCATCCCGGCCGCAGCGGAATAATACCGGACCATCCCGGCCGCAGCGGAATAATACCGGACTGAGCCCTCTGACGGACCGAATCCTTTTAGTGATGGGCCACGAGTCTTCACCGGGCGTAAACACCTCGCAAAAATGAAGTCTGGTGTGGACAATTTGAGATGTTGAGAATGAGCAAGAATCCACCAAAACCTGCCTTCCGACATCCAGACCGGTGACGGCTAACCTAGATACTTGCGCGTACTGTAAGTTGTGGGATACTTGGCCCGCGCGTGGGATTGGCCACTTACAATTATTTTGCTTCTGAAACATTCATCCCAAGAGTGGAAGAATAGTGTTCGAAAATGGTCCTTCGTTTACGATTTCCTCTTTTGGTGTTGAGTCAGTGGGTCGGTGACAGAGCAGCTGGTCAAAAAGTTTGGTCTTACCAACTCATACGCGTCGTATAAAGCGGTTGAAATCGAATTTCATTATTCGCCACAGATATTCGCCACTATAATTGTCCTGTCGTTCTTAAGTGACGCAGCTCATTGATGTAAATTTCTGAGTTTTTTTGCTGTTTGTCGTTGGTCCCTGCAACAATGCAACAAGCAACATTCAAGTTGCCTAATCACTGGCCAGGTGTACTTGAAAACAGTGGACAGTGGTGACGAACTCCCGATGAAAGCATTCAGGGACAGCTCTAATGTATAGACACATTCTCAATGTATCGCTGCCTCTCACCTTCCCCCTCACGATGCTCAACCTGTGATGTCCTACTTGTCTCTTGATATACTAATTTCACCTAAGTGTGCGTATTTTGGTTCGGGATGTCATGCACGATCAGATTAAACACAATACAAAAACAAAAGAATGGGCTCTAACGGGAACTTCGTTGTTTGCAGATCCCTGACACCAGTAAGTTTGTGTTTTTACTCAATGAGCTCAGAATCAACGCAAGTAATCCCTACCGCTACCGCAACGCTTCATGCCCAACACTTCACGCGTCCAATGTGGACCAAGTCTCTCCACCTCATCCTAAAGATTTCCACCTAAAACGAGGCATTCCTCCAATTCCCTCTTCCGTCTCTGGCTTTCCAGCTCTCTTGTCTACTCTCCTTCGCTCTCCCTCCTTCCCTCACATTTAACTACCCTCCCTTCCTGCCTCCATTCCTCCCACCTTCCCTCCCCCACTCCCTCTTTCTTTTCTTACTTCTTCCCTTTCTTTTCTCTGTCCTTCTTTCCTTCCCTGCTTCCCTTCCTCTCTTCTCACTTCTCTCCTTCCTTCCTTCTTTCTCCTCTCCTCCTTTCTCCCTCCCTCCCTTCCTCCATCCCTCCCTCAGGTATATCGTACCTGTTCGAGCCGGGTCGAGAAGTCCCGGGTCATAGTGTCCGACAGGGCCGTGGTGCGCCCACAGTCCAGCGCCTTCGGCGCAGTGATCCTGCCGTCCGCCGACATCTGGACGAACGCCGTCAGCACCACCTTGGTGCCCTGGCGAGCCGTCAGCGCCGGCAGCTGTAACCACGGTCGCAGTGCACCTCTCAGTGAAGAGCATCTCTGCTGGGGCGTGACTTCAGCCGTGGCTCTGTTCCCACCACGCAGTTCACACGATGAGCTAGGGCATGATTGAGCTTCACTCATGGCTGCCAAATATTGGCAGCTCCGATGGAGTTGAGGATAATGAAAGGTGACTTTCTGGAATGCTTCTCGAATCAAAGGCATTTTAGCGTTACAGGCGTTTTCATGACCTCTAAGCCCTGCGGACAGGCGGAATAGCTTGACACATTTCTAAGTGTCTGGAATTCAGGAAAGAAAGCCAGGTGGATAAGTTGTACTGTGCTTCAATCATCTGCTCTCGTCTACTTGGTGTTTTTCTACATCTTCAAAATGCAGAAAGATGCGTCAAACAATTGTTTATTTGCAGGTTTGGTGGCGTTCTGAAAGCACATTTGGTAACAAGTTGGGCTTCATGCTTCTAAAGGTCATTAAGAAATTAGCCTTTCAAACATTATTCACCGTGGGAAGACTGGTTTCTCTGTTCAAAACGCAGGATGAGATCAGAAACGTGTCGAATTTTGTTCCCTAGAGTGAGCACAGGCACGGTGGTGAGCGTCAAGCCTCTCAGACAGTCAAACGTCATAAAAGGAACAGCGAAACGCTAAAGCAAACGCTGTTCGCTCGGCTGCTCAAACACGCTTGTGTTGGCAACGCCGCCGCTCTCCTGGGCAGACTGTGGCGCAGGAGCTCACTTGGAAGTCGTTGGGACAGGTGCAGTCGGGTGCGAGGCCGACCAGACGGCAGCACGCGCCGCCCGCCACGTTTACCACCGTGATGGCCGTGCGCAGCGAGGCCTGGTTGAACTCGGCGGCACGTCCGTCCGTCAGCACCACCGTCCACCACGAGTCCTTGGTCATCAGGCCCGAGGATGTGGCCTGGCGAAAGAAGGAGGTTAACACCACCGTTTATCACGAGTCCTTGGTCCTCAGGCCCGAGGATGTGGCCTGGCGAAATGAGGGGGTTAACACCGCCGTCCACCAGGGGGTCCGTGGTCATCAGGCCCGAGGATGTGGCCTGACGAAGGAGGAGGTCAGCACCACCGTCCACCACGAGTCCTTGGTCATCAGGCCCGAGGACGCAGCCTGG
The DNA here is from genome assembly GCF_011947565.3 of Pollicipes pollicipes. Classification (NCBI taxonomy): domain Eukaryota; kingdom Metazoa; phylum Arthropoda; class Thecostraca; order Pollicipedomorpha; family Pollicipedidae; genus Pollicipes; species Pollicipes pollicipes. The sequence goes on from NW_023596818.1 coordinate 21,014,905, forward strand.
CGATGACAAGGTTAACACCATCGTCCACCATGTCCGTCCGTCCACCCTTTTAATTGACTATTGTTTAGAAGTCCGTGACTTGCGGTGTGCTGAAAACCAAGCAGAAGGTAAGCCACCAACAGTCACGCAACAAACACTTAAGCACGTGCTCTGATCCTAGAAATCCATCGCATCAAAAGGTTCAGACCCAATATTTACGAAGTCTTGTGAAATAAAGCCACATGATCTTAGAACTTTTAACTGCCAAATTACGAGATGGAAAACCTGGAAAATAATTCGTAGAAAATCCAGCGAGCGAACCAAGGCTTTACCGGTCCTCAACTCAGGCCTTCCAACGCGGGCATGGGGGCCCACAAAGCTGCACTCAGGCGTGCACGGCGCTACTATGAATCCAACCATATGCATATGTATAGCCAACTTGCGCAGACTTAAATCACTAGAAAGTGTCCACTCCATCCAAGCGCTGCATTTTACACCGGACTATAGGGATGTAGTGGCATACACCACTGCGGCAGCCGCCACTTCTTACACTAGCCATCAGCTGGTTGGCGCGCTCCGTCTCGGCAAAGATGACGTAGTAGGTGGGCGTGGGCCGGATCTTCTTCAGGTCCTCCACGATGTTGTTCTCTAGCCCCTCCATCACCACCACGCGCAGCACGGTGTTGCCCAGCAGATACAGGATCGACTGATTCATGCCTGCCACCAGTGACGCACGCAGGCTTTGGTAGTTGACAACGGTGTGGGGGTGGGGGGGGGGGGGAGGGGACGGCTCAATCTTGTGCTGATAACTCAGTTTAGCCCGCCGGAGGCGCACGCAATTTGTTGCGTGGCGTAAAAGGGGTTGGCATGTTCTCGACCTAGTTATTTCTTGTCGTCTACCCAAGAATGTCCAGTGTCAACATTTGTTCCCTGACATATCAAGCATGCAGGTAATACAGAGGATGAGGGGAGACACGCTACGTCAGGGTTACTATGTGCATACTAGAGCCCACCGCACGCCACTCGCTTAGCCAACACTCAGGCGGCTAGGAGTGGGTACAGACGGCCGAAGCGCTCTCCGGCGCCTGGAGCGAGGTACAGACGGCCGACCCCTCTCAGGCCGTCAGAGCGGGAGGGAAATGAGGGGGGGGGGTAGACGACTGAGCACTTTCAGGCGGTTAGGAGCGGGGTGCAGACGGCCAAGCGCTGTCGGCAGTCATTAACCTCATTTTGGTGACAAACCGAATATCAAGCGACTCAGTTCCTGCATCCCCGGAGGAGAACACGGACATGTGAAGCAGCATCTGCCTGCTCGCTGCTTCAGCGGCAGGCTTTCTGCAAGATCGCGCTAGGTTACGCGGCATGATCTTCAGATGCATCATCTTCCTACTCATGTTCACAGCCACCCGTCTGAATGCATGAAATGTTTGCGATCAGGGAGCAACCAGAGCCGTGACAGTTTACCACCGGCCACCGAGGGAACGGCCGTGATGCGACGTCTCTTCTGCTGCAGTAGCCCCCCGAAGTATCAGTACCTTGACCAACTATGCACATTATGCTCCACTGGTGCCCGACTCTCATCATCTCCTCTAGCCTTCTCATCTCCCTTCTGTGCCGAAAAAGTGCTACCTGCGTGAGTTTTGTTTTTATTTCCGTAAGTACTACGTGCATTGACAAGCCTTTCAAGCTGACATCAAAGCCAAGCAACTCAGCGTTTATGAGCAGCCGGTCGAACCGGAACGCCAGGACGCACGTTGGTGGCGGCGATGTTTGCCTTAAACCGACGGCCCGCATTTAGCGGCCCAAGTAGACCTGTTATGGCAGCCGCAAGTGGAGCGCGGATGCAGGCGCTCATTGACCGGTCCCCTGAGGGTGATGCCGGACCACACTGTGTGCGGCGGCGCGTGAAATGCGCACCGCACCCGTGGCCTCGAGGTGACTACAAAGGCCGCCGCCTGACACTGGGCACGTATCGACACTGACACTGGGCACGTATCGAGCGCACCGCCGCCTGACACTGGGCACGTATCGAGCGTACCACCGCCTGACACTGGGCACGTATCGAGCGCACCACCGCCGGCGCCGCCGCCGGTCGCCGTCTCGCTGAGTGTTCAATGAATGGCGCAAATTAAGGACGAATGCGGCGCGTGGGCAGGGATGCCGCAGGGTGAATGCGAGGTGGAGTGGGAGGTCTCGGAACCGATTGCCGACAGCGCCCGCGTTTGAGCAGCACATCAATGAAGGGCTACTGGACAGCTTGTTCAGTTGGAGGGTCAATTTTACACACGTATTCCTTGGACTTCGACGATATTTGCCGTAAGAGGTTCCCAGGGGCAATACAAATGCATGTGACGTCAATACACTTGTTAAATCAGCTGTTCAGCACGTGAAGCTGTAGGCAACGTCTTTGCTTTGCGCTACACAACTATTTTTGACTCTCTTTTGTCTTGGAATCGCACTTTTTTGAAAAATATGGGTCCTCACGGGTTAGTCTGATTCTCCGATTCAAGGCAAGTTCAGTGTCGCATCTTGGCCAAAATTCGTGAGTGCTTAGGAGTGCATCAAAAAGCTTGAAAGCGGTAGTTCCATGCTACTTTCATTCTGAGGGAGTCAGAAACACAATATAACATTGACATTAACATTGGCTTCAACGCTTGAAGCAGTCCTCTTAAGACTCTCTTACCTTGCTGATACCACATATTGTACATATTGTCTAGCTGATTTGTCACATGACCGAAGGGGGCGGCAATATTTAAAACAAAAACAACTTAAACTGCGTCTAAAAGGGTGTCAAAGGAATCTTTGAGACCGCAGTAACTCGATGCTGCGTATATAAGTGAGATATGAACTCATAAATGTTGCTTCGACCCTGTCTGTCCTCACTTTGACATTTGTGTCCTGTGCTCAACCTCGACTGAGAAAACACGAAATGTCAAGCCATGTAGAAATTTTCGTACCAAACAGACAGATGTGGAACAATATTAGACTTACTGCATCTACATATTTTACAACGCGTCAAAAGTCGCAATATGCTTTGAAACGTTCAGTGGACAATAGCAATGTTCTAGCCAAATATTTACGCATCATGGCGAATCTTAATGCAAACGTATTATCATGTATATATATATATATATATATATATATATATATATATATACATCCTTATGAAACCGCACGAAACATGACCGCATTGCCATAACACCTAGTGGCAACGTGTCTACCACATGCAATGCTCGGAAAAACATAGCTAGCTGTGTACGTTCACGCCCAAATCTTTCATGGATTTCGTTTTCCAGTCCAGTTCCATCTTTAAGGTATCTTGTCTTATTTGAACTTAATACCAGGTCCCCGGGACAGACCAAGGGCTGTTAGGATTGCCTGGGTAGGAAGGCAGTTGAGTATTAATGTAAAGTAATGAGGTATGGTAAAGTAATGAGGACCTTATGGGGCTTACTGGAGGTTGAGACGAGGTATTAGTTTCACGTATGGACTAACTGTTCAGATATCGCCCTCGTCAGGTGCGTTAGTGTACACGCAGTCTTACACCTCAGGGTGTATCAGCTATTCGAAACCGCCTTAACGAAAAATGGAAAAGCGAAACGGGGAGAAAATTCCTCAGCCTAAAAATGGTGAAGCTCTTTTCATTCCCATTACCATCATGTGACTCGCACGCAAGAGCAATGCACATTTTAATGCTAGAAGGCCTGCTTGCTCACCTTTCTGGTCCTGGAAGATGAGCGCTGCGTCGGTGGCGTTGGCGTACTCAAGGTAGCTGTCGGCCGCCTGTATGAAGGGTCGGTTGGTGACATCCAGCTGCAGCCAGGGCAGGTCGGAGAGGCGCGCCTGCTCACCAACCCCGCTCACACCGTCCCAGGTCAGGTCTACCACCGCCGAGTAGCTGGAGCTCGTCTGGCCGCACACTGCCGGCACGGCGCGCTCACGCTGGGGGTGATCTGATCACACTGCATCAGGGATCAGGACACCGATAACACCGGGTCAAAGTCACAGGGCAGTGGCCTTACCGGGTCAGTGACACAGGTCACCAGTCACACCGGGTCAGTAACACAGGTCACCAGTCACACCGGGTCAGGACCGCAGGTTATTCCTCATGGCGAATCAGGGCCACCGGCCACCAGTCACGCCAGGTCAGAGTCACGGGACACCAGCCATATCAGGTCAGGGCCACAGGTCACCAGTCACACCGGGTCAGGGCGCACAGAAACGGTCACGCCGGGTATGGCGCAAAACAGGAGCCATGCAACAGGTCGGATCGTCGCAGTTGTGTCACAGCGATACAGGCATATTGAAAACGCGGCGCTGTGCCGCTTCGCAGAGCCTATACCCTGTTAACAGCATGCCAAGCCTGGGCTCCCTGAACGTCTCGGCAAATATCGTGCGGCCTCGATAGCCTCCTCCTCCAATTAGCAGTTTGCGGGCCTCATGTCCCCACTGAATAACTGCTGCGTACGGACTGTCATTTACGCGGCGTCCAAATGGCCCATTGTCGGCTGATGGCGCCAGCTGACGCGCGCGCTTGCTCGGTGTCCCTAGACGGCCTGGCACGGGGCGTGACCGGCACCGAGGCCGCCAGCGGACGGTGGCATCGGGTGGAGTCAGAGGACCGTGTCAGAGGACCGTGTCAGGGAACTGTGCCAAGGGACGGTGTCAGAGGACGGCGCCAGCGGCAGAGTCAGAAAGCGGCGTCAATGGACAGTGTCAGCAGACCGTGCTAATGGGCCGTGTCAGTGGATCATGTCAGCGTACCGTGTCAGTGGACTGTGTCAGAGGACCGTATCAGAGGACTGCGTCCGAGGACGAAGTTAGTGGATGGTGTCAGCAGGTGTCAGCAGACCGTGTCAGAGGACGGTGTCAAAGGACAGTGTCAGAGGACGGTGTGAGTGGACTGTGTCAACGAACGTAGTCAGAGGGCCGTGCCAGCGGACCGTGCCGGCGGACCGTACCAGCGGACCTTGTCAGCGGACTGTGTCAGCGGCCCGTGCCAGCGGACCGCGCCAGCAGACAGTATCAGCGGACTGTGCAAGCGAACCGTGTCAGCGGACTGTGTTAGCGGACCGTGCCAGCGGACCGTGCCAGCGGATCGTGCCAGCGGACCGTGCCAGCGGACCGTGTCAGCGGATCGTGTCAGCGGACCGTGTCAGCGGATCGTGCCAGCGGACGGTGTCAGGGGACCGCGTCAGCGGATCGTGGCGGCGGACAGTGTCAGGGGACAGTGTCAGCGGACCGTATTAGACAACAGTGTCAGGGGACCATGCCGGCAGAACGTGTCAGCGGACCGTGTCAGCAGACCGTGTCAGCGGACCGTGTCAGCGCGCCATCTCGTCCGCTGCAGCGCGTAGCGGTTGCGAAAGCGACGCGAACATTTTACCGATTCTTGTGAGCCAGCCGGACCAAGGCGTTTGCTGAAACGCCAGCTTTGCTCTAGTGTGCAACTATGCAAGCGGGGCAAAGGTGAAATAAATGGTTGCGTGCCTTGTCAAATAAGAGCTGTTAAGTTTACGGAGCTGCGTGAGAAATTGCATGGCACATGCCACTTTGCGAAGTTTATGGCAAAAATGTTCTGATCAATTATTCGGGGTTAGACTTGCTACCAGCACATGAATTATGCTGCACTACACACAGTGTGTTAAAGACATCTCAAGACTTACAGATTTACAACACCACGTCTCAGGTACCGCTTAGTCGCCGATGGTTGTGTGCGAAGTATGCCGAGGGCGCAGCTCGAGTGATGTCTTCATTTTTATAATTATTCGGCTCCCATAGCCACAATCCGGCTCTTACCACAGTGACCTCGTTTCTCGTTAATGAGCCAGCTCGAATATGACTACATAACGCTTCTTAATCATGCCTTCCCTATGCCGCAGCTCTAGAACATTGTATGCCACCGCAACACGTCTGCTAAGTGTTCGATGAACGCGAGTCGGCGGCCGCGCGCCAAAGGACCTATAATTCATCTCCACCGTGATGCTGTTCAGCGATCGGGACGTGCCCAATGCTGACCTCCTTGCAAACTTCCTACCGCCTGTCCAGACATATCAGTTATGCAAACAACGCCACATAGTCAGCAATGTTCACAACAATCATTTCTCATCGCTACCGAGGGTGAGTTTATTAATGGTCTGTTCATTAAGGGACGCTTTCAGACCGAACAAAGTTAGGGGACATCCAAATATCGTGTAATTTGGCATAACACAACTCCCATAATTTGCCTTCCGCCCCTGATATGTGCATGCATGAAATGAGGATATATATATATATATATATATATATATATATATATATATATATATACATGCAGCCACGGCCGGACACGTCCCCTAACTTCTGTCAATCCAGCAACACAATGGCAGGGCCAATGGGCCTGCTCCTTTCCACATCGAAGGCGAGGCTCAGGAAATATAAGGCTGACACACTCAGAAGCAACACGATGGCAGAGTCAATAGGCTTGTTCGTCCGGCATCGGAAGCGAGGCTCAGGACAACGCTCAGAAGCGACGCCTTCGACCAGCCGCTTTTCCTTCCTCATCGTCGTTCGCGTTGAACAGCTGCCATCACTCACCGTAATCCTTTCGCTCCTTGTCCGTCAGCTTGTTGTCCACCAGCACAAACTGCGGCGTGACGCTCAGACCCGGGTTGGATGACGTCATCTCCTGGATGGCGTCATTGATGCTGCTCGTGAGCGCCGAATCGTGGCCATCCAACAGGATCACTGTGGACCCAGAACAAGATGAACCGGTCATTGAAAAAGGATCACGTTGGGTTCAGGGCGAGACTAGCTTGGCATCCAGCGGGATGACTGGGCAGCCAGGGGGAATTTAACTTCGCATCTGACAAAAGTACTGTGGATCCAGGGAAGTTGAGTTCGGCGTTCATTACAATCACTACGACCCATGTCAAACTGAGCTGTGCGTCCAACAGGATCATCGCCACTGCCGGGTAAAACAGGAGTCCAACAGGATCCCTGGGGATCTAAGGCGAATGCACTAAACATCCAACCGGACTACTCCACATTCAGTCCAGGGTCGATTTGACGAGGCGCCCAATGGACTGCGGATTCAAAGTGAACGCAGCTATAAGCTCAACAGGATCAATGAGAGGTGCACGATTAATGGAATTACGCGTGCAACAAGATCGCTACGAATATTCCAAAGTGACATGAACTGGGCACATGACATAGTCAGAATGGGTTCGGGATAGAGGAGACCAGGTACCTAAAGGTTCACTGCGGATCTAGAGGTGACTGAATGGCATCATGCTTGCTGTGGCACATTAAGGGTAAATTAAAAGAAACACTCAAGATAGGTATTGTGGATTCAGGATGAGTGATCCAACAGTTCAACAGAATCGAAATGAAGCAGATAGACAGGCATCACTCTCATAGCGCCGACAGAGGATTAGAACGGAAGAACTAGTGATGGACATGCACATGTTTTTATGCGTTGAAATATTGACTTAAAGCTGGAGCGCAGTTGGACCAAGGGACAAGGTAGACCGAGGGGTTCGGCTAGAAAGCCCCGAGCTGACCGCACGCGTCGACATGGTTTCGTCAAATAAGCGGAGTGCTGAGCAGTGAAAAGTGACACAAGTGTCACCAGAATCCGCCAGGAAGCTGGTTTTTCACCGAATTCGGACCCCTGGCTTCTAAAGTTGGGGACCTGGAGTAAAGGCGGAGGACCCCCCCCCCCTCCCCAATGCGAAGGGAATACACCCCGGATCGCACGGTTGCGTATAGCATTTCATCCAGCACCGTCACATCCTGTCTGCGAAAAAGAGAAGCGGTTGAAGCTGAAGCGTCAAGACGCACTTGCTGTTTGTTTTGTATGAAAAGCTATACAATTGCTTCCTTTCCTCGTCTGTCACATTATTTACGTGTAGCATGGTGCCTTGCTCCGTAAAAATCACTGAGGCTACCAACATTGTCTTGTTTTTTTCAGTAAGGTGCATTTGAATGCACTTTTGCTGTGGAAAAAGCCAGAACACTATACGCACCTTGGGTACATCTTCCTCTGGGCCCGTGCCACATAGACACCCTTTGTCATCAGTAAGACGCTGAAGACGAAAATCCACGAGTTTAATTCATTTGATTGGAATTTGGCTGATGACATGATAATATACGCCTGTGCAATTAGCTAAGTGCCACGCAAAGCAAACCTTGAGCCCATACATGTTGCGATGGCTGAGCGTAATGGTTTTTGGTGTCGGTTCGGCGAGCGCCGGCATAGTTTGCCGGTCAGCGGAACGAGACAATACAGCCATTAGTACACCTTTGTCCGTGGTGTGTTACGTCAGTGTCCATTACCAGCCAGCAATTTGTCACATCCATTTTTAGCGAAAGTTGAGCTCGCGTCAGAAAGTCCAGCTCATCGTCAATATCTTTTGTTCGTTCGCTCTGAAAAATGAACATGGCCAGGCGTGCAAGGATTAGGGGTGGGAACATGACCCGGCCCACTCGGAGCGTTCACTAATTCACACATGCCCAGTCACCACAGCAACGGTGCTGTTAGGGAGCATGCCCCCTTTTTGCGCTTTTCACTTACTGTTACATCAGACGTATACGATTTGATCGGCGATGCCAATTTTCTTGAAATCCTTTGAATGTAGCTCAGAATTTTGATTTGAAGTAGTCGACCCTCGGGGAGAAAACTCCTTTGGCTCTTTGCTCACCAACCGAAACCAATACATTTCATTCGCCTTGCTTTTCTAACGTATAGGTATGTTCTGTATTTGTAATGTTTTCAACTCAATAATACGTCAGAATATTTGTGTAATGAATGCTACGAAAGTTTGAAACACTCTCTGTTTAGATAACAAGATATGCGAACATGAAGTCATTATTCCGTGAACCCAACGAAATGTTATACTATGGCGTTAAATTAGCCCTGGGGCGTTTTCCAGTGTTTCTTTTCAAGGCGCACTTCTGCTTGGGAATGGGAGAATGACATGATCCATGTGACGCACCGGTTCACACTTCAACCAACTTCCCGATATCAGGCCCTCGCCTGCTGGGCCAATCACAGGCGCTCTTGTATTCGCACCAGTAGTGGTGCGCACGGTCATTGCCAAGACGGTGGTCGCGACTGTAGGAAACAAGCGTAGTAGTACTCGGTAGTGCTAGTACAAAGCGGGGACAGCGTAATTTGGGCTAGGAAAAATTGAAATTGATATCGGTATTACCAGTTGGCGGTGCTGCAATGGCATTACCCAGTGTTGTAATTAGATATAATTACTTCTGAGGTTTCACCAGAGTATGTCTTTTTCAATATGCCCCGAAGGTGGGACACTCCCTTTAACTGCAGCAGCCAACGCCGCTTGTTTCGGTGAAAACTGCAACCCCGGCCATTGGTGTCCTTCCTTATTCGTACTCGTTTGTGGTGGCCTCCTGCCACATTTTACCTCATCTTTATCTGCCCTATTGAGCACTACCGAAACCCCTTTAGCCTCTTCGAGCAATAAGCCCAGTGGGTAGAACACTGGGAGGGGGAGGGGGAGGGGGGGGGGCATTCTATTTTCCAGTCAGAGACTAAACGGCCATTGCGTTAGAGTGCGTGTGCCTGCCGGTTGTCATGCCAACGATACAGAGGTTGTGTCCTCTGATCTATACGGAAGCCCTCAGAGGGACCAATCATTGAGGACCTTAGAGTTCCTCTAATCACCTGGCTGATGGCGAAGGTCGCCTGACACGAGCACCTGGCCTCAGATCGGCACGAGAGCCTTCATTGACGCAACAAGACGCCTCATCGCCGCAGGTGGTCACATAATCAGCACAGTCTCCAATTCGACGCAACGTGCCCTTGGCTGAATTGGGGTGGAGAGCCTATGTGGTACTGGGAGCTTTGACTGACATAGGGTCTTTTCATCGTCTCATTGGTTATTCTCATCAAAGGTCTCATACCTCCCTTCATTGTCAGACGGCCCAATCAACGTGAGAGGTCCTCTGGCATTCGGGGCCCCGTCCTTGGCCCTGTTCAGCAAACGTTCCCTGGGCCGAATCGGGGCTCCTAGCCGACACAGAACCCTCCGTTAGGCACTGTTGGCCCCTGGCTGACAAATGGACCCTCGTTGTGCCAGGGGTCCCGAACTCCCGGCGAATGCTAATCGCGGGTGCTGACCTTGCCCCTGCTTGGGAGGTGGGTTCCCGGGGCTCAGCCGACACGGAGCCAATTGTTTGGTGTTTGACGGCTCGTCCTTGGGGGTCGGGGTCCTTAACGTAACCTACAGATCGCCTTCCGTGCGCCTCAATCAAGCATTTGGGTCCCTTGTAAAAATAGAACCATTGTTAGGCGGTGTAGGGTCATTTGCCGAGACAGAGGGCTCTTCATTGACTCAGGGGTCCGATCAGTGCAAATCGTGGGCTCCGGTCTTATTCCTGCTGGGAAATGGGCTCTCTCCAAGAGCTGACACTGGAGTAATCTGGTGACAAATCCGTCGCATGTCACGGTCCTTGAGCCTCCACCACAGAGGCGTGTTTCGCAAGACAGGATTGGAGGGGAGGGGGGGGGGCGTCTGAGAGAGAAAAATATAATCCTCCATAACCTAAAACAAGATTTTACATGCTCTAAAAGATCTAAATATGCATAATATAATGTAAGATATAATTTAATATTATATGTATATATATATATATATATATATATATATATATATATATGTATATATACATATATATATATATGTATGTATATATATATATATATATATATATATATATATATATGTATATATACATATATATATATATATATATATATATACACATAAAGGCATCTTAGTCGTCTTGTTTGGCATTTGTCGTCGAAACCAGGTTTCGGTAATCGGCGTATGGTTGCTGTTATTTTGCTTCAGACATTGTTTGTCGGACGTGTATGGCTTTTAGAGAAAGTGTGTAAGTTGGTGTACGTAACTATTAAAGCATGTCATGGCAACTTCCGGCTGGTAGCTGCAAGGGAGAGTGGGGTTACTGCGCAGCACCCGCCTTAGGCATGCTCGACACGACTGGTGTTGTTTTGGCGATCATTGTCGGACGATTACCGATATCGGTTAAAGCGGCTGGTGTTGATCGTCAGGTTTTCGTCAGTGCAACTGTTCCATCAAATATTCACATCGAAGTGAAGGTGGGCACACTTCAGGGGTTCTGTCGCACGAAAACGGCAAATAACTTGGTCACATTTTTGGGTGTTGATATTCGACCGGTTTGTTTTTCAATTTCCTACAAGACGACTTGGCAAACTAATGCAACTTGCTGCCGTCTGTAAAACCTGAAACATTGCTGAACAATCCATAAACACTCAGGCAGCTGCATGAAGCTGGGCCAGAGTCAACAACTCATGTCAATCGTGTAAATGAAAACGTGAAACATGCAGGAAGAACAGAAGATACTGAAGTAAACAGCGTACGGCCGTGAAGCTATAAAAGGGTGGTTAGTTGGGGCAGCTGCGCTCAACTGAACATGATATCGTAATTTGCACTTCCTTTATTCCTGTTACAAATAAGTGGTGGAAACGCTCCTTTAAAAGTGATGTAATTTCGAGCTGCCATTTTTAATGCCTTGCTAATACTTGTGCTTCAGAAAGCAAGCTGGTCGTGGTGGAGCAACTGGACATGGGAGGGAGAGGGAGGGGGGGGGGGGGGGGGGTAGTGGCCCACCAATAGAATATAAATCGACACCCGTGGCCGTCGCGTAAACACACATAGGTTGCACAGTCTGCAATTTTCCACTGTCCAGCGAGTGAATATTCACGTCTGGTGTCATCAAATGCCCGTAAAATAGCCTCGTAAAGAGCGAAAAGGCGTCATTTTGTTGTGCTTTGTTTTGACGTATGCGCGCCACACTTGGTATCAGAGCAGGCAGGGGCAAACTTTAACACGCGTGTTTTGGTGCCAATCAGGCAGCATTTCAAAGTCACCAAATAAGCTAGGCCAGTGCTGATATTTTACAATGCCGCCTTTTATGGCCCTCATCAAAAATGTACTAAATCATTCCGAATTCATCGTGTTGTTCGATTAGGGCGTCCGATGGCTCTTGGCGCCCAAGACCAGCCAATGGTCATGTCGCGTGCCATTCGTTTTCCCATATTCAACCTAATCCATAAAGATAAAAGCGATATGTGTGCAATTGGGGAGGCGTGAATATGTCAAGAGGGAAGTAGGACATCATGGGACACCCAACGAGAGGTAAGATCGGGATTTCAGAAACGAGTCCAGATACTTTGTCCGAGCGTAAAGCTTGATGTCCTTCAAACACCATCCTCTTCAGAGGGTGAGACATCACCTTGGAAGGCATTCCCCGCGCATTCTGAGACAAAGCCAGTCGGCTGGCGTAAACCTCGTTGTTCCAGCCAATGCTGGTTTCCTGCCAGTCGGCTAGCGGTCAATCAAACGGCTAGCCGCTGAGGGGGGGGGGGGCGGGCAACTGGCCGATCCGGCTGGTCGAACGTGGGGGGAGTCTGATGTGGGCCCCAGGATTTAAACTGCTGATTTGGGGGGGGGGGGGGGTCAACAATGCAATGGAGCGCGGAGCTGAGGCGTGAGCTCATGATTGTGCGAAGAACAATAGTCTACGCCTACCTACACCCCTGTGGTGTGCATGTACACCATGGTTCGGAGCTGGGGATTCTTTCCAATGCAATGAAATCTAAGAGATTCTCCAAGAGAGAGTCAACTCCCCTTTCAGCGACGTAAATTACGTCGCACCCCAGCGTAAACACGTGTTTTCAAAGTATTCCAAACCAGTGAAAACATGGAGGCTTGGGATTTTGCGTATGAGATAAACTCCGTCGGCCAACAGAAGAGCAGAGCAAAATGACCACTGCAGTCGAAGCACCCGTAACCTCAAACAAAATGTAGGATCACGTAGAAAAGCCTCACCGCCACCCATGCGGTGAATTCGTCGAGCCGTTGAAGCCGACTGGCCGAACTTATGGCTACCGGCTTGTTTGAAGGTAAGATATTGTGACCGGATAAAGCTTTGCATCGCATTTATTCGCATCGCGTTCCTTCGTACGCATACGTGCACAACTCTTCTTCATGCGTGTGCACCTATACTGGTGCGAATACGAGAACGTTTGTGGTTGGCCCGCGGGCCAACCACAAACGTTCACAAACCTGTTGCCGAGAACTTGGTTGGCTGAAGTTCGAACCAGTGCGTCACATGGATCATGTGGTACTCCTATCCCCAAAGCTGAAGTGCGCCTTAAAAGAGCTACTGTCTTAGACGTGATAGGGGAAAAACCAAATTTATATTATAACGTTTCATTGAACTTGTGGGATAATAGCTTCACGTTCGCAAATTTTTGCTTAGACAGAGCGTTTCAAGCTTTCGTAACATTTATTACAGAAACATGTTGACACATTGGTGTGTTGCAAGATTACGGAACACACACGTTGAAAAGTAAGGCAAATTAAGTGTATTGCTTTCATAGAGGTGAGCAGAGAGTCAGATAAGATTTCTCCCGCAGGTTCGGTAATTCAAATAAAAATTCTGAGTGCAAACAAATTATGGCATCGCTGATCAAATCGCGCGCGTGCGATGTAACAATAGGCAAATACTTAAAAATGTGGAATACTCCTTTTAAAACAAGCTCGGGCGGGGATCAAATTGACCCCGGCCTCGAGGGTTTTCTGGAATGTTTCCCGAACAGCATGGTGTAGCCGCACCAAACATTGCTTAGCTGTAGACAGTTGAATGGCGGATCGTGTGGTAGCCAAAAATTGGATGTGCCTTGTAAGTTTATTGATCTATAGCAGGTCAAAATCGGACCATGGATTCAGCGAAGTCAGTTTCAAGAGAATCGTTCAATCTGATTAAATGAACAATTAAATGACCAAATTCCATTGACCTAGGGTCATATATGAAGGTCAGACCAAGGTCAAGACCATCCTGTTTTATTACTTTAGGGCTTGCTGTCTGCGAAAGTTCCTGGTGCTCATTTCGAATGGATTATGGCAGGAACCGCATAACACATCTTGCATGGACTTCTTACAGGTCAGAATAGGTCACGGACCTAAAATGACCCAGGTCACCATTTCATTTTTAGGAACATGCTGTCTAGCTTTATCTTCGTGGCTTATTCAAATGCAAAACTCAAAGCAGCCTTCTACGATTTTGGTCACCATGACCTTCGAAAGCTAAGCAAGTTCAATGACCTTGAGTGAGCATGTGACACTTTGCTTAGAGCAGGTACCTAGGTTCTGAGGACACATTGGAGACCAACTTGAAGACTGACCTTTTTGACCTTATTTGACCCAAAGGTGTATCACCTACGAGGCTCAAACTTTGACTTAAGTGAGTTTACGTACAGGGCACCGCACCGTGTGAATTTGGTGTCTTGTCTCTACCCCTTTTACTTCCTGAGATCTCAGGGAGACCAAGCTGATCCCCACCCGAGCGAAGGGCATCCATCCGGCCACCCGGAGTCGTGGTAACACCGAGCAGTGGGCGCCTGAAGAACAGCCGTCATGCAATAATAATCTCGAACGTTTTTGAAATTACTCGGAACCGTTCGGAGGAATAGGCTGGGCTTATGTTTAAGCCTATCATTTCATACTGTTCCCTCAACTGAGGGAAACACGAAAGTAGAGATTCCATCTTTTCTTGCCTAGTTCCATCAATAAAGTCCACCACCTGGACACAGTGCAGTAACACTCCGTTCCTCTCCGTTAATCCCCTTCACTTGCAAATCTATAAATGCACATGTGAGACGTACTCTCGAATTGCCTTTTAAACGCACGAATAGACATCCTAAATCGCTGAAAAGCGCTTCTTTCAAAAGCGTTATAGTTTTCGTCCACCCGCTGGCCACTGTCCCACGTAAACCGTGGTCCAACGCCGCGCGGCCTCTGGAGACTGCAACGCCGGGAGCCTGCGTTGTTGTTCGGACTTGCGAGCATGCAAGGTCAGAACTGAAATAAAAATTTTCAACTTTTCGATTCTGAACAAAGGTTGAACACTTCTAGACGAGCATGAGCTTGTCATGTCAATGCAAATTTATGACCTTATTTCGATCTACAACCTACGTCCACTATCACCTATTCTCACAAATCTGTGTGCAGCCCAGAAAAAAATTAGGCGCAGTTCCTGTGTGCTACTGGCTTAGAAAACTCCATTGAAGCATTTTTTTTAATGAAGAACACCGTCAGAATATGGTTCCTTAAGCTCTCTGACTTTAAAATAAAAGCAGAATTGTATTTTCCGGTGGTTTTTGGCTTTTGTTTCAGTTTATGACAAAGATGGAAACACAACGAAGAAAATCGCACCCCTCAAAATCAAGTGGGAAAATCCTGTATTTCATTCGTTGCATTTTTTTGTTTTTAGGGTGCTTTGACAAGGGGGGGCCGTATGTAAACCATGTGTCTTTCCCACATCGCCAAGACCCTGGCTGCGCCCCTGCGTGGGCGAGCTCACTGGCCATCAAGAAGGCGTATATAAATGTAATCTCATGACCGCTGAACAGCCAGCACAATTAACAGCATTGTTGCAACCAGCCTGTGTTCCTTATAGCATTTCCATGGCAGGTGTTTCATTTGTCATACGTTCGACTGAGCCAGCAGTAAGGGGCAAAGTCAGCTGATCCACGCCTCGTATTCGTGTACACGACGTGGGTGCCCGCATCGAGCTACCCTGATGTTGTCTGTTCTCTCCTTCGTCAGGCTGAGTTGGTGATGTGTCGTTGAGACCCGAGCTGGAGGGATCTAGAGGTGGATTTTTCCTGCACTTTTGAGCCTTCTCGCAGTAAGCACATACTAATTGAAATAAATTGGGAGGTGACGTTTTGGTAACATTTCGATGTCGCAAAAAGCATGACCAAATATCTTAAACGCAGACTTGCCTAGAATATTTCAGAGCGACTTTAAGATATCTGGCGGGATTGTTCCTGCCAGTGGTGCATGTATGGCCATGTGATGAACAGCTGAGGGTCAGTCACTCCTGAAAGGGGCGCAGTCGTCCCATCTGCCCCAAAAATGCGGCATTTCGCGTCACACCGACTGGGCCAAGGCTATGCATTGGCTGCACCCACCTCAAATTTGCCATGACATGCGTCGGACGTTGCTGCACATCTTCCGATTTGTGCGTCGGTTACCACACTGATTGTGTGGTATCCGATCGCTTACGCTGTATTTTGCGCTCCTGCAGTTTTTTTCTTCAACGTGGCCGGCCGGTCCATCAAACATCGCGGCGCAGCATTCGCACCATAGTGGTATGGAGCTATGTGCAAAAGTTCGCTCCACACAATTGGCACTCTCGTTCGTCGGCGGCAACTCTGGTTGAAATGATCGTTTAAGGAATCACAGTTTTCTTTTCATCGAATAATGAAGTTCGCCAACTTTTGGGTGCTAGTCTCAATCACCATGGGATACATCTTACCATTTTGGCACTTCTTCGCGCAAGCTGATCTTGATTTACTTCAGTAATCTTCCGATCAAAATCTGCGTAAAATCGGTAACAGAATTTACGTGCAGCACACCTCAGTTCTGGCAGCTCAGAGACAGCCCGTGCCAAAGAGACCCACGCTCCGTGGTGTGCAGACCACGAAAAAAGCACAAAATGCCGGTAAGGGCGCGCACTCGTTCACCGTGGCCTACGGCTTTCTATACATGCCCCACCACGTGGTATAGAGGAGACATGTCCCGCAACTCGGCCGAATTTTCTATTCCATATGTGTGTGTTGCATGAAAAAATATCTGAGAAGCCTTGATGACCGCCAGCTTTGACCCTTGGCCGTATTCCAGGCACTCGCAGTAATACTATCAAACAGCATTAACACCGTAGGGAATGCTTTAAATTCCCCCGCAGCATCTGTCTTAATTATGCAGCAAGAACGCCTGCCATCGCCATTCGTGTTTGCGCTGTAGCACCATAGATTGCAAGACGGCTGTCCTTCTCCATTTGAGTAATTACTGATGGCCACGGCAGGAGCCGCGGCCAAGCGATTGTTGATCGACGTTGATGATCAAGGGCGTATATTTTGCACGATTACGACTGTTTAAAGCATAAAGCATGCAAATCAGAAGCTCTTTTGAGAAAAAGCCCAGTGGCACCTAGCTACGGTGGAAGAATGCAATGTTTGGACACTGATGTGCTTATGAATGGCGAACAACGAATTTACGAATTTACCTTTCCTTATGTGCACTGATTACGGCGACAATTCCGTGGCCGGTTCGAAAGTTTGTCTGGCCCGGTTCGGCTCGGCTCGGCTCGGCTCAGCTCGGCTCGGCCGACTCGGCTCTGCTCTGCTCGGCTCGGCTCAGGTCGGCTCGGCTCGGCTCGGCTCTGCTCGGCTCGGCTCGGCTCGGCTCTGCTCGGCTCGGCTCGGCTCGGGTCGGCTCGGCTCGGCTCGGCTCGGGTCGGCTCGGCTCTGCTCGAGTCGGCTCGGCACGGCGCGGCTCGTCTTGGCTCGGCTCGGCTCGGCTCGGCTTATCTTGGCTTGGCTTGGCTTGGCTTGGCCTGGTTTGGCTTGAATTCTCTCGGGTTGGCTTAGCATAGTTCGGCGGTGCTCCTGCTCTCAAAAGTGAGTGATGTGGACTGTAGAGGTATTACCGAAAATACTTACGCAGGCTATGTACTCACATGGCTTTACGGTCTGGGCAGCAGACAGGTAGGCTTGGCTGGCAGTTAGCACCACTATCATAAGCTTGTATGACCTGAAACGAGACCAGCAGAACGATACGTGATGCGTTCGCTTCAGAGAAACGAAAGTTGGTAAAGTTAATGATCTAGGATGCCTCCCTGCTTCATAGGTTTTATATTTCAAGACTTTGTACTCTGGTGCGGTCGTACAAAGAAAAGAAACGGCAGAGGTGGTGAACGGTTTGGCAGAGCCAGGATATGGGAGCAGAGTCATCAAGCAGCTTTGTC
Source organism: Pollicipes pollicipes (assembly GCF_011947565.3). Lineage (NCBI taxonomy): Eukaryota > Metazoa > Arthropoda > Thecostraca > Pollicipedomorpha > Pollicipedidae > Pollicipes > Pollicipes pollicipes. Next base: position 21,032,752 of record NW_023596818.1, read on the forward strand.
AGCGTGGAATTTCCGGGACAATTATTTGCAGCATTTGGAGTACCTGGTCCATGCAACTATGCAATGCTGCAATTTTTAAACGTGAACTGGCTATCGTTGTTCAACGATAACCTGTGCACGAGCAAAAAGTTAGTAGCCGATTCGAGACATTCGACCCATTCATCATGTTCGAAAACCAATGCATGTTATGTGCGACCGAGGGCGTTAAGAGCCAAATTTGAACATGGATATTTTTGATCATGATAACGATAATAACGATAGCGAATAAATGATTCGATGCCTCCTGTGACATGACCAATAAGCATCGCATCATCTGCAACATATGTGCATCACCGCAGCATAGCAAAAGTTGTCCCTCACATGAAAGACCGCGCTATGCAGGCTTCTAAAATCAGTCTCGTTTTGCATCGTCTTTTTCATCTGACAATGATCGACTTCCAATACACCCGAAGGTGCTGATTAAGTGAGATAATGGTGCAAACAGAGGTTTAAGTGTTCAAGTTTAAAACAGAGTCTTAAGAATGTAACCAATGTTTGCTCTGTAACTCGATTAGCCAGCACCCATGGTATACTGGAGGTCGATTAACGTCATCTCGAGGACTACGTTCATAACGCCGAGAAAACAGCAGCTCAAGGTCTTTTTTTACTAAATATCAAGCACATCTTTCTTGGTTTACTTTAAAGCGTACGTCTGAAATATATGGTTTGAAGACCGGGAAGTGGTGTCTGTTTCTGCATATTGCATCAACCAAGCGACGTGCTGCAAAATGGATTCATTTTCGACTTTGCCAGACCATGGGCTTCCATATGAACAGCGACCTTGCAATGCTATGTTGGATATTGAATAACGTACGATGATGGCTAATTCGAACAAAACATTCGGCACATTCGTAATAACTGACATTATTATTTTTCATTTCGATTTCCATTCCCATTCGAGACGTTGAACACAGGTGACATTTGGAAAAGTGCGCATATTATGTGTGATCTGTGGTAAAAGAAGCCGAAATTTCAACCTAGAAGCCTTTGCTTTTGCGGGAATTCGACACACAAATAGCATTTAACCAAAAAAAACTAACATCATCTGCAACGCAACTATTTCTGCAATATGTGGACTTATTGATTGAAGACATTCATGTAGAGGTATAATATGGCAAATTTACCACTCATTTGGAAGCAAGTGGCATGTGAAGACAACACTTTATGGTTTTGACATAACGCTAAGTTTTTACAGCACTCGGAAAAAAATACTGCTCTACCGTATCTATGTCGTGCATTTGAAACCTAGACATCAAAGCGCACTACATATATACATATACATGTATATATATATATATATATATATATATATATATATATATATATATAACAGCCCGCTACATTCGAAACCGCGCTGTTGAACCTCAGGATGAATTGAAGGGACAAATGTACCGATCTGTTTTGAATACTTTTAAAGACGACGTACACAAACGCTGGTACGTCGTGTTTATTATGTCAACGGGCGTCCAAAGACGATCAACCGCCTCATGGAAGAGAAGATACGCCACGGGCAATTACTCGACATTAAAGGCGTCAAATGGCTGCAGTCATGAAAGCGACATTAACGTCAAACAAAGTACAAAGGAACAGCAACAGTGTTGTTGCTCTTCAAGGACATAACAGTTACTTTCTTAAGTTACTAGGCTCTCGTGGCAAAGGACGCGGGTCAAGCGCTGAGACTGGAACTCTGACCGAGCCAGCAGTAACACCCCTGGAATGCGAAGCTTCCCAACCGGGGCTCAGTCGGGTTTCGCGCGCTAACATCGGCGTGCAGGCGCCGGGCACCCGAGGGAACTCCGCTGTTTTCTCTCCGGCGTGGGACGATGCAACCGACAGGCTGGCGAATCTCGGTTCGCAGATGAGTAATAACTGACTGGCACAAATGTACACAAATAGTGCGCCGGGTTCAAATGCCCGGTTATCAAAGTAGCTGCATATGTGTACGAACGAAACACAACATTAGCGAATGTTAATGGAGGCGTAAGAACGCGCGATGCTGTTTTACGCTATGCAACAAATTGTGCGCGCCAGTGGTCCGATAACTAGGTTTTCAAACTGAGCTATGCCTCCCCCGATCACAAAGCTTTGCATACTTACTGCATGCTCTTAGCACTAGACTTGGACAATATTAAAGCATTGAACTAGGTTACAAAAGCAATCACTTGATGACTACTCGATGATCCGAAACCGGTGCAGGCTCAACATAGGTGTGTCAGACCGCAAGCGGCGCTACAAACGTGAACATGGGCGTAGAACAGGGGGGGGGGGGGAGGGGCAGGGGGCCATACCTGCCGCCTTTTGCGGATAGTAATCACTAATACAGAAGCGATGCATGGAAAAAATCGACTACAAAATTGGATTGGCTCCCGCTCTTTCTGAAACGTCGGTTACACTCCTACACCTGGAGGCAGCCTCTCTCACCGCATGACGGCGCCGGCGCGGTGCCCCGCGTGTGGTGCCTCTGACTCGGCCGCCCGCTCGACAGTGACCGCGACCGCCGCCGGCACCGCCGGCTATCGATCACCGGCCGTACCGCACGCGTCGCGAGAAGCGGCCGTGCCATTACGGCACATTGTCGCAGTGAAGGCCGCTTAGCGAGCGTTTACACGGCTGAAGGGTTGCGCCCGACACGCGACGGCGGATAAATCGGCCGCCTTTGACGCGTCGGCGCCCCTGGAAACGCGATCAACACGCGGCGAGGTGGTGCCGCAAGGAGCTCGACGCACGCACAGCCTGCTGCCGCTGCTGCTTCTGGAGGATTCGCAGAATTATGGATTAGGCCGCGCCATCTTAACGACCCACTTGCTGAGAACACTTGGTACGCTATTCACACCACACAGCCATGAACAAGCCGGCGGCACTTCGGGTTCCCTGTACACCTGCAGGAAAAATGGGCACCTCATCGCACTAATGGCCAGTTCTGCTTCGCTGTGATCTCCCCTTCATTTGGCCGTGATGCGTTTCAGGAAATAAGCATTCACTGACGCAACAGGACTCAGGACGGTCTGCAATTCTGCATGTTGTCTTAATCATTTCAACGCTTGAGAGTTGAGTCTGAATGTGAAAATTGAGCCAACAAACTGATGTCAGCGTACTGCCATTCGTTTTTGATCCGCACACAGTCGTGCAGGTCCAAAGGTCAGAATTACAATAAATGTGTGTGGTCGTGCTTTCGGTCCACTTCATCAGTGAAATTCATCGATCTACCATGGGTTATTGAGGGAGGGCCAGTCCCTGCACGATCTCCAGTGCATCGCTAACATCACTTCCTCCCCGTCAATCTCTCTGGGCGTGCCATTCACTAAAAGGAAAGGAGCCCGCAACCTAGCTGTCGTTACGTTCAACTACGGTGTTCTGTGATTTCCTCGCTCCACTGAGCGTTGCGTAGCGAGGATGCGAGTGCAGGGACGGCAATCTAGACAATGCCAGGCGATTGGACACTTACAAAGCTCGGTGATTGCTCACCAGGCTGCTCATCCTGCGTAAAGCTGTGTGAAACTGAAAAGCTGCATGTAGTAATGCGTATTCATTAGCCCCACAACCTGAATGCACCCGAGCTGGTAGGAAAGCAGCCGTGGCTTGGCAAATGGTGGGTGCCCACAGGCGGATGCACGTCCAACAGATTTGATGACCGCTGTTATGTGAAGGGAACACTGATCTCATCGGAGGTCTCTAGTCATCGCATAGCAGGCATAGCGTGGCATAGCAGGTGAGTGTGCGACTTCCAAAGACTGCTGATGCGGCTCCACGGGTGATCGTCAAAGACGCTGGAGCCGTCACGGGTCTCCGGGTCTGCTGGTCAGGCCGCGCGACGTCACGGGGACGATGTAAGGTCGACACCTCCTCAAAGTTGTCCACGCTGACGTGTTGACAGAAGTGCTTGAAAAGGGCTTAAAAGGCTGTCCAATGAATCAGTCTTCGGCGCTTTTGCCGTCATGTGATCAAACAAGTTTTATCACGAGCCCCAAGGACCCCTGAGCACATAGGCGATCTATATGCCGTCAAATCGTCTGCTGGAAAATGCAACGCGGTACCCGGATTCAAAACTATCTGCTGGACCATGCCACAATCTACGACTTCCTGCTGCGCAGAGCTCGGAGCTACCCGGATCCCGCAAAGTTCAGGATTCCAGAGGGTCTGATGATTACTGACCTTATGACCTAAAGCACAAGCATTTGGAGACACTCCGCCGTTTCAGGCGGACTAAATGTCAATAGAGAACTTGCCTAGGCTGCTGAGTGATCGAAACTTTGCAAGTGTTCAGATGGAAGACAAGGGTGTCACTGGTGGAGTTTTTCAGAAACCTCAATGCTGCGGTGCACGGATCCGTTCCGCACTTTGCAGTCTTGCGTGACGAAATGGGTCCGGATCCGGATCTTTGAACCCGACGCAACGCAATGATTTTCCAGTAGGTACGATTTGTTGAGCGCATTTGAAGGAAACCTTCCAGAACTCGCACAACAAACACCAGTTCTCATTGGTATAAAATTCTTTTATTTGGCGATTAACACTAACAATGTACAAAACCTAGGTATGATGAGATGATGAGGAGGCCACCATGTTGGCCGTCGGCCAGCTTGTACGGCGGCCATCCGTGCGCGCGCACGCGCCTCCACTAGTAACAGATGTACCCCATATACGTAACGAAAGACTGACGCGGTGGTCTCGGCCGGAGCGGTGTCAGCGCGCCGCATCCTGACCGGGGCGCCGCGGCCCTATCACGTGCGGCGGCCGGCGCTCGGCCGGCGCCGTCAGACGCGCGACTCCAGCGGCAGCGGCTGCAGCGGCAGCAGCTCCAGGCCCGCCAGGCAGGAGGTGGGCCGCACGGCCGCGCCGTCGCCGTCGCCGCTCGCCTCCGTCCGGCTCGCCGCCAGAAACAGCCGCACGAACCGGTCGATGTCCTTGGAGCCGCCGACCGTGTGGCGACGCTTGAGCGCGCGCGGCGAGCCGTGCGCGGCGCGCGCACGCGTCGGCTCGGCGGCGCGCTGCTCAAACCGCTCGCGGATGCTGCGCTTCATGCCCTTCTTGGCGTCAGCCGTGGGCGGGCGGCGCGGCGGGGGGCGCGCCGGCGCGCCGACCGGCCGCTCGCCGCCCGCGCAACCGTTCATCATCTGCGGCAAGAGCGAGGCGTCAGTGCCGGATGACGTTCCCGACAACAGGCTTCCAGACTCGAGGGGCCGCGGCGAGGTCAGGGTCGCGAACCCGTGCCGGTCAAACCTCACCGCAACTCCGACGTCCACGACCATTCCTGTCTCAGAGCTACACTTGGATAGCACAGGTCAGGGCGAGGCCACCGCCCCCCCCCCCCCCCAGCCCCGCGCGCTGCCAGACCGCTAACCTGCAGCTGACTGCTGGCGCTGAAGCTGCGGTGCAGGCTCGGGTCGCGGTACATGCCAGCGCTGCTCCACGAGCTACGCTTCTCGGTCGCGTCCGGCCGGCCGGCCAGCTCCAGCAGCTTCTGGTCTAGCGTCTGCACCAGCGACGCCACCAAGTCACAGCCCTCGGCCGACAGCTCGGGCGCGTCCATCTCGGCTGCCGGCGTGTCCGGCGACGAGTCCTGCCGCAGCGGGCCGGCGGTGAGGCGGACAAGCCGAGCTGTCTCAGGGCAGCGTCGCAACGGACAGGCGAACCAAGCAGCTGAGAGGCGTCTGATCCGTGAAACGCTATCGCTACGTCACATCATTTCACTCACAACGCAGCACGTTAGCATCGCAAGTTCTGCCCCGTCCGTTAGATTGACGGCAGTGAACATGAAGAGCCAGTCAAACAGTTTCTGATGCCACCATTCCGCATGCTCCTAGCGACGCTCGCTCAGGCCGAGGCCACCACAACCGAGATCGTCGCCCGCTAGGTTGTCAGCCGCCGGACAGGCGGGCTGGCGCGCGCTCACCTCCTCCTTGCTGGAGCCGCGGCGACGTAGCGTGCCCTTGAGCGCCACCTTGAGCGGGTCGAAGGAGCGCGCCTTGAGCGCCATCTCAGAGCGCTTGAGCTCCACCTTGCGGCTCTGGTGGGCGGCTACGTCCTCGGCCGAGCCGCCGCGGCGCACGGGCCGCGGCGAGCGGTACAGCCGGCCGCTGGAGGTCAGCCAGCGCGCGCGCCCCGACTCGCCGCCCTCGGAGACGCGGCGCGCCTCGCGCGCCGCCGCCGGGCTGCCCGGCCGCAGCGCCAGAGGGCCGGCGCGCGGCGGCAGCGAGTCGGCGCGCGCGCGGCCCGGCCGCGGCCCCGTGCCCGACGACATGGTCGAGTAGCCGGAGCTGAGCGTGTCCCAGGCGGCGGCGGCGGGCGGGTGCGGCGGCGGCGGCCGCGAGCCCGCCGAGCCGTCCGAGGCCACCGAGAGTCGCTCCTCGCGCTCGGCGTCCGGCAGCCGGCCGGCCAGCTCGGCCATGTGACGCGCCACATCTGTCGCACGCGGACAGCGTCAGCGGCCGCGCCGGCGCCAGAGCAGCCACAGGGGAGCGCCGCCAGCCGCGGCAGCCGGGACCGGCAGATACGACAGCGCGGGAGCTCAACAGGTGAGCCATGTTACGAGAGAGGGCCAGCCGGCTCAGACCGATCTAGAGCAGTACAAACCGGGCATATATCAGAGTGGTATTCCACTGGCTGACTTGTGGATATGCGGTTAATGTTTGTAAAAAGGCAACGAATCATTATCACGTAGCGGTGGTCAGACGCATGTTAGCTGGCGTTGTAGTGTTAGAGATATGTTATGTGCACGCTCATGGTGCGGTAAAGTGCATTTAAGACAACAAAACACACTCGACAATATATCAATAAACGTAACGATTAGTGGACACAAATTCATACCAACCAAACGTTTAATAAAATCCCTCTGTACACAAAAAGAGATGTCATTGGGCAGCCAGTGAGCATCAACGCTGCTCTACTAAGCTCGGGGCGGGCGCACGGTCCTCAGTGAAGATCGGTTCAGCCAGGTCAGAGTGCGTCAGCTAGGCTATCGGTGTACTACAGCAGCAACAAAGCTGGTCTCGGACCAGCCACACCCACTCACACCCACACACAAACAGACACGGCAGCGGCGCGCGCGCGCGCTCTGGCGCGGGCGCGGTGAGTAACGTCACCTGGGGCGCGCCGGCCCAGTGCGACGCCGCCGAGGGGCGCTAGCGGCGGCCGGCGGCCAGGCCTACCCGCTAAAAGGGTACCACACGCCTAGACACCAGAGGGCGACAGAGACACAGGCTATAGACCGGTGCGCAGGTGGACAGAGCGGGCGTCGGCGGCGCGCGGGCAGCGGCGCGGCTCAGACGCCCGGCCGGCCGGGAGGCGGGCTCGGTGCGCGCGCCAGCGTGGTGCGGGCACACTCTAGAACGCGCGGCGGCCGGGTCACCATCGGCCGTCACCGAGACGGAGCGTCACGGCCGCGCGAGCCGCACAGGCACCGACGGCCGGCGACAGACACGGACACGGAGAGACAACAGCCAGAGCTATCGGTGCGGCCGGATGGTCGAGGTCGGCCAGCCAGAGCAGCTCAGCCACCGAGTCGGACACGGAGCACAGTCAGACTGAGGTGCCGTCGCACAGTGCGTGTCTAATTAGTGTACTCGCTGGCGACTGCATTGTTTCTCGCCGAGCCTGAAGTAACCAACGGACCGCCCAACACCACACAAAATCGCCAATTGTGTCGGCATGCCTTGGCTTTCTGCATGTTGCGTGGGAATTTTAGGAGTGAGGTACAATGTTTCTGAAACCTCTTTCATGTTTCAAAAATCGGCCACCCGTAGGCCATTGTGGTCTGTACAATGAGCAACAAAGTATGGTGGTCGTAAACAGCCTGGAGCAAGCTAAATTTCCAAGCGGCGTCCTAATAAGAGAAAAGCGAGTAAGAAAACAATCACTCCACACCTCAACCAAATAACGAAAGACGTGAAATACAACCATTGACAGACAGCCTATTCAAATACAAAACACAGTGAGAGCCTTGCCATTTCAGCTGTCATGACACCACCTCGTTCGCACAGTGTTAGACATTGTCTCTTTAGACCTCCCACCTTGCCCACGGCCCGACTCGTCCCGGAGACCTAATACGACCCGGCGAGCGGACCGGAGGAGGCCAGCAGCGGCGCCTTCTCACCTGCCGGGTTGTCGGCCAGCTCGTCCAGGAAGTCTGGCTGCTCCAGGTCCTGTTTGGCGCGCGCCCACTCTCGCTCGATGCGCGCCCGCTGCAGGTCCAGGTCCTTAGCCTCGCACTCACTCTTCAACTTTTCCCTGTTGCGGCGAGAACGTCCGAGCAGGTCAGCACCGGTTAGGTCAGGTTAGCACCGGCCAGGTCAGGTCAGGCCAGCACCGGCCAGGTCAGCACTATTGCAATAGTAATGAGACCCATCTTCTGCATTAGTCAGACACGCCGGGACAGCAATCTCGCAAAACCCCACCACCAACGAGACAGAGTAGACATGGGCAGAGCATGACGTCGGCAGCCCGGGCCGCCACTCACGCCGGCGCCTGCCGCACCCCGGCTCACCTCTGCAGCATGGCGCGCAGGGTCTCCTCCTCAAAGCGCCGGATGCGCTCCTGCGTGGTCTGCGAGAGGCCGGCGTAGCTGGGAATGGCCGTGTCGTCCTGCGGCGGCGCGTCCGGCCCGGCGCGTCCCAACGACGGCAATGACTCCGAACTGAGACGGGGGGGGGGGGGGGGGGATGGTTACGGCGGGCGGCGCACGGGAAGCGCCACTGGATTACGCGGTGGGAGTGGGGAGGGGGGATGCTTCGCCTCCACCCCGCTTCGCAACGGCTCCGTATGACGAGGTAGCAGGTCTGGGTCGGCGGCAGCAGTGGACACAGCTGCATCACCGGCCATTGTCGCTCGGACTGGCTGCCAGATCACTGCACCACACGGTCGCGGTTGCTGGGAGCCATTGGTCTTTCACAGATCACTGCATCACACGGTCGCGGTTACTGAGAGCCATTGGTCTTTCACAGATCACTGTATCACACGGTCGCGGTTAACTTGGAGCCATTGGTCTTTCACAGATCACTGCATCACACGGTCGCGGTTACTGAGAGCCATTGGTCTTTCACAGATCACTGCATCACACGGTCGCGGTTAACTTGGAGCCATTGGTCTTTCACAGATCACTGCATCACACGGTCGCGGTTACTGAGAGCCATTGGTCTTTCACAGATCACTGCATCACACGGTCGCGGTTAACTTGGAGCCATTGGTCTTTCACAGATCACTGCATCACACGGTCGCGGTTGACTGGGAGCTATTGGTCTTTCACAGATCGCTGTATCACACGGTCGCGGTTGACTGGGAGCCATTGGTCTTTCACAGATCACTGCATCACACGGTCGCGGTTGACTGGGAGCCATTGGTCTTTCACAGATCACTGTATCACACGGTCGCGGTTGACTGGGAGCCACTGGTCTTTCACAGATCACTGTATCACACGGTCGCGGTTGACTGGGAGCCATTGGTCTTTCACAGATCACTGTATCACACGGTCGCGGTTGACTGGGAGCCATTGGTCTTTCACAGATCACTGCATCACACGGTCGCGGTTGACTGGGAGCCATTGGTCTTTCACAGATCACTGCATCACACGGTCGCGGTTGACTGGGAGCCATTGGTCTTTCACAGATCACTGCATCACACGGTCGCGGTTGACTGGGAGCCATTGGTCTGTCACAGATCACTGCATCACACGGTCGCGGTTGACTGGGAGCCATTGGTCTTTTACAGATCACTGCATCACACGGTCGCGGTTGACTGGGAGCCATTGGTCTTTCACAGATCACTGTATCACACGGTCGCGGTTGACTGGGAGCCATTGGTCTTTCACAGATCACTGCATCACACGGTCGCGGTTGACTGGGAGCCATTGGTCTTTCACAGATCACTGCATCACACGGTCGGGGTTGACTGGGAGCCATTGGTCTTTTACAGATCACTGTATCACACGGTCGCGGTTGACTGGGAGCCATTGGTCTTTTACAGATCACTGCATCACACGGTCGCGGTTGACTGGGAGCCATTGGTCTTTCACAGATCACTGTATCACACGGTCGCGGTTGACTGGGAGCCATTGGTCTTTCACAGATCACTTTATCACACGGTCGCGGTTGACTGGGAGCCATTGGTCTTTCACGGCCCGTCAGCTTACGCTGTACCCTAACGACTGTCAATCGGACAATGCGTGCAACAGGACAATAAATGCAGCAGCTGCAGAAGACTTATCTGCCTCACTGCTACGCCAGTGCGGCAACAAACCAGAGCGTGATGACAGCAATCGCTGCATTGAGCGCCTTCAGGCCGAGAGGCAGCGCTCGGCGTCCCGGCTCCGGACTGTGCCGTGTGCCCTGCCCCACCCCGCCGCCCGCCGGGGCCGGCGTCTCACCCGTCGGCCGGGGCGTGCTGGGCGGCCTGCGGTGGCTCCTCCGCCAGCCGGATCGGAATGACGTGGACCCGCCCGGCGCCGTCAGCTGCGCCGACTGCGCTCGAGGCAGAAAGTGCCCGCTTGATTTGGTTGTTGTTGCACTCGGAGGCTGAAGAACGAGCGCCGAGGGGCGCCGCCACCTGGAGGACCACGGCACGTGACGTCACCACACGCACGTGACGTCACACCACCGGCGGACGGCCTGTGGGGCGCGACCACCCAGTCGCACTCACCAGCCAGTATCGACACCGCCGACAGCTCGGCTACAGTCCATGCGGTGTGTCACCGACCAACTCGACAACAAATCTAGTCCGCTCGACGCGTAAAACCCGGCCCTGGCCACGACGGCGCGCCCGTGCAGCGCCGGGCACGGCGGCACTGAGATGACGTACCGCCGGCGCGCAGTCAGCTGGCTCCTGCTCCGCCGGCCGCGCCTGCTGCGACTTCCTGCTGGCCGCCAATATAATACTGCTGGCTATGACCTTGGGGTCCATCGGGAAGCCCTGGCCTGCAAGAGACGCGCCGGCGCCTGTCAGGGCCCGCCGGCCGCGCCGACGCCGCCCGGCTACGCTACCGCGTGCCACTGGAGACACCGCTACACAAAACACACGCCTCAATAGACCGCAAAAACAGCTGCGACGTAAAACGCCGGAAAAAATCGCGAGGTTGCGTGGGACTAGTGAAAACACCACCGGAGTGGTCCCGGAATCTGTCAGTCGTGCTCATACAAATGCGAACACATCCACCGCGAGAGACGGACACAGGAGGGTCTAATCCAGGAACATTACGCGTACGCAACATCCTCCGCTTCTTTTCCCATCATCTGCTACTGCGGTAGGGAACACGATGCATCTGTACAGAGGCCCGTCGGCCGGGGGAATGTCCGCGTGTTCGGGCGGCGGCGTCACTCACTGTCCATGCGCTGGACGGTGCTGAAGAGCGGGCTGTGGTGTGGCGCCGGCAGCACGGGTGCCGACAGCGGCGGCGAGCTGTCGGGCAGCGGCGGCGGCTCGTCGGCCGCCTCGTCCGTCTCGTCCGCCGGGAAGAACCAGTCGTACTGCCGGCGGCCACGGCCCGGTCAGGACGGGTGGCGGGCGATGTCCGTGCTCGCCACATGCTCACAATGCGGGAATGTCACCAGCTGTGGTGGGAGAGTGTGGACAACCGAGCGGTGACGGGGGGTGGTCTGCCACCGACGACAACACCACAGACAGCTCAGCCTCAGGGGGAGAGGGAAACTCCAGAAAACGTCCCCGCCCAGCCCTCCTGTTCACTTCCGACGCGGTTTACAAACCATCGATACCTCAATCACGGAGAATCAGCCGAAAACGAGCAGTCACGCTGACCGACCTAACCCATGGTCATGCCTCGGACCCACGTCCTACTCCCCGCGTCGCTCACAGCCCGCCTGACCGGCGCGTTAGGCTCCGCCCGGCGTGGCGCCGGTCCCGCCCTGCCGTGATGCCACGCCCACCTCGCTGATGAGAGTCTTGACGATGCCGCACTGCTGCGACATGTCGGTGACGAGCACGGACGTGCTGTCGTCGGAGGAGCGCACCAGCGTCGGCCCGAACACGATTGCCAGGTTCTTCAGGTCCATCTTGTTCACGTGGCTGTGCTCGGTGACGCGGCGCAGGTGGCGCAGCAGGTACTTGAGCGTTTCGTAGTTGTGGTCGGGCAGCTCCTGCACCTGCGGACGGGCGGACGGACGGGCGGCGGTGAGGGCGGCGCCGTGGCGGGCGGGCCGCGCCCGGGTCGAGCCGGTCACTGATCCCATCGCCGTGACAGCGGACGGCGCCGGCTCCGTGGGACAATCGGAGATGTCAGAACGAGATTTGACGCTTCGAGTGAAAGCGGCAAGGCCAGAGAAAGTGATACCCTTCTGTTTAAACACCCAAGCGCGCGCGCACATACGAAGATCTCCGCGACTTGCTCGGCCGACTGACCAGTTTGCGCAGCTGCAGTCTGCGCCGTTCGGGGTCCTCAATCTTGCTCGTGTCGATGAATTGCGGGTACAGCTCGATCGTCACCAGCGAGTCGGGCAGCTTGCGGAAGAACGACTTCAGCAAGGAGGAGATCACGTTGACATCTGTCCAGCGCGGGTCGGCCTGTCGGGTCAGACTGCGTCAGACTGCGCCAGACTGCCGCTGGACGGCCGGGTCAGACTCCAGATCGGGCCGGGTCATGCTCAGACTCCCAGCCTGCGGCAGGCCAGGCTCGAGTCCACTCTAACACAGGACACGCGGCCGGCCGGCAATCACGCAGAGGACGGGCAGATCAGTCTGCACGCTCTCCTCGTGCTGCTTTGGGTGACTGATTTCGATTAACTGCAGTCTTTTAAATCAGCACTCAAAAGCTCCTTACGTACTGAAAACGGGCATTTAGAAACAGCCACCCGTCAACCATTAAAAAGAACCACCTGTCAACCCCATCTGTCAACCATCAGAAACAACCAGCAGGGCCGGTCAGCGCCCTGCGCCGACGGCGGCGGCAGGCCCACCTGCAGGTTGACGGAGTGGATGCCACGGTTGACCGCCTCCGAGAGACTCTTGATGGCGGCGTTGTTGCCCGGCACGCGGTAGAGGCCCTCCGTGTCCAGGCCGCGCTCCTCCACCAGGCTGGTGCACATCTCCACCAGCGCCGGCACCAACTCGTTGCTGGTCGACTGCGGGCAGAGACGCGCCAGGGGGCGCTTGAGGCCGCGTTCCCGCCGGCCGGCGCACCAGCGGACCATCACCGTCACTCGGGGCGAAGGAACGCGCCGCCGATGACGCCAACAGCTGACAGCGATCAATAGCTCATGCGTCGTGGCGCCCGTTTCGAGACAACGTAAAACGCAACGTTCATAATAAAAAAAAATGGTGGCAATGCTACAAGAGCCACAAAATAAGGCCAGCCTATCGGTTGGGACACGTTTGAGACCAGCTGGTTGTTTGCTAAGCTGGTGCGTGGTCGGAGGTGGGCTACCGACACCTCACATCGGCCCGCCGGCGGCGGCGCCGAGGGGCCTGCACAGCCGGGGCAGAGTCAGCGAGGCCAGACGGCGAGAGATGAGCTTGGGGCGAGCCGGGGTCACGCTCGAGTTCAGACCGGGCCGGGGCGGGGCGGCAGGCCGTACCGGCGGGCACAGGTGCAGCGGCACGCCCAGCGTCCAGCCGTCCGGCACCGCCTGCACGGCCGGCGCCAGCGGCGAGCCCACGTGCATCTTCTTCAGCTGGCGCGCCATGCGCACCTTCCACGTCTTCGGCTTGGGCGACACGCTCTGGTCGGCTGCGGGCGGGCCGGACCACGTCAGGTCACGTGATGTCTCACCACGGCAGCGGCTTTGCGGCGCGGGCAGCACGACAAACACGCAGCGTGAAGAGATCGCCCACCGGCAACTCAGCGAAAGCGACATACGTGGCGATGTTAAACATGTCATCACATCTCTTGGGAACCTCCTTGCCTTTCACAGGTACATTAGTGATGAGCTACCTACACCTGCATACGCTATTGGGCACTTACGGACTTACAAAACGGCCCACTGACGTTGAAACGACTATGCACCTACAAGCTCATCGCGTAACCACAGCGATCAGCCGAGAGAACTGATCAGCTGCTGCCCCCCGTGCGACCACCTGACGGCCGGGCCTTTGCCAGCTCCAAGCAGCGGCACACGTACGTGTCTGGCTGGGCTTCCTCGTCTTGGCGTTGGGCCCCTGACCGGTGGGGGAGCGTTGCCGCAGGCTGGTCAGCTTCTTCATGGCCTTGCCGCTGGTGGGACTGAGCAGAGACGAGTCGGTGGCCGACCGCGAGGAATCCTCCTGCCAGGCACGGATAACCCGTGACAGCCGGGGGCGGTAGCGTCGCCCCGGGGACAGCAGATGCTCACAGCGGATTACGTCAACAGTGTCGGCAGATGCTCACGGCCAGCCTGGGAAGCCTTTGCACTGGGAAGGCTACCGATGCGGCCTTCGGACGAGTACCACCCCGGTCAGACCATAGCGCGGCCACACTGACAGACGTCAGGGTGCAAGCGGCCCCACCGAGTCCCATCGGACCGCACGCCCCGGTCCCCAGCCAGGGCGGCCGCCCCGCAACCCGCCGCGTCTCCACTGACCGGCACCACCAGGGCCTGGCAGACGGGCCGCAGCGCCTCCAGCCAGGCCTCGCGCTCCAGCAGGTGTTCCGTCTGCAGCAGGTACTCGGAGCCGGTGTGTGTCAACAGGCGGAACACGTGCTTGCGGCGCGTGTAGCCGTCGGCTGAATCCAGCTGGCACAGCGCCACGTTCACCGGCTGCTCCTCCAGCGACGACGGCGTCTGCGGACGGTCCAGGCAGGACGTGAACTCGCCGCTCCAACCGCCGGCCACTGCAGCCAGCGGCGCCGCACACGCGGCAGCGAGACAAGACAAGCTGGAGGAGGCCTTCGCACCGGAAGAATCCCCCGCGCTGGACACGATCTGTCCTTTTATGATACCGCGATAGGGCGCACCGACTGCGCAACAAAATCGCGACGTTCGACGCTCCGTGAGCCTCACGCTACCGAGCAGCCGGCAGGCGCCGGCCTCGCTCGGCGCGCGGAGAAGTCCCGACGCCTCGGTATCCGGGGATGGCGCAACCGTCGCACTGTGGTTCGGCCGGTGAGTGGTAGGCAGGCGACCGGCGACCGGCGACCGGCGACCGGCGACCGCGGGCACCCCGCCCGCCACCGCCGGCCACCGCCGCACAAATCACATCCGTGTGTCATGTTCACCTCCCTGCATCAGCCGCCGACAGAATTCCAACGACTTTTACGACCCAGGGCTGCGCGGACGCTACTCCAAAACGGACGAAGGTTTATGTTTAGGCTTGCAGGTGCCGTTCAGCGCAGCCTTACAACGGCCATTGGTTAGTGTTTTATGGCAGTCTACAGCGCAAAATCCCTTACATCAGCCGGTGTGTTGTCATACAAGTGTTCGTAGCATGGGAAGCACAGGGGATTTTCATGAGCCGAGTCCACAACAGCAACTAAACATTCCACGGGCGGGGATTGACGAGATTGTCCGAAGACGTGAGGTGAGCCAAAACCCGAAGCAACATTCGGCATACCAACGAGCCCGTTGAGGGCAAGAGCACCATCACTGCACTCCACAACAATCTGCAGCACAACCGAAGCCAGCGCTCCCATCACAGCCATCGAGGCACCGCACCCAGTATGTCGTGTCCACCGACCGTCAGCGCTGACCATCTCGGGCTTAAAAGGCACGTCGAACGTCTCTTTCCCAGCCCTATCCGTGGCGGTTGGCCGGCTCTCCCACCTGGTTGACCTCCTTGCGGTCTCTGTAGAAGGAGAGCGCGTCGCCGCGCAGCACCGCCCACAGCTCGCGCCACGAGCGGTCGGGCGCGCGCTTTCCGTCCATCTGCGCCAGCTTGACGCGCAGCCAGCCCTCGCGCTGCGCGTCGGCGGCCGGCGCCGACTGCGGCGGCGGCGACGTCGGCCACGTCGGCGACGATGGCTTGGTCGCGCGGATCGACGTGGACCTGGCGGCGACGACAACGGCGTAAGTGCGGGGCCGGGCAAGACGGACCGTCGCTGGCTCGGGGCCGGGCTGTCACGGGGAGTGACTCGGGGCTGCCACGGGGAGTGACTCGGAGCTGCCACAGGGAATGGCTCCAGGCCGACAAGGGGAGTGGCTCGGGGCCGACGCCGACGTCGGAGGGCTCCGGCTGCAAGGAGAGCGCTGAGCTCTGGACGCCTGTTGGGGAGGGGCGGAAGGCGGAGATGCGGTGCGCGGGGCCATGCGCGGTATATTTGTACAGTGGATGACACTAACCGTCCAATGAACGTGCAAAAACGTACGACCATTGACATCACATTCGCCGAGTGTGCACGGTACAATCGATGCCGAAGTGTCGTGTGCTAATGACGTGAACGGCTATAAACGTATGTACGACGTCTGGGAGCCGGAGAAGAACACAATCGGGGGGTTATGATTGCGCTTGAGACAACTAAACTTTTAAGGAGACCCACACAGCTGAGCCTGTGCGTCTAATGTGAATAACGAAAAAAATCCAGTGGGTAGGGGGTTTATGGCAATGTCGCTCCGAACAAATCAGCTGGCACGCATTCCAACATGGACCGACGTCTGAAAAAGGTCAGTCCACAAAGAAGGCGTCAGCAGCATCGCAGCCAGATGGCGTCCCATTCTGGAGGGCTTCGGAGGCCGTCTGCTAGTCACGGACCATAGGACGCCACCGACAGGGGGAGCAGCACAGCCATGCGCATGCGCCGAAGTCTCACCGCTCCAGTCGCTTCAACTGGTTTTGGGCTTTTTCCTCGAAGAAGTTTCGGAGTTTTTGGATTCGTCCCTTGGGAGGGAGTTCGCTGACCTTCCTAGAGCTCTGAAAGCTCAGGGAGAGCTTGCCCGGCTTACTGTTGGTGCAGACAGAGAGGTTCACTCGTCACAGGATTAGCAGGAGGTGGGGCGCGCGCGCCGCTGCTCTCGACAGCCCGACACTGACGCCAAGGAAGGCCGAGGGAAGGCGGGCACGTCAAGAAAGGAGGAACCGCAGGCAGTGCACCACAGTGGAAGGACTTCCAGGACAGTTACTGCCAGTGAAGGGGCATACCAGGCGCCGGCGACGAAGAGACAAAGCGACAGCTAATTCTGGCCACGAAACGAGCAATGCCACAACCGTTGGCGCGTAAGTTTCGCTGTTAGTTTTCGGTGCGGCGGCCAGCGTAGGCAAACATGCCGACGGGCAAATAACGCCCGCATGAGTGCATACTGCAGATGGATACATGTGCATACTTCTTCTGACTAGCTGCCATGTGGACAGTCCATATTATGGGGTTGGTCTCCAAGCAGCACGTTTGTACATGAAAGCAAAATCGTCAACTGGTCGTTAAGCAGTTTAAAAAAGCCACGGAAAGCCGGCGAAACTTCGCGACATCATGGCAACCAGAAAAGGAAAAAAAAACAGATAAACCAGAGAACTGCACGAACCAAAACCGCAGAGATTCAGAATCAAAGGCGAATCCAGCGCGAGAACCCGCAGTTTTAGTAGCACACCGTTATTCACGACACAAGGTGTACGGCGCAGGAGGCCAGCAGGCCGAGGCAGGTAAAAGGCAACGAGGAACACGGAGGAGAGCGCGCCAGCGCCGCCGCTGCTCTCACCGCAGGCCCCGTCCAGGCACACGGGGTGGCACAGCCCTGGTAGTCACAGCCGTACAGAAAGCCCCAGCGAGAGAGGACGCCGCCCGGCGGCCAACGAGAGGAGGAGGGGGGGGGGGGGGGGTCAGTCGGGTACTCACCGATCCTCCTTGGAGCCCGTGTGGAAGAGGCCGTCGCCGGCGGTGGCCTTCAGGTAGGAGATGCGCCTCACCGTCCGGTCCGTGTCGTCCTCGCCTGGGGAGCGGGACAGCCGAGTCAGAGGCGCAGGCAGGCACCGGTCACAGCGCGACGGCATCGCTGGCCAACAGGCGCCAGCGTCACCAGTCATCGCACGCAGGCATCAGACCCACCCTGCCCGGCCGCCGGCCGCTGGCGGTGCTGAGCAACGCGGGGAGCGCGGCACCCAGCGCAGATCTAAGGGCAACCACCGGGCAAGGGTCGGGACACGAGCAGACCGGCAGTCTAGGAGGCAGATCACCACAGCAAACGCCGTAGCAAGAGGCGCTCCGACATCCGGAGCGAAGCCAAATCAACGACCGATGAAAACGCTCGTCCTTGTTTCGACACAGCTCCTTCGATCCGAAGCCTCCCAGACCACCACTCGCTCTCTCATTCACCAGCATCAGATATACTGAGCGAATAGCGTGGGGCAGTCAGGCTCGCACATCGGCATTCAGAGGGCGGTGCATAATTCATCGTCCTATAACGAGCGCAAAGAGCCAGATAGAATCAGCCACGGTGCACAACTCTATCGGACTCCGATCGGATTCTCGATTCCACACGCGGGAGAGGCGTGCGGAATCGGCAATCGGGACCTGCAGTCCCTGGAATGTGCGACTCCGGTCCTGAGGAGCCGGTGAGGTATTCCGGCCGAACCAGCGCGTCCTCCTACTCTAACGGAGGCATTCCATCGTTGTTACGGACTACAGCCGGGCGGCAGCCTTCAAGACAGCGACGTTCAACTTCACTCTAAGGGCAGTTGTCTCTCCACTGTTTTCTTGGTTACGTAACGACGAATAAGTCCGTTTCGACCATCAGCGTGGGGTTGTTTAGCCGGCGCAATCCCAGCACCTCCCCGGCACCTCGGCCGACGGCCGCCGCCTCTGACCGTGCGCCACATTCGCCAGCGCGCAGGCTGAGTCACCAGCCGATTACCATTCCGGCGCGGTCGGTCGCACCGCGTTTTTCCCTGCGCAGGACGGCGCCGCGTCAAACGCCTTCATCATATCCACACGCAGTTGGCGGCGGCCAGAGGACCGAGGAGAGGGCCGGGGAGAGGGAGGGGGGGGGGGGGGGGGGCGATCGTGCTCGGCATGCGACAATGACCACCGACAGATGGCGCTGCCATCGCTCCGGGCCTGCTCCGACTGGGGTCGGCGCGGGGCCGGCGGGAGAGGCCGGCAGCGCCGCCACACCGTCCTCGAGCGTGAGCGCCTCGGGCCCGTCGGGCCGCAGACCCTGACTGCCGCCGCCGCCACCCGGACCGCCCGAGACGAGCGGCGCCCTCGACGCCGGTCGGCGGACGGCCGCCGGCTGACGAGCGTCGCACCGAGCGCCGCGGCAGCCGCGCCCGTCTGGACGACCCCGACAGAAGCGCGAGCACGGGGTGATTCATGGAGGCAGCACGGGCTGGCGCGCCCACCCAGCTGTCGTCCGGGCGCACCTGTGTGATATTGTCGAGCCGTCCAGGCCAGATAACGTCTCATAACCGGCTCTGTCGGCTGCACAACAAGCCAGGGTGCGCCGCGTCCACCACGGCCGGCCAAAAGGGCTGCGTTCAAGGTGTGGCCGCTCTTGCGATGAAAGCCGAGTGTCTAAGCCTGTCAGCTACGGCACGATACGTGTCGATACTCCTCTCTGGCAAAACAGGCTCCCGCCCTTTCCCTAGACGTGGCCTCCACACACCACACGCCGGTGCAAGAGCGGCCCCGGCCCCGGCGAGTATTGGTGCAAACAAACACAGCAGACCGCTTCGAGGGTTAACGGTCCATTACAAAGCTCAGCTCATTATGCAATGGTGTCAATATCGACGTGATTATTCATACACACTACTACGTGTCCAGTAATCTTTTAACATTAAAAACAGCGTCTGGGCAATCCAGTTCTTCAAACAAATTGCAAATCCAACCAAATCCAACAAAGAGCAACAACACTAGAACTTCGAGCCCGCTGAAGGCCGACCCTGCGCGCTGCCACGCGTTCTGGCAAACGACGTCTAATACACCAGTTCTATGGCAAACCCAATACACACCACGAACAATCCTAAGACTAACCAGCAGCTCAGACAACCAATCAGCAGCGTCGACCCCAGCTGGTGCCCGGCAGGCCGGTGCCAACCGGCCGTGCCCCGCCCACCCAAGCCATCCGGCCCAGCGTCCGGCAGCTTCGCATGACGAGCGGCGCCCGCGGCGCGCGCCGCTCGCGTGGCGACAAAAAGCGGCGCGGCGCGGCGTCGGCGGCGCGCGTGACGTCGCCCGTCGTTCCATGTCGCGCGCGTCCGTCGGCCCGGCAAATCCGACATTCGGCGGTGGGCAAACAGACGCAGAAAAAGCGCTGTTCTCACACCATTTCCCGACGGCCGGCCCGTTAGAGCAGCGGTCGGTACGCCCCAGGGCATAAGCGGGTCAGCGGCGGCCCACATTGCGCCGCGCCGCGCGGCCGCCGGGCGGCGCCACCGGAGCGCTCATTACCGCCGGCGCGCCAACAATCATCGCTCGGAGCCGGGGCCGCTTGGCCGGCAGCCGGGCAGATCATTAGCACGGCCGCTGTCGAGCGCGTGTCAGTGGCCGGACGGCGGCTCAGCCGCACGTCCTGCCTCGACGGCCGCGCCCCGGCGCTGGGAACGCGGCGGCCGCCGGCGCGCGCGCGTGACCGGAGCCTTGCCAGCGTCCGAGCTCCCTCTCTCCTCTACCGCCGTCTCGACTCCTCTGCCGCCGGTGGCGCCGCAAGACCGCCGGATTAGCCCGACTTTAGTGCTGTACGCTGATTACACAAAGACGCTCTCCGGATGTTTTTTTGGCCATTGATGGCTGGGCTGGAACACCCCAATTTTTGTTCTGCTGTGAAGTGTTGCAGACAGGAAACCATCCGTTTCTCACAAAGGTCGACCAGCGGTCGCGATCGATGATCAGCAAAACTAAAGTGTCGGTGAAAGGACGGGTCGATGACCAAACCTGCGTGACATGCGACTTTAGCTAACATGGTTAGACCATGATCACGGCTGCTCAACTTGCTAGCTAAGTTGAACAAACTGAAAATAGCCCTTGAACTGCCTTGAAGTTTTCTTGAAGACCAGCAACACGTCACGCCTGTCCTGGTAGAAATGACGGCCCTTGCAATATCGGGCCGCTTATGGAACACATCGATAAAATAAACCCACGACCACACCACCGTTCGACAATGCAGATAACAGTTTCCAAAACACGCGCTATCAGTTGATCGAGAAACTATCCAATTAGTGGAAAGCGACAAAACGCTGGCCCAAACGAGGCACCGCCGTCGCCCCAGCCGCTCCGTAAACACGCAGGGAGCGGCTGGACAACACCAGGAAAAAAGGAGAGCGGCCGGCGCGCCTTCACGGCACCATGCGGGAGCGAGGCGCGCCGGGCGGGGCGGATCGGGCCACCCGCAGCCCAGCCGCCCAGCTAGTTCGGCCATTAGCGCCCTGCTCGGCGAGAGGAGGCGGCCGAGGACGCGTCTGCCCGCCCCCGCCAGCTGGCGGGTCGGCCCGGTGGCCGCCGCCGCCGCCGCGGCCAAGGTAGCGCGGTGGCGGCGGTGGCGGCGGCGGCGGCGGCGGCGGCGGTCTTCCGGCCGGCGTCCGAAGGGCGGCAGGTCGGCCGGCTGGCCCGGTCAGATGCGACGAGCGATAGCGCCCACGCCTCGCGTCCCCGGCCGGACGGCGGGTGGGGCGCCGCGCCCCGCGCCGGGACGCGCTGACCGGTCCGGTTCCGGTCCGGCCGCTCCCCAGTCTGTGTGTGTGTGTGTGCTGCCGGCGCGGCGCTGTGGATATCCGTCGCCGACGCCCGGCCCGGGCCGAACGCCGCATCTCGGCGGCGCTTCAAGCCGCGCCTTCCCGACTAATCCGACAGCCGGCGGATAGCACAGGCCATCACACTAACAACCTCCGCCGCTGAGCCATGTAATCCGGTCGTGATGACGGCGCCGCCGTTCGAGACGCAGTTCCATCATCCGCGGTGTCGGCCGCCCCGCCCGGCGCCGGTCCGGCCGCTCCGTCCCGCCCGCGCCGCCCCGTCCCACCGCCCCACCTGTCCCTGTCCGGCCGCTCCGTCCCACCCGCGCCGCTCCGTCCCACCGCCCCACCTGTCCCTGTCCGGCCGCTCCGCCCCACCCGCGCCGGTCCGGTCGCGCCAGCAAGACCGCCGTGCGCTTCCGTCGCCTCCGCCGGCCTGTCTCCGCCCGCTCCAATTCCAGCAGGCGGGCCGCCGCTGCCCCCTGGCCACCTGCGAAGGCCGTGCGCCGGCCGGCGAGGGAGGCCGTGCCCTCGCGGGACCCCGCAGGCGACGATACCATCGGCCGGCCGGGCCCACTCCGCCGCTACCAATCCGTCGGACAAGAGGCAGGGCTGCGCGGCGCGGCAGCTCCACCGCCACTCTGTTGGCGTTCCCCACGGCTGCGGACGAAGCTCCGGCGTGGTTTCGGAAGGTTTCGGCGGGATTTCACTGGAGTGGGGTCGCAGCTCTGGCGGTGGCGAAGCCTAACGTGACCCGTGCCGGCCAGTCGCCGTATCCCGATCTGACCGCGGATCGGCGTCAGCTGCGCTGCAGCCTGCACTGCAGTCCATGACCTCCGACACCAGCGAACCGAGCCCGCCGGGCTTTCAAGATGAGGCCCGTGCCGGTTGAGCGCCGTGTAACGCGGCCCGACGGGGATCAGGTCAGCGGGCTGGTCAGTCGCGCGCCGGGATGCCGCCGAGGCGAAGCCGCGTGCCACCGTCCCGTCCTGGAGCCCGGGCCGGTGCCGCCCGGGAGACTCCGCCTCCTTCCCGCGCGTCTCTGACTGCGTCGGCCGCCGCCGTCTCCGGGTGTGATCGATGCCGCGCGTGATGCGGCGGCGGCGGCGCTCGACGGCCGGCCGCCGAGCCAGGGTCGGCCTTGGTGGCGCCGCCGCCGGCCGCCGTCATCGCAGACGGATGGGACGGGCCGCGACCGCCGGCATGGCGACACAGACGGCACGGGATCACTAGACTGGTGGCTGTCGCCACAAACTGCGACAACCCGCCAGCTCGTTCAAAACTCGTTGAAAACGACGGACCGCCACGATCTTGGAAACGTATCAACAAACGGCGGTTTTTTTTTTGCTAATATAGCATCCGATATACGCGCCTTGCCTGTATCTGAGAAAGCAAAGTTGGAGCAACTGAGGTTGAAAATCAAAAATTGAAAGACAGGATGCATTCCCAGTATTTCTGTACGGCCACAACATGTTCAACACAAACCGCCAACTACTACAGTGCTTAGGGGTCCCGGCCACAGGCCCAACCGCAAACCGCGCCGACTGACCACTCCCGAGATTACGCACAGAGCGGCAGCATGGAGGAGCGCACGCCAGCGAGTGTGAGCGCCTCTGGCGACGGGCAGCGGCATCGCGCCAGTTCCCCAGCCGGCACGGCATATAAGGAAGGCTCGCCGCGATTACCCAACCGCAGCGGCGACCGGGAGGCCTCGGCCGGCCCGGGACGCACAGGTCCGCCGTGGCGGCCACACAGACGCCGCCAGCCACAGCGCCAAACCGGGCCGGCAGAGGTCAGGTCAGGTCAAGTCAGGTCAGGTCCCGTCGGGTCACGTACGGCAGAAAAGAGGTTAGCAGACCATCCGCTAGGGCTGCATGGAGCCTGGCCCGGCCAGAGCGTGGCGACTGTACCGTGTCATCGCCCAGGCCCCCATCGCACACGCCCTTTCACACCACACCGCATCATCCAACACGCGGGCAGGCCAGGGCCCAGCCTCATAAAACTCCAGCATTTTACGTGCCTTTGATAAGCCCCGTTTGGAGTCAAATACTAATCGCCACTTCGATCAGTCCAGTCAGTCAAGTACTACGCCACTATCGGCACGTCATAGCCATCAATGACTTAAGGATGGAGAGATCAGCTGTTTTCGGTCCGTATGCATTCACGACGCAATTCAGAAATGCGAAAACCCGTAGTTTTGCTTTATGACACTAGACCCTGGCGCGGCCCGGTCAGGCAACGTTAGCACGCGACGCCAGGTCAAGGTAAAGCGGCACCAAACCGGAGCCGCATGGACCATGACACGTCATGTCGAACCACATCTGACCTGACCCCATCAGGTCGGGTCAGACCCAGACCAGACCAGACCGGACGGCGCCAGGTCAGTCGAGGTCAGGCTGTGGGGCCGTTACCCGTGGCCGGGCCGCGGAGCAGCAGCCGCAGGATCCAAGTGAGCCGCGCCAGATCGCCGTCGGCCATCAGGCGGTGGGCGGGCATGCCTCGGGCCGGCGCTGGGCCGCACGTCACCGGCCGCCACACGGACACCCCGGCCGGCGGCGCGCCACCCGCCGGACTGACGGCGTGCGCCGGCACCTGTCCACCGGCCAGGCCGGACCTGGTCAACCCGGGCGCGCCGCCGCCGGCCGCCAGGGCCGGCCGGCGGCAGGACGGCCGACGGCGGCGCGTCTCTGCCGGCCGCCGGGGACTCAACGACGGGACGGCCAGCCGACGGCCAGCCGACGCCGCTCCGAGGCCCGGCGGCTGCCTCCGCTGCTGCCCCGATCCGGCCCGAGCCGCAGGCTGGCGCAGCCGCTGGCCGCCGGCCGGATGGCGGCTCAGGCGGCTCAGCCGGAGAGCGGGGGCCCGGCGGGGGCCAGTCAGCTTGCGGGGACCCGGCGGGGACCCGGCGGGGTCCCGGCGGGGGCCGGTCAGCCTGCGCGTCGCGGCTCAAAATAAATATGAGACGGGGCACGGCCGGGGTGGGAACTCGCAGAGCCGCCGGTCCGGTCGCGACAACAACGGGACGATATCAGGAAGCCAGCACAAACGGCTGCACAGCTCCGCCCGCAGCCACCGTGCTACACACGCGTCCTGCCGGACCCTACAGCGACGTCGGCGCCGTGCTGGCCCTAACAAACCCATACAGGGCCACCGAATCGACAACCGGCCGCCCACGAGTCTAAATACGAGATGGCGCGCACATGACGCAACACTAATCATCGGGCGCCGGAGCCGATCTGCCTCATATCAGCGCTGCGTCGGCTCCCGCAGCGCGGCGCCGTGACTCATGGCGCCGCTGCGGCCATGCGTCGCGGCGCCGCCCGGCGCGGCGTCACGGCGCGGCGGGTGCGCGCGGCGCCGGAGCGGCCGGGTGCGGTCAGCGCCGGAAGCCGCCGCCATCCGCCGAGCTGAGCGCGCCACCCGGCCGGCGCGGCCGCGCGGCGCCAACGCCGCCGCATGTCCGCCCAGCCCGCCTCTGCGTGCGATGTACCACGAATGCTACGTACGATTACCACGACCGACAAGGCCAGGAATCGGAAAGAAATTCCTGGCTCATCGGGAGAGCTTTTCCAACGGGATGCAAAGCACCAGGGCGTGGCCGGGAACCCCCAGAGCAAATTACCATATGACCGGTCCGTGGTTACGTACTTGCTCTGAGCAGGCATACCAACACACGGGAACCAGCCAGAGAGGCTTCGAAGCACCAACCAGGACCTCGGGGTGACCACCAATCCGGACCCCAGCTAGCTAGCTGGTGACCTCGGCAGACGCTGGTCGCGACCCCGCTACCCCAGAATAGCTCAACAGGTCGCCGGTCGACGACTCTTCGCTCGGCAGCCGTGACGACGCGACGTGCGTGACCAGGGCACCCCCAGGATGTGGCCGGGTGAGCACGGTGCGTGAAATTCCCCAAATATACCGACTGAAAGCGGCCGTTCTGCTCCCCAGCTCCAGTATCAGCGGCGTGTCGCCTCCGCAGGCCGCGCCTCGCTGCGCCACGCTGCGTGACCGAGCCGCGCCGCGCCGCGCCTCAAACAAGACTCAGCATCGGCGACAGCCACCCCGAGGAGCGTATGGGCGGGTATGACGGGGGGGCCGCCACCGCCACCGCCGCCGCCGCCGCCGCTGTCGTCTCCTCGTGACGGACGGCGGCGCCGGGCGACCGTGGCGCACCGTCAGCGCCTCCCGGCCGGCGGCTCCGCACGCGCGCCCAGGCGGCCCCAGGCGGCCACAGACGGCCGGAGCCGGCCCGGCCCGCCCTCGGCCGCCTGGCCAGATGGACGTCACGTCAGGAGTCGGCACGAGCCACAGCGGCGCCGTCAGTACCCCCCCCCCCCCCTCCCTCCCTCCCTCCGGGTCAGCATCAAACAGCACCCGGTCGTGATCGATCCGCCCGACCCATGATGGCGATGATGATGGCCGAGACACCGGGCAAAGTACGCGCTCGCTTGCTCCCAAGTGGCCGGCGGCTCTGGCGGACGGTCCGGCTCGACCCTAGCTCCCACGCGCCGTCAGCCGCTAGCGGGGCGCTGCGCTGGCGGCGCGCCTGATGCACGGCGTGACCGATCGAGACGGCCGGCGCCGTGTTTGACGAGCCCGCGGTGGCGTTCCGGTCCTGCGCGGCCGACCCGTCGGCGCAGCGTCCCCGACAGACGCACGGCCAACGGTGCCGGGCGGCGTGGCCGCCGGAGCCCCGGCCCAGCTCCGGCCCGTGGGCGCCGGCTGCACACACGCAACGCCGGCGCTGCAGGAGCGTCGGCAGCTTCCGCGGCGCCCCAGCTGCACCGCCAGCCGGGGTGCGAGCCCTCCGAAGTGCGTGTGGCGCTCCGTCTCCATGCCGTGACTGTCCCGGGGGCAGTGCGGTCTGTGTCCGTTCTTGGACGACTCCGAGGCCGTTCTGTTCCAGGCCGGTAGCCCCGGCGCCGGTTCGCGACCTCGCCGCGAGGCCGGCGCCGTCCCAGCCACGGCCCAGCCACCGCCGCCGCTAAACATGGCCCGACAGTGGCGGCGCTCATAAACGCTGCCCCTCCTCCAGCTCTGTCTGGGGTCAGGCCGGGTCAGGCTGTGTCAGGCCGGGTCAGCGGGGCCGGTGACCTGCAGGCCGCAGCGCACCGGCCCCTAATCCGGCGCCGCACCTCCGTCGGTCACGGCACAGCGGCCGCCGGCGGGCCGGGCTGCCGTTACGCAAGGTTACGTGAGTCGGACGCCAATGGACGGCGGCGCCGGGTGGCAGGCACATCTGGAGCACGCTTCTCGTCCCCCTCACAGAGCCGCGCCGCACCAGCAGAGCACGGCACCGCCGGGTGGCAACCACATCTGGAGCACGCTTCTCGCCCCCCTCACAGGGCCGCGCCGCACCAGCAGAGCACGGCGGCGACGCGCTCCTCCGGGGTCAGTCACCACCTTCTGAACAGGGGTTAAGTGCAACGGTGTGCTGTTGTCGTAAGAAAAGTAAACAAATGCTGTAAACAAATACTTCATCTAAGCTGATGTAATGTCGCGGACGTAGTTTGAGTAAATATAAGACATCACGTGGCGTGTACAATTCCCGGACTTCCCATACCCATTTTGAAGAGCTGCGCACGCATTTGGAAGCTTAAACAACGGAGGTTTTATTGTTTCCACCAAATGCTACCTGTCACTCAAGAAATACCTCTCTGGCATTGCCGCGTTCTTCATGTCCTTAAGCGCCTTCATAAACAGGATATTCCGAAAAAAATCGCATTCCAGTGCCATTTGGAATCGTCTCTCGCTGTGGCGGCTGCCTTCGCGGCGTTCCGTCCACCTTACACGGCTCCACCGCGACCTCGTACCTGTCCTTTCACCACCGCATATGCTCGACAGAAGCGATGCAAATGACGGCAGCTGCAGCCGGCCCGACGCGATCGGGCCGCCGCCGGGGGCACGCGGCACGCATCCTTGACGGCGCCGCTTCCGGGCCGGCCGGCCGCCGCTGGCGGGCGGCGCGCGCCGGCCAGCGGACGTCAGCCGTCAGCCGGACGGCGGCCGACCGCGGGCGCCGGCGCGCGCGCCCCGTCGGCGGGAGCGCGCCGACAGCCGTGAGTGCAGACCCCGATCAGGAAGGGGTGTTGCGACGGCGGCGCACCTGCACGGCCGCCGCCGCCGTTACAAGGCCGGCCGGTGCTCGGAACCCGCGTCTGGCGCGCTCCCGTCACTCAGGCGCGGGAACACCGCCTGCCAGCGCTGATGAGTGGCCGGTGGGGGCGGAGTCGCCCGACTCAGCGGCCGGCGCGTGAGAGAACCGGCCGGCGGGGCGGTCACCGGGTGCAGGAGCCGGCCGGTGGGGCGGGGCGGTCACCGGGCGCAGGAGCCGGCCGGTGGGGCGGTCGCCGGGTGCAGGAGCCGGCCGGTGGGGCGGTCGCCGGGCTGATGCGCCTCTCCGGCTGAGCGCGATGCGGCGCCGCGCCGTCGGAGCCAGCCGCCCGTCTGCGGCCGGCTTAGCTGGCCGAGAGCAGGGCAATCAGCCAGCCCAGCCACGTGGCCCACCACCCCGGAGCCCCGTCGGCCAAGGCCGCCGCCCGGCCGCCGCTCGTCGGTGCCCGGTCCGTGGACAGGTGCGCCGGCGGCCGACGGCGGCCGGTCGCGGCTAACAGCCGGAGAGCAGCGTCCGCCCGGTCAGGGCTGACCGCTCCTCATGTGCGCCCTTCAGGAGAGGAGTGAGGCGGCGACGGCGGCGTAGACAGGCGGCTTTTACTTTCGTGACAATCCTTCATTGCGCTACCTTTGTGGCAGCCAATCGTATGATAAAATGAAATTAAATGAAAAGGTCGCGAGCCCACTACGCAGCCGGTGCAGACTGCACATAAACTGTTTATCTAGCCGGTGAGATATTGGTCGGCCGGCGAGACGGCGGCATGTGGGGTGTGCGGCGCCGGCACACCACGTCACCAGCACTGCGGTGCCGGGCCCACCCACCGACCTACAACGAGCTCCAGCTAGCCGGCAGCGGCCGGCGCGTGTCATCCTGCTGCGCTGGTCCTCCGGCGCGCAGGGTCCAAGTCTTCACGCAGTAGGAGCGGCCGCCGACCACTCCGCGGCCACTGAGCCGACTCTCGGCGGCAGGAGCCAGCTCCCCGCCGTGGCCACTGACGGCGTGGTATCTGCCGCCTCGCGCTGCAAACCTCACGTGTCATCCCCTGCCCTTCAGTACGCGCTCTGCTCGGCGTCTGCCGCCTCCCGTCTCGCCCGCCACGGCCGGTCCGCGGCTGTCATACCCTCTGCATCTGCCTCCGTCTCTCACTCGGCGCCCCGTTCGGTGTCGCTGGACCGCGCCACCATATATGGGCACGACGTCCCCGACGGCCGGCCGGCTCCAAGACGAGAGAGGGAGAGAGGGGGAGGGAGAGGACGCAACAGAGCGCCGAGCGTGCGGCGAGCGGCGACAGAGCACAAGGCAGGGATATAAGCACGAGCACGGCCGTGGGATGTGTACGTCCGATCGCAACACGCCGGCTTCGGCGGCCGGACCACGGACGGGTCCGGCCGCCGGTGCGGAGCCTGGACTCGCTGGCGGTCAGCGGCCGGTTCCCCCCCTCCCGTCAGGCCGACAGCACCCGTCAGCGTCGGCATCACCAGACAGCAGCGGCCGTCGGCGGCCTGCCGCGGCCGCGTGCGCAGGAGCGCTCCCTCCCGGCCGCCGCTTTCACCGGCGGCGGGCGCGTGAGAACGTGCGGCACCGGCCGCAGATGACATTCTGCGGGCGCCACGCGGAACGGGCCGCTGCGGCCGGCCCTCCTCGCCCGGAGAGACGCCGTCGCCTCCCGGCGGACGTCGTGCGGCGCCGCGAGGCCATGGCGGCCTCTGCTCGCGCGCCGAGCCCGCCCTGTCTCCGCACACCACACCTGGCAACGACGGCCGGCATTTCTAACTGCGCCAAGCGCACGGCTTTAATGACCGGTGCGTGAATACCGGCCATTAGTGATTCAGACATTAAACGTCGATTTTGCTATTCAAATAAACACCGGCCCTTACGCAATGTCGCTTCAGGAAGAAGTTTGTGAAATTGACGCGTTTCACTTGTGCTGGTCATTAGCGGTATTGCGGAGATCCTTGAATAACGTCTTCAGAACAAGATCGTCACGGAGTCACAGCTGGCAGATCTACGCCGCCTGAAAACACACGCACCAAGCCGATCCGCGCCGGCGCACACAAGACACTGACACCACAGCTCGTGTCTGACTCGGGGCGACCACAGGCCAGCAGACCACCATCCGACACCTGCAGATGACGGGGGATGCCTGCGGCCGGCGGCGGGCAGGGGCCGCCGCGCCGGGACACGCGGCCACACACCGAGCTCCGCCGGCGGTACTCACCGCACGGCTTCTGGCGTCGGACCACGCCCAGCAGCGAGTTGGGCGTGCTGGTCTTGCCGGGCTCTGGCGGCGGCGACGACGGCAGTCGGATCGGCGGCGACTTGGTGTCTGTCGGGCACGGCGGCGGCTGGTCAGCCGCTGGAGCGCGGCACCGCGGCGCGGGGCGGGCAGCGGGGGCGGGCGGCCGGAGCGGGCGGCACGGTCGCCCGCCGGCCCCAACAAAACAAACGGGCGGGTCGGGCGCGGCAAATCAAACGGGATTGTTGCGACGGGTCGAACACAGCGCAAGCGGGGCCACAACGACAAACAACTTGCTGGGAGGTGAGAGACAGCCACGGTGAGCGAGCGCGCGAGCGACGGTGAGAGTGAGAGTGCGACAGAGATGAAGAGATACAGCGAGCGACGGGACGTGGAAAGACAGAAGGGAAGGAGAGAACGAAAGGGAGAGAGGGAGAGAGAGAGAGAGAGAGAGAGAGAGAGAGAGAGAGAGAGAGAGAGAGAGGAGAGAGAGAGAGAGAGAGAGAGAGAGAGAGAGAGAGAGAGAGAGAGAGAGAGAGAGAGAGAGAGAGAGAGAGAGAGAGAGAGAGAGAGAGAGAGAGAGAGAGAGAGAGAGAGAGAGAGAGAGAGAGAGAGAGAGAGAGAGAGAGAGAGAGAGAGAGAGAGAGAGAGAGAGAGAGATAGAGGAGAGGAGAGAGAGAGACGAGAGAGAGAGAGAGAGAGAGGAGAGAAGGAGAGAAGGAGAGAGAGAGAAGAGAGAGAGAGAGAGAGAGAGGAAGAGAGAGAGAGAGAGAGAGAGAAGAGATAGAGAGAGAGCGAGCAGAGATAGAGAGAGAGAGAGATAGGTAGAGAGCGAGAAGATAGAGAGAGATAGAAAGAGAGAGATAGGAGAGGAAGAGAGATAGAGAGAGAGAGAGCAGCGAGAGAGAGATAGCGATAGACAGAGAGCAGAGAGAGAGAGAGAGAAGATAGAGATAGAGCAGCTAGATAGAGCGAGAGAGAGAGGAGAAGAGAAGAGAGATAGAGATAGAATAGAGAGAGAGGAGAGCAGGCATAGGAAGAGAGATAGAGAGCAGATAGAGAGAGAGAGAGAAGTATAGAGAGAGAGAAGAAGATAGTGAGAAGAGAGAAGAGATGATAACATAGCATCGAGAGGAGAGAGACATATCTTGTAGGAGAGAACAGCACGCAGGCGGCCAATCGCACCTGGGTCTCCGGCCAGCACGGTCTCCTCGGCCGTAGGGCTGAGCCGGCCGGCCGGCCCGTCATAGCACGGGGTGACGGGCAGGAAGTTGGGGCGCCGGGGCCGCAGGGCGCCGTTAGGGTGGGTGTGGGCGCCGGCCGCCAGCATCGCGTTCGGCGTCCGGGCCTCAGTCACAGGCAAGGCCGGCTCGTCTAGCGGCGACAGGCGGACAGTGGTCACCGGGCGGCCGGGCGGCGGCGCTCAGGCCCGGCGCACGACACGGCTAACGGCAAAACCAAACGGACGGAACACTAGCTGCAAAAATATTACATGGCTCAGCCATATAGCTCGTAGCTAAAACTAAGCGACGTCCAAAAATGGCGAACAAAGCTAAAAAAGGACACGGCATGCACACTGCATATGACAAAGCTCGTACGACAGTTTCGTTGGCTGTACGCAAGCGATCACAAGCAAATATGCTACAACAGGCCGGGCATCAGGTGAGGAGCCTCTCGCAGTCAGGGTGCCTTCCCGAGGGTCTCTTCCGCCCCCTCCCCTACCCAATAGCTGACCCAGCGGTCCGAAGGGAGGTCTGTCGTTCTCAGGGATCCACCCAGACGTCACCCTTCGTCCCTAGCGCACCGCTGACCCAAGCCGCCGCCGGGGGTCCCGTCCCGGTCCGATATCGGCAAGGAGCGCCGTCCTCGCCGCCGGAGGACCCGGTTCGCCGCCGCCGGCCGGCCAGCTGCGTCCTCCAGCAGCGCGCGGCCAGCAGTCCGCACAAAAACTGGCGCGCCTCAATCGGGGGCCGCGGCCGCCGCGCAGTGGCGATCCAGCCGCGCGATAGCCGGGGGCCGCGCGCGCGCGCCGACCTCGGCCTCGAGAGGCGCGCGCCGGCCGACGTGTCATACCCGCCAGCCCACGGCGGCCTGGAAGCGACGAAGGCCGGCCCCAGTCGGGTCCGGCCGAGCCCGCCGGTCCGGCAGCCCGCCGGTCCGGCAGCCCGCCGGTCCGGGAGCCCGCCGGTCCGGTAGTCCGCCGGTCCGGTAGCCCGCCGGTCCGGGAGCCCGCCGGTCCGGCAGCCCGCCGGTCCGGTAGTCCGCCGGTCCGGTAGTCCGCCGGTCCGGCAGCCCGCCGGTCCGGTAGCCCGCCGATCCGGCAGCCCGCCGGTCCGGCAGCCCGCCGGTCCGGCGGAGAGACGGCGGCCGCCGGCAAACTCGCGCGCCTTCTGTGCGTTGTTCGCTGCGACGTGCCAGCCCCGCCCGGCCAAGGCACCAGCGCTTGGGTTCAAGGGTGCACCTCGGTACAAATCCTCAGGGGCCAAACACCGGATTTTCCGAAAAAACACTGAGTGTTTTTAGATACTTGTTGGGCAATCTGGGCTTGACAGGGGCGACGCAGCGCTGCAGGCCTGTCAAAAGACACCCTACGTTCCGCCCTCGCTTGGCCCGAGGAATGCCGGCAATTTGTTATGACATCAGCGGCGCCACTGGGCCCCTGCCATCTGGCCCTCCGTACCGAGAAGCTTCACTTCTACCACTGAGGACAGAGATGAGCCAAAACTTGGCGCCATGTGCTTCCAAATCGGGCGATTCACCGTTGTAAAAAAGCGCCGTGCCATTCATCCCTGCTGAGCCCGCCACTCAATTGCAGGCGCTCGGCGGGATGATCCGGCCTAGTGCAGACCGCCGGCGCCGCTGCGCAGTTCTCACACCCGGCTGAGGGGCAGCCAGCCGGCTGGCCCACCCGGTGCGAGCCGATGACGGACGGAGCAGCGCGCCGCCGCGATAGCGCTGCCACTTCCGCGCGCCGCCGCTGCCCGGAGCCGATCCCGACCCGGCGACGCGGGACGCGCGGTGCCAGCCCATCGGGCGCCGCCAGGGAGGCGGAAGGCTCGCTCCTCGCGGGCGCCCCCTCCGCCGTCGGTCAGCCACGCCGTGTTGACGGAGCGAACGGGTCGCGCGGGACGCTCGCGCCCCCCCCCCCCTCCCGCTGACATAGATCAATACAGATGGGTCCAAATTAGCCACGGTCTCTTCCGAGGTTTCCTGCCTGTGCGGCGATAAGCTAACACAAACAGTGTGAAAGTTTGTGGCCGGCCCCTCGCACGGCCGAGCGCGGCCGGCCGCCTCGGAGCCTTCTCTGTTTTTACTGGGCGGCACGCTAGCGTGCCATCGGACGGCAGCCGGCCGACTGCGGCACGACACAACAGGCCTCGCCCGCTCCCAGACAAATGCAACTGCAGCGCTGGCTGCCGGCTTCTGAACCGATCGGATGATAGCCTATCAAAAAGCGGACCACGCGGACCGCTCTGACCGCTCGGACTGCTCTGACCGCTCGGGCCGCTCGGGTCGCTCGGACCAGGCGGACCGCTCAGCCCCCGGAGCCGGCTCCGGACCGCGGGCCGCCGGCGGATGCGGCGACACCGGAGCGGCCTGCGCCGATCGGGTTCCCACGCGCCGGTGGGCGCCGCGCCGCTGCGGTCGGCAGCTCCAACCACAGCGGCCGCCGGGCGGCTCCGGCTCCAGCTCAGGCGGCGGCCGCGGCGCCCGCCAGGTGCGGGACGTACAGCGCGGGCGCGCGGCCCGCTGCCCTCGCAGACGCCAGCCAGGCGGCCACTCCTCAACAGGGACGCGGCCGGCGCCCCCTGTGTGTGGACCAGACGGGCAGAGCGCGGCATCGGGCTACCGGCGGCGGAAGACGTAAACATTCAAATGAGACATCGTCGTCAGACGACGCCGATCACAATGGAGCCCGAATGCGCCGATGATTCGCAGCCCATTTTTGACATGCATTAAAGCGCAGATGCTTCACAAGGAGGTCCTTATTATGCGGATATGCTGATGGCTACAGCGGGTGGTTTTATATATGGCAGGCCACGGTACGCCGCACCAGGCATACATGGCGATGTGCTGTGTGGCAACCAGACGACTCTCCAAAGCTCATGAATGCGGCCGCCGGAAATCAGACGGGCCAGTTTGAATAATCGCTTTTGGCACCGGAAGGCTATGGCCCTGTTTACAATACCGGCCAAGGTGATCAACATACCAAATACACGTATCAGATGCAAATCAATGACAACATCTGCCAGCGCTTCCCATAGGCTTTATGCAGCGAATCAATGAACACAGCCGTCCCAGCTGACAGGCAAACCATTCACAAGTCACCTGCAATGATGCAAAGGCTGTGTGGGTGACTAAGAACGGGGAGACAGTTGACATTATCATTCACAGCCGAACCCTTACTCAGGTATATTGACACAGGTCTGTGGATTAGCAGGAGAATAGAAACAGCAGGGATATTCCCCTGCGCTCATCCTGAACAATGCCGCGGGCCTTTCAAGAACCCAAACACAGCGCCAGCTCCTTTTCGAACCGGGAGCGCAATTTCAGCGCCCAAGCGCGCCAGATCAGTGCCAAAGCTTCGGTGGCCGTGTCCTTCCGATACATGTACCTGGGGCCAATACGGTGGTGCCTGAAGGTGACTCGGGGGAAACGCAGCAGTCCAACACCGCCACACACAAATCACACACATAACCGTGCTGACCGGAGCGGCGGCTTTCTCTGGGGCGACCCCTAACTGCCCCGGTGTCACGGCCGCTGGCTGGGCGGCGGCCGTGAGCGCTCGCTCCAGCCTGCTCGGCCCTGCTTTCCGACAGCCGCCGTCTGCACATCGACCAAGATCGGAGCCGGGCCGGGCGGCGGCCTCTCTCAGATAGCGCCCGCGGCCGGGCCCAGAAGCCGCTCCCGTATATCATCTGACCGTGAGTGGCATACTGCGCAGCCGGGCCCGGCGCCCCCCCCCCAGCCCGAGGGCAGGGGCGCACTGCGGCCGCCCCACCCGCCGCCGCCGATCAAGCACGGTCCCCAGATCACGATCTGCAGCATCGAGCCGACTGACCGGCAGGAGACGCCTGCATTGGCCGGAGGCGGAGCCCGACGCCCGCTCCATCGGCGACCGCTCGGCCCCGCAGCTCGGAGCCGAGCACTCCGCCGTCGGGCAGGCCGGGCGCGCGCGGCACGCGGCCACGCACAGGGTTCGGTCACTCGGCGCGGGGCTCGCTCGCACGCCGCCAAGCGACGAACCTGGCCAGTCCTGCTTCGTTCTTCTCCACTAGTCACGAAGCCGCGCACACGCAGCGACTGAGCACTGAGCTGACTGAGCACTCGCGCGCACGCACGCGCGTGCGTCACAGAGTAGCGATCCCCGCGCAGTGAGCGCGTTATCGCACGCGTCACAGCCACGCGCACTTGGTAAGTAGTCTGGCGACGTGGCCACTGGCGCGTCACTGAGCAGCGTTACCGAGCGCAGTTAGAGGGCGGGCGGAGCGCGCTACACTGCGGCCGCTGGAGCGGCGCCGGCTCGGCCGGGGCGCGCGCGGCGGCAGCAGCGGCGGCGGCGGCGGCGGCGGCGGCGCGGACGCGTGCGGCGGTGCGCGCGGCCGGGCGGCGACTGCGGCGGCCGGCCAGCACGGCAGCGGCGGCGACCCTGCCGCACCCGCCCGCCGCCCGCTAACACCACCGCCGGCCCGGCACGCACGGCGCCGGGTCATGTCAGGTCACCGGCGCGGCGGTCCGCTTCACTGCGGCGTCACGAGCCGCGGCAGGGTGTGACGGTCGGCCACATCACGCACCGCCGCTGGGGAAACTGAGACGAACCGTCGCTTCGGCCTGCACCAGAGCTGCGGCGATGACCGGCGCCGTGGGCGGCACCGGCCATCGCCCCCGTGACGCGGCGTCACGATCAGACCGTGACGGGTCCGTGACGTTAGGAGGACGCGTGATTCAGCCGGTCGGCCGGCCGGCCGGATGGGAGGCTGAACCGCCAAGGTCGGACGCCGGCCATCGCAGCCACTACTGCGCACCGCCCGCTCGCGGCAGTCACCGGCGGCAGAGCTCCAGGCGCGGCGGTCAGAGGCAGCAGAGCCCGCTCACGGCGTTCCCTAGCGGCAGAGCCCCGCTCGCGACAGTTGTCGGTGGCAAAACCCCGCTCGTGGCGGTCACCGGCGGCAGAGCGCCGCTCGTGGCGGTCACCGGCGGCAAAGCCCCGCTCGCGGCAGTCACCGGCGGCGGAGCCCCGCCCGCGGCAGTCACCGGCGGCAGAGCCCCGCTCGCGACAGTTGTCGGTGGCAAAACTCCGCTCGTGGCGGTCACCGGCGGCAGAGCGCCGCTCGTGGCGGTCACCGGCGGCAAAGCCCCGCTCGCGGCAGTCACCGGCGGCGGAGCCCCGCCCGCGGCAGTCACCGGCGGCAGAGCCCCGCTCGCGGTGGCCAACAGCGGCAGAGCCCCGCTCGCGGTGGCCAACGGCGGCAGAGCTCCGCTCGTGGCGGCCAACGGCGGCAGAGCCCCGCTCGTGGCGGCCAACGGCGGCAGAGCCCCGCTCGTGGCGGCCAACGGCGGCAGAGCCCTGGGCGTGGCGGCGCCGGTCATAGCCGCCGGGTCCGCCGCGCCGCTCGGCCGGCACACCCGTGGCCCGCGGCCGAGGAAGGGCGACAGGTCAGGCGCGCCCGGCGGCCTGACCGCACGGCAGGCCACCAACAGCATGCGGCGGCGGGGCCGTCTCATGCATGATGCCCCTTTGAGCCATGCGTGTGGTCTTTCCTGGCCACGGCAACGCCGAATTTCCTCACGATAAGAGAAGTTCCAAGGGATCTCCAATAAAAAGGTTGCTTCGGTAGCTTAGTGACCGAACTATACCTATCGCTTACTCAGGTTTCCTTGTGACGCACGAAATAGGTTTAAGTGCGCGAGGACCAACCTTCTAACGTTACGAAGCTTACCCCTAAATTTGGGTTACGGGTCCTACGCGGAACGTCCCCCCCCCCTCTGACGTGGTGATGCGCACCTGGTCAGGGTTCACAGGTCAATCCAAGGTCACTGGCGCCGGCCATGGGGCCAGCGCCACGCGCAGAACCTTGCCGCCAACTCTGAGCCCCGGTCCTGATCATGACCTGGGAACCAGACTACCGGCGGCGGTGCCCGGCCAAATGCTGACGAAACTCAGCCGCCCGACTCAAGATGAGATCAAGGGATGGGGAGGGGGAGGGGCAGCAGGCCAGGAGGCACCGGGAGAGGCGGAGGATCACGCAGGAGCGCCGAGCCAGACCACAACCGCCGCTGGACGGGCACGCAGTGGGTCCTCAGAGAGGCGGACCCAAGCAGACAGGGGGCCAGCAGATCAGACCGGACACACACGCCCGGGCCCCGTGACGAGAATGGTGGGCGGTTTTTGTGGGCCCGGTTTCCTGGGTGACAAGCGCCAAATTCCGCACGAGTGGAATCGATTGCCACGATCGCAAACATCGCGTGTGGTAAAACGGAGGGAATTATCTTCCATTGGTTATCGTCGTGCATGGGGGATTAAGGCAACCCGGACCGGAAGCGAGATAAGCCATGTCGAGGTACTATAAGCCGCCTACAGCCCGACTCACAAGGCCATTACAAGCTCCTTAGTCCAGGGCTTCATCGAGTGCACCGTTCATGTGGGATCTCCACAGATCGAGTGCACCGTTCATGTGGGATCTCCACAGATCGCCTCTGATTCGAAAAGAACTTGAATTAAAAAGTGCCAGCCTGTTGATAGGTCTGATACTAGTTTTGTGTGGGAGCACCAAGACAGCTTTAGTTGCAGCGTCCATGTTCCGAAATACACGACGACAGAAGCATTCGGGGCGCTACACTGAAGCAGCAACGCAAGGGCATTCCCCAGCCCCGCCTGTCGGCACACCTGTCCCCGACTTCGCCACAATCATAACAAAGTGTAGGTGTCATGCACAGCTCAAATGCACTGAGCTCAAACAAACCAGCGCGCTGGCATTCTGGATCTCGCTGATCTAAAAGGTAAGGCAAAAGCCATGGATTATCTCGTCTAAGCTGCCCGAGCTGAGCGCCTGCTCGGGTCGGCGTTAGTAGCAGCCGGCGCCGCTGGGGGCCTGTCCCAGGCGTCTGCCAGGCCAGGGGCTCGTGCTTACTTGGCCTGGGCCTCGGGGGTGGGGGTCTTCACGGCCGCGATATAGGAGGGCTGTCGGAGCGCGCGGTGCTGGTGTCGACTCCGCATGGCCACCTGGGGGGCGGCCGGCGGTGACTCCTTCGGCTTCTTCTCCACCTGATGATAAAGGTGGCGCTCAGGACGCGGCGACACAGCAGCGACACACAGACACGACGGCGGCGAGGCACGGCAGAGCAGGGAGACGGCACCGCACTGCAGACCAGAGCAGGGAGACGGCACCGCACTGCAGACTCTCGCTGGCTCGGGCAGCAGACGCTGGCAGCTGCAAGATGTGCGAGCCGGCGGCGACCGGCAATTATGCGAGGTCGCACTGGACGGTCGACTGTGAGCAAGCTTTGTATATGCGGGCTTTTTCGACACCATGAGAAAGACATAGTGCGACACATCTGAAGCGCGTCAACGCGCGGGCAAGTCGCGCGGCTACCAGATGACTATGCTTTACCACTAATGAGGTGAGGTCAGGCCGGGCCCGGTGAAACCATCCTCCTTCAGCACCCAGGCACTACCGCACGGCCGTGCGCCCAGACCCGGGCCGTGAGCCTCTCTACAGATTCAGAGCCGAGCCCGCGGTGCCCAAGCCGACGGCGCGTCCCGCACTGGCCGGACGAGGCGGCAGGCCCGGGAACAGGGCCGGTCGTGCCTCGTTCCGCCCGCCCCGCTAGCATGCCGACCCGCGGCGCCCAGGCGTGGTTCCGTTTGCGAGAGGCACGCGGGGGAGGCGGGCGGACGGCGGTGGCGCCGCCTGCCGTACGCGGTTGCGCCACCGCCCGGGCGGGGCAGGCCTCGGACGCACCACAATCAATACGGCGCGCGCCCACGCGGGACGGGGAACCCCTGACCGGCCTCCCCACCAGTACCCGACCGGGACCGGCTGCACCTCACGGCCCAGCAAAGGTCACGAGCCAGATCCGGCTTCACCGCCAGCTGAGGTCCAACAGGCGGCTCCTTTGTCGGCTCCTTGGCGACCGACAGCAGATACGCGGATACCCCAGCAGTGGCGTTGCCTAGGCAGTTGCGAATCATTCGGCACGCAGAGGGAAGTAACATATTGTTTAAATAATCGGGGGTCGGTGTATGTGGGGCGATGAGGACACCATTCGGTCCGACAAAACATCCGTCTCAGTGGCGTGCAACGGCAAATAAACACCTACTGCCAAAGGAAAAAACAAACATCCTGAGCAGGAAGACTGCCACGTCCGGAATTAGACAAAGCCGCCTCAGCTTGACCTACAGAGCGTGGAGGCGTCCACTCCGGCATGAGACGCCACCCGCCTCAGACTGGCGCGAGCGAGCGCGCCGCATTCGGCCGGCTCACCTGGGCGACTATGAGCTCGGCGCTGTTGCGTTTGCGGTCGTTCTCGGGCGACGGCTCCAGCTCGGCCTCGGAGATCTTGGAGAGCGGCCGGCCCGTGTCGATGACGAACGGCCAGCCGAGCCCCTGGGAGTCGGTCGAGTCCGAGCGGCCCCGCAGCGGCTGCTTCGGCCCCACCTCTGCCGACGGCCACGCGGCGAGGTCAGGTCAGCCGGCCTCCCGACGCAAAGGGGGGATGGGGGGTGGGTGAGAAAGACGTGGGCTTCGGGACGCAATTCCACAGGAGGGGCGAATTGTGACGAGGACTTTGGGGCGCATTTCCAAAGAAGGGGAGGTCACGCAGACTTCAAATGCTACAAGACCGCCATCGAGACCGGGAGCGCACTTCGCAATGTGTGTGTCATTGGGGCTTTACGACGCACTCAGCTGCTGAGGCTATATGGCGTCGACTGCCTCTCACCCTTGCAGGAAGGGCGGGCACCGCGGGGAATCGAACCCCGTACCTCTGGTTTCCCAGACGCGCAGCAGCCAACGCAGACGCGCTAACCACTACACTACCGGCACCCCGCGCACTTCGCAATGAAATAGGCGCCATAGACGGGCAAGAGGCCAGCAAAAGGCAACACAGCTCAAACAGCAGATGGTAAAATAGGCTTGAGGCTATGTCGTGATTCCCACAGCCAGCCCGAAGCAGCAACGCAGCTCCGTGTAACGCAACATTCATCACATTCCACGCAAACGATGGGACATCTTGTAATTATCAGCCACTTCTTCAGTGGACAACTTTCCCAGGAATACCCCAGAGACAGTCCTACCTACCAATCCGTAGTATCTACCATAAATGGACATCTACAGCGTGCAGCTCGTGACACCACGCTCCCGTCGCCACGTGCTCATCAGCGGCTGGGCGGGGCGGGGCAGCCCGGCGGCGGCGCCTCGCTCGCAGCCCACCTACCTGCGCCCCGACGGTCCGTGGCGCGGTACATGCTCTCGTGCAGGGGTTCGGCGTGCAGCCGCGGCCCGCCCACGATCACCATCCTGTTGCCGCTGCGGGGCGGCCGGACCGGCGCGTCCTCCGACCCCGAGTGTTCTGTTGGTACACAGCGGGCGCGGCGTCAGCAATCTGCCAGGGCATAACGGGGCGGGGAGAGACGCTGCCCGGGCACAACGCAACAGGGAGACACTCTGCCAGGGCACAATGAGACCGGGCGGAAGCAGTCAAGACGCTGTGGAGATACACTGGAGACAAAGGGCGAGCGTTCTGGGTGCCGAGGGGTGGGGGTGGGGGTGGGAGGCTCGGGGCACAGGGGACGCTGTGAGGATACACAGGAGCGCATGATACCTGAAGAACGCACAGTGAAGGGACAGCGCGGGGGGAACGCAGCCAGGACGTTGTGACAGCATGATGGGAGGGAGCGGGTCTGGTCAAAATGCTGCGAGGATGACACAGGGCATTGATGGCACAGGGCAAACGCCCGCAACACTGAGCGTGCGGCGGGGAAAACGGAACGCTGCAGGGGTACGCAGGGACCGAGGGAGGCGCACAGGGCACTGTGAGGTGACACTGCGGCTCAGCTGTCCGTGGTGGCACGTGAACACGATGCGCAAACCGCTGAAAGGCCCACAACGTGTTACGGCAACTGGAAGTTGCGGCGATGAATTCACCTCCCCACAGGATGGGCGGCGAGCCACGGAACATGCACCAGTGGCAGAGACTAGCCATGCGGATGGAGCACGCACTCCTGCACGGTGAATACTGCAAAGTCCCACGCCTTGTGAAGAGGCATGACGTGCAAATATTAGCTTACTCGGTTCGTCGCGTTAGGCTACACTAAGCCGAGTGCATGCGTGCCACCGGATGGCGCAAGGACGGTACCACAGCCGGCACACAGGCCCTGCAAATGCGTCCCAGCTGGGCCATCCTCAGCAGGAACGAAGCCGGTGTCTGAGGCGCAGGTTCGACCTTGACAGGGTCAGAGGTGACCAGAAGCGAGTCTCTCTGACGAGTCTCTCTGTCTCGGCCTGACGACGGCCGGCCGTCGGGCGTCTCCGTCCCAGTCGTCCGGCCGCGCGGCCTGCTGGTCGTCCAGTCACGACTCGCTCGGGGACGGCCCCGGTCGCTCCAGCATCCGGCCCCAACAGCCGCGCGGCGCCGCTAACGAGCGTGGCCGGCGCCGGCACAACCGTCACCAGTCCCGTCGTCACGACCCGTGCCGGCCGACAGCTCACGACCTGGACACCGGCCGAGCGCGGCCGTGGCGCGCGACGCCGAGCCTCCCGTGATCTCTCCAGATCAGTATCGGAGCGGTGACACAAGCGGGTCCGTCCGCGAGCGGCACCGCCAGTGCGGACCCGTCCCTCCACACCGCTGCACCCGCGGGCGGACGGACGCGTCATCGACGCTATCGGCTGAGGACCGGTGTGACGCCGAGTCACTCGGACCGCGACCCGTGCGACGCCGAGTCACTCGGCCCGCGACCCGTGTGACGCCGAGTCACTCGACCCGCGACCCGTGCGACGCCGAGTCACTCGGCCCGCGACCCGTGTGACGCCGAGTCACTCGACCCGCGACCCGTGTGACGCCGTCACTCGGACCGCGACCCGTGTGACGCCGAGTCGGCAGCGCGCCACCCCGCGACTTCCGGGCAGGCCGTGAGAGCCGCCCGGTCAGCGGCGCCGTCCCCTCCCCACCGTCCCCCGGAGGGGGCCTCGCACCGCGTGAGGACGCGCGCGTGGCCGGCCGCTCGCGGCGCGTGCGTGAGCCAGCAGAGGCAGCGTTACGCGTGAGCGGTCGCCGGCGGCGTGTGAGCAGGCGTGAGAGCGTTGGTCCGGCGCGGTTCGCCTACTGAGCAGCACGGCCAGGTTGGTGACGTAGTTGCCGGCGTCGCTGTGCGAGCGGCGGTAGCGGTGGCGGCGGTACTGCTCCTCGTGTTCGCGCGCCCGCTCCAGCAGCGTCAGGTCCAGCTCGGGGTCGGACATGACACTCTGCAGTCGGCGACCTGAGGCGGCGCCGGGTCACTGGCGGGCCGGCGGTGCGCGCGCGGCCGGTCGGCGGCCTGGGGCCACACGCACGCCCGACGAGACTTGGGGTCACGCATGGAACGGAATGCGGGTCACGCATGGGGCAGGGCATGGGGCGGTGTGGAGCCCATGGCGACGCCCGGGCCAAGCACGCGGCACTTCGAGCCGGAGTCTTACACACGGGGCGCCACCTGAGCACACACACAGACACACACACACATGGGACAACAACCAACTAGATACGGCATTTAGGGCCAGTAGGGGAAACGATGGACGGAGGGACCGAAAAATCCACCAGGTGGCAGCACAAGGCAAAGCTCGTGAAAACGTAAGGCACGGAGCCTTACACCACCAGTAGCGGCAAGGGAACAGTTGAGCTATATGTAGATAGCGGGTCAAAAGGGCAACCTGGGCCGCTCGATTCCGGTGAAATTCGCACCAGGCTTGGCCGCTTCGGGTGACGGCTATATCCAGCCAAGGCTCGTAAACGATACAGGCATTCGCAAATGTCACATTTCACCTTATTTCATTGGTTGAACAATGGAACGTAACAGACTTGCTGACAATTCGTAAAAGTAACAATAAATATTTAGCAAGATCCAGGGGAAAGTATGAGATAGTAGAATCAAATATCCAGCGTCGCATCCTTTCTACATCTTGGTAGGGAGGGTGAAGGCTATTGTTTAGCAGGATGTGTTCGCAGATATCGGTGCTACGGCCTACGTTTTGCCATAGCTTTCAGCAAGCCCTGCACCTCAAATAAACAAGCAAGACGGTTACCGGCCAGGAATAGGGTACCAGGGACGCCCCCTAGATCCACACAACATGAACAAATAAGCACACACCAAACCACATAGCTATCTACAACATAAACAGGGTGGCAAGTCATGCCGAAGAAGACAGTGCAGACAAAGATTCAAGTTCCGTTGGGGCAGAAGCGGCATCTAATACGGGCGGCCCGGAATACCTATCACGTCGCTGGCACCCGCCGGCCCACATCTCTGGACGCACATCGCACGAGCAAACTAACGTTCCCGCCGAGCACCAATGCCACCACCACCACTACCACTACGCCGCTAGGCAGCGCTCCCTCCAGACACCACTTCCCGCTGCAGCCTCCCACCCCTCCCGCCGCCGCCACCACCAGAACCCCTAACTGCCGCCAACCTCGCCTGCCAGTGCCCGGTACGGCGCGCGGAGCGCCACCTACCATCGTCGGAGGCGGCTGGGTCGCGCTCGAACTCGCTGCGGCGCGAGCGCACCGACGCCCGCTTGGACGCGTCGGCCAGCAGGTCGAGCTCGCTCTGGTAGCAGCTACGGCCGGAGTACGTGTCGTTGTCGACGTGCCCCGTCTCGAACTGGCGCGCGCGCTTCGACACGATGTGCGTCTTGTGGTCGGGCGGCGGCACCTTGGCGCGCGGCACCTGCGTCACGGCGTCGTACTGCACGTACTCGGGCGACGGCAGGCCCGGTTCGGTCGAGGCGGCCCGGTACGGCCGCGCCGTGGCGTTCGGTACGCCGCCCGCCTGCGAGGCGAGGCTGTCGGCGCTCGAGCTGAGCGAAAGCGAGCCGGTCAGCTGGAGCCGCGGCGCCGGAAAGGCCGGCGGCGCGCCACCGCCCACCGGCGCCGTGGCCGGCACCTTGGCGCCGGCGTCGGCGGCGGCGGCGGCGCGGTACCGACGCCGCCGCCGCTCCGGCTCCACGGCCGGCCGCGAGCGGGCGGCCGGCTCTGGCGGCGGCGCGGCCGGCGGCCACGGCGGCCGCGGAAAAGCGCGCCGGGTTCACGTGGTACTCGCGCACGACGGGCGTCTGCGGTTGCTGTGGCTGCCAGACGGGCTGCGCCGGCCGGCTCAGGAACTCAGCCTTCGTCTCCACCGCCTTTCGGATGCGTGAGTACACGGGGTCGTTGGTGTTGACGGGCTCGGTGGGGCCACACGTCGGCGGCATCTGCAGCGACAGCGTGGAGAGCGTGGAGGGCCGGCGCGCCGCCGCACCCGGCGCCCGGTCGCCGGCCAGGCTGGCGCTGTCCTCGGCCGCGCCCAGCGGCACGTGCGGCGCCGCCGCCGCCACCGCCGCCTGCTGACCGAGGCCGAGCGCGGCGCCCCCGGCCGGCCGGTACGGCTGCGGCCGCGGCAGGTGCGAGAACGTCGGCTTCATGTTCAGGTTCGACACGGGGTGATGGGCCGTCTCGCCGAACGCCTGCGGACAC
Organism: Pollicipes pollicipes; assembly: GCF_011947565.3. NCBI lineage: Eukaryota > Metazoa > Arthropoda > Thecostraca > Pollicipedomorpha > Pollicipedidae > Pollicipes > Pollicipes pollicipes. The sequence goes on from NW_023596818.1 coordinate 21,077,355, forward strand.
AGAGCGGCGCGTCAGCCGGGAGGGAGCGGGGGGCGGACGCAGGATGCTGCCAGCCGACACGCGGCGGCACGGCACGGCGGCACGGGACGTCACCTCGGCGGCGGCGGGCGGCTCCGACGGGATCATGACGGCACTCCTGCTCTGCGGTCACCGGCCCCGGCGGCGGTCTCCGATCACCTCTCACAGCACGGCCCGGCGGCGGCGCGGCGCGCGCGGCAGCGAGCCGGCGACGACCGGCTCTGCACGGCGTTGGCGCCGACGGCGGACTGGCGGCGGCGCGGCAGCGAGCTGGCGCCGCTCGGCTCTGCACGGCGTCGGCGCCGGCGGCGGACTGGCGGCGGCGCGGCAGCGAGCCGGCGGCGCGGCAGCGAGCCGGCGCCGCTTGGCTCTGCACGGCGTCGGCGCCGGCGGCGGACTGACGGCAGCGCGGCAGCGAGCCGGCGCCGCTCGGCTCTGCACGGCGTCGGCGCCGGCGGCGGACTGGCAGCGGTCGCGGCGCTATTTTCCGCCGGCCGTCGGAGCCGACTGACGGCCGACGCCGCCGACGCCGGCATCCCGCGCCGATAGCGGCCGTCGGCGGCGGCGGCCGCCGCCAGACCACCTGTTGCCGGGAGAGAGCGGGTGACACTGCAGCACACCCGCCCGCCGCGCGGCCCGGCTCCTGCACGCGTCCCACGGGACGGTCCCGCGAGTTGGGGGCCGCCGCGCAGGCGGCCTGCCTCTGCAGCGCCGCGACCGACCCACAGACAAGTAGGTCAGTCCTCCGACGGCGCGCTCTGACGGGACTGTCTGTCGGGAGGGCATGGCACGCGCCGACGTGGCCGGCAGGTTCAGGGTCAGGTCGTCGCCGGGCCGCCCCGGCCCGCCTGGTGACATCCATCACGGTGACACACACAGCGCGAGCGCGAGCCGGCGTATAAATAGGCACAGCGACACGGGCGGCCGCGCCGAGCCCCGCGCCGCTATATTTACACAGGTACTACGGCTTTCCGTCAGAGCGGGCGCGCGCCGGCACTCAGCTGGTACGGCGGCCGCTCCGCGCGAGAACCGAGCTCGGGTCAGCGACGGCAGCAGCGTCGGTGACGGGAGGTGCTCCGCGGTGATTGGTGCGGAAACACGGCAATGACACAAACACGCAAAAACATATCCCGAAGGCGGAAAACGCAGCTGAGTGAGAGGAAGGATGATGGAGGTGAACGAGACAGAAAAAAGGTGCACACACAGAGCTAATCATAGAATGGCAAGGTGGAATACAGCAGCAGGAGAAGGGGCGGCCGACCGGAAATACGGATAGAGGGACAAAGCGAGGGGGCAACACGATGGGCCAGACCCCGTGACAGCGACACAGCACACACACGCGGAGGGAGGGGATTCTGGCTGGCGCCCGGCCGGCCGGCTACTGACCAGCTGCAGCTCATCGTTGTCTCGCGGCTCCACCTGTAGACAGAGTGTGCTGCCGCTGGCCTGCACCTCGCGCACCACGTCCGCGTAGCGGAGCCGCGACACCGGCAGGCCGTTCACGTTCAGCACGCGGTCGCCTGTCGACACGGACGCGCACGGTCAGCAGACGGCTGCGACGCCACGCGGCGGCGGCGGCGGCGGCGGCGGCGGGCGGGTGCGCCGCCTCACGCGCACATTCCCGGGCTCTCTGTTTACCGCGAGCGCGGCGGCGGCACGTCGCCCGACCGCGGGCTGCTGTCGCCAGCGGCGTGGCAGGCGGCGGCGGGGGGTCAGCAGCGGCGCGCGCCGCCGGCCGACACGTCCGTAACACCCGCTCGGCGCCGGTCACGCAGCCCCACTGTGGGCCCGCAGGCTGACCGGGGTGACGGCCCTGCGGCCGCCCGCGCACCGCGAAGTCCGCCACACCAGTGCCGCTGCGGCGCCGTCTCTGCCCGATCCGGTCCTGACACACTGCTCACTGCTCACTGCGACGCGACGTAAGCTGCCTGAGAGCTGGCGCCGGGAGCGGGCGGTCCGCAGCACTGAGGAGGCCGCCCGAGGACGACTGCGGTCGGAGGACAGCCACCAAGGTCGCGCCAGTACGCAGCTGTGCGCCGCCCGCTCCCCAGCCTGCTCGAGCCTCGCCCCGCCCCGCCCCGCCCAGCCGGGCCGACTGCGCCGCGCGATCCGGCCCGGCGCGGCGAACAGTCGTGTCGCTGGGCGGCGTGAACGAGAGTAATCGCCAACACTACTAGAGAAACGACAAACGACTGCTTGGCAATGCTCGTTCATCCGGCACACGAAGTACATCAGCAGGTGCAGCCGTCAAGTGGACATTAGCGCGCCTTTGTTTCACATTAAGACTCCGGTTTCGGATGACGGTAGCGTCAAATAGACCACACGAACACACACGTCAAGCCGGAGAGCCTGCAGACGAAGCGGACGCCCGCATCAACATGCCGCTTTAAACTGCTGGACTTAAAACTCCACATCCGCTTCCGCAGTGATGTTTCCCATCGTTAACTCCCGACAACAGATTTTACGCATCTGCGCGGCGTTACCGTCCCCCGCGAACTTGACCTTTTGACCCGGCGCGCGTGCGGTGGCGCCCCTGTGACCTTGCGCGACCGCTCCGGCGACGCGCGCGGGCGGCGGGCGCGTCGCCCACGTCCGGCCGGGCGGCGGGCGGCGGCGGCGGGCGGCAGACGGCGCGCGCTCGGCGGCTCGCGGCGGGCCGGTCCCCGGCGCGGACCCGCGCGACACAGCCGACGCATCACCGGGGCCGCAGAGCTGGCTGACGTCCGGGGCGGCAGCGAGTCGGGCGAGTCCCAGCGGTCCCGGCAGACGGCACAGCGGAACCACGATCCGGCTCCATCCGGGCCGTGGCGGTCAAAGACCGCACACGGCACGGTCGGACCCCGCTCGGGGCCTACGGTGCCGTCCTGCATCCTCCTTCCAGACGGACGTCGATGACGGCCGGGGCGACATCGGACCGATCGCCGGTGACGGCGTTTATCCCCGTCGATGACGACTCCCAAGAGTGCCATCTCAACAGTCGGAGCAGAAAAAGGCCGGCGTCCCGGTTGGAGCAGTGGCGGCAGGCTGCGGGCGTCTGGATCTAGTCCAAGGCCGAACAGCTGGAAGCCGGCGAGGCCGGGCTTCGGCAGAGCTGATTGGCCGGGAGGGAACACCAATTCCCAGCTCCAATCTCATTACGACTGCCAAGTGGAGTATGAGGAGGTTGATGGGACCGAGCACAGCGTAATAAATCACCTCATACAGCCTCAGTCGAATGACCGGACGAGAGGCCCTGGGCGGACCGACACGGGCAGAAGCTGAGCGCCGAGGGTGGGTGGGCTGACTGCGCCGCAGGAAAACAGACGGGACGCGCAGGCGATACAACGTGGAGCACGCAGACGACGGAAGAAAAGGCAGATGGTACGGGCATTGGTGGCCTCACGTTCCGGCAAAACGTTCCGGTTTCTGGCCGCGAGCCAGTGCCGTCTAGAGCCTGGAAGCGGGGCGCGCGCCGGCGGCAGGCGGACGCGGTGACGGGGACGGAGTAGACCAGCAGGGCGGGTACAATGGGGCGCGCCAGCGGCGGCGGCCATCCGTCAGCGGCGGGCCGGCCGTACTCAATGCCGGTCTGTGCGCGCAGGGAGCGGCGAGCCAGCGGCGAGCCGGCCTTCGCTCGGTCCGCAAGCCAACAGCGACGCCCGCTCGGTACACACGCGCTCCGCCCGCCCCCTCCCTCTCATGTGGGGATCGGGGCCGAGGACAGACGACAGCGGGCTCGGGAGAGGAGGCACCAGCTCCTCACCCATCATGGTGCCGGGCGGCAGGCCCCCTCGGAGGAACATTTCTCATTTGGTGGCTCACCGGGTCTCTGGTCAGTCATCTGTCCCTGCGACGTGACAATGTACGCTAGACTGCCTGCCAACCCTAGCCAGGTTCAGACCGCCAGCTGCCAGCGTCTGAGCCACCCGATGTGTCGCCCGAGTGGACCCAGCAGGTCCACCCGGCCTCGACGCCGGCCGCGCCTCGTTCGCCGCTCGAGACCTAGGCCAGGTCAGCCACCCGACCGCGTCTTGCCGAGCGGTCGGCCCCAGTCGGCGGCCGGGCCGGGCCGCGCCGCGCCAGTTGACGTGACCGACTTTCCGGCGGTGCCAAGTGGCTCGGGCCCCCACACTCGGCGCTCACCGCCTCGCCGCCGCCGATCCCCTGCAACGGCCCTCTGCAGGCGCCCGTCTGCAGCCGCCCGACACAAATGCGCCGTCTCGCGCGGCCGGCCGCCACACTTCCCACGCCGGTGACGGCGGCGTCGTGTATCGACAGACTCCCCGACGACCCCACCGACCCGCCCATGCGCTCTCATCGCCCAGCCGCGTGACGTGGACAATAAAGCATTTCCAGCATACGGGTTGGCAAGGGGTCGGTCGCGATCTAACATCAACATTGATGAGCCCGTAGTAAACCCCGTGTCATCCGCATATATACCACACGGGCGGTGTCTGCGCTCAAGAGGGGGGGGGGGGGGGGGGAGGGGGCAGAGAGCGCGGTGCCAACCGCCGCAGCCATGAATGGAATGCAGGAGCGGCGGCAGCGGCCCGGCTGTGACGTCACCGGCGCGGGATGAGCGATGGGCACACGACCCTGACCACTTCTCTGGCAGCGCATGGTGCAAAAACATCACTCCAGACAGCAAGCCAAATCTGCATCCGAGCTGCGCTGGGACCTCCGCCGCTGCTGGATCCACATGTCGGATGCGCCGCGGCCACCGCGGCCCATCCGTCCGCCGGGCACGGCGGACCGTCCGGGCGGTCCACCGTGCGGCGCACCGGTGGCCGGCCACCATCTCCCAAGACGCGCTGCGCTGGTGATGTCACAGCTCGGATGGTGACGTCACGGCTCGGACGGTGACGGCGCAGCATTCTGGCCGGATAAGCCGGCGACAGAGGCGCCCATTACCGCCTCAGCCGACGACCAACGCCACGCCGGGTCGACGGCGACGACGGCCAGACCGTGGACGGCGGCGAAGGTCCGGCAGTGGATAGCGGCGGGCCGACGCCGGGCAGAGCTGAGCCCGACGCTGTGCGAGGGCAGGGTGACCGGGACGCCCCGGCGCCGGGCGCACCAGCCGCTCCCACCGCCAGCGGGAGTGCGCTCCCGCCGCCAGCTGGTGAACCGGAGCCAATACGCCGCGTCTTCCGGAGGCGGAGAGCCGCTCCAATGCCTGAAGGCTGCGGCGGCCCAAGCTGCTCCGCCCCTGGAAGACCTCTCGCCTCTGGAGGGTGGACAGCCTGTTCAGACACCTGGCGGACAGACCTCCAACCTCCACGGGGTCGCAAGGCAGCCGCAACATCCGGAGGCTGAGGAGCGTGCGCCAGCTCTGGCGGGAAGGCGAGCGGCCGCCACGGGCCGTGTCGTCCGTCTGGCCGGCGCGGACCTCGGGAACGTTAATGGAAGGCTGGAAGGGCGGGGCGCAGCCGGCCAGCAGCAGCGTGCCGGCGCGCGGGCTGGCACACGACCAGCGCCGCCTGAAATAGCGGCCCGCCCGGCCGCCAACTCTGGACCGCCGCCGCCGCACTCTCGGCAGCACTTGACTGGACTGAGAGCCGGCCGAGCGTGCTCAGCCGCCGGGCCGCCGGGCCGCCGGGCCGCCGGGCCGCCGGGCCGTCGGGCCGCCCGCGCCGCCCGCGCACCTGCCAACGGCCGCAATCACGCGCCGAAAGGCCCTACATGCTTTGGCGTCCGGCTCGTGGCCGTCGCTGCACTGTTCCCGGCGCCGCCGTCACGCCCGTCTCCTAGCGTGCGGGGCGCCGACCACACAACACGCCGAGCCCACCTCCGACACAGCTCAGTTCAGCTCCGTCCTTAGGACACTCACCTCACAGAAGACGACACGGACAGTAACGCCTCTCCGATTATACGCCTCTCCTCACAAACCGGCGTCAGGTCGCCGGAGCTCCGGTCACAATCCCATGCTTGACCATTATCGGAAAGAGGTGGCTTTCGTGAGAAAAGCACCGCCAAGGAAGAATTTGGCAGGGCGCAGCCATGCACTTCTCCCGCAGCCCAGCAAACGATGCTCTAATGCAGCGGTCAACGCTCACGCAACTGCATTGCCACCGCCCTGCACCTGCCACAGGGCAGGGCAGGGCAGGACAGGACAGGACAGGACAGGACAGGACAGGACAGGACAGGACAGGACAGGGCAGGGCAGGGCAGGACAGGACAGGACAGGACAGGACAGGACAGGACAGGGCAGGGCAGGGCAGGGCAGGGCAGGGCAGGGCAGGGCGTTGGCCGTCGGCGTCCCGGTCATGCTGCTCTCGCTCAGCCCTGTTCACTACACACGGCCGGCCTGGCACCGACGGCGTGCAGACGACGCGGCGTGGGACTCTGCCGGTCCGCACCGCGGGCGGCGCGCTCGGACCGTGACCCGGACCCGGACCGACCGGGCCCGGGCCCAGCCGTCTCCGGGAGCGGAGGCGCGCCGGCCGCGGACGGCCCGGACGGGCTGCCCGCGCCGCGGCCCGCCCACAAACAACCGGAAAAACACGGCGAGGCGGCGCTGTGCAGTGTGCACACACGCGCACGCCGACTCAAGCGGGCGCACACATACACGGCTGGCAGCGGTGACCCAAATTGCGGCACTGGCGGCCTCGATGGTCACTGGCCCGACCGGCGCTGTGACGTCAGCCGGGTCTGATCGTCGCGCCGCGGCACCTTCGGAGAACGAGCAGCCGCCAGCGGGTGAGCAGGGTCTGATTGTCGCGCCGCGGCACCTTCGGAGAACGAGCAGCCGCCAGCGGGTGAGCAGGGTCTGATTCGCCCCGCGCCAGCTGCGCCAGAAACGTGAACAGCCACCGCTCCACCGCACTGAGAGTTCTGACTTCCAGCGCGGTCTGGCGTGCTACGACCTCGAACATGCCATGGAGCCACAACAATGAGCCACCATCAGAATTCAACCAACTGATTTCACATATAGCCGGACGCCGGTTCGAGACCACGTGTCCTCGATAGTGATGGTGATTAACGATGTGGCACTACCAGTCTGCTTGTAAATGGCGCAAAGCGCATTGTCCTTGCAGTATTGTCCACGACCAGCAGAACCGCAACCGACGGTCTAAATCCCACCAGTCAGAATGTGTCCACAGTGTCTGGAACACATGCAATACACGACAGGGGTCGTTCCGCGGACTAAAAGAGAACCCATACGGTCCCGGCGTCGTAAGGCTGATGACCAGACGATGAGACGGGGGGGGGGGGGGGGGCTGACGATGAGTAGCGGTCACAGCGCCTTAGAGACCAGTACAAATGGACGCCCAACACGGCGAATGGAATGCTAATTAGATTCCAGAAGGCCACATGCGGGGAGGCTACTGCGCAGCGCACGGTGAACAAAACTAATTACACGGCACCGCGGGCCATACGCAGGGGACCTTCCGAAAAGACCTCACGACAAAGGCGCAGACCTGGACAGTTGACGCTGGGCCAGTCCAAAGGCGCAGAGCTGGACAGCTGACGCTGGGCCAGTCCAAAGGCGCAGACCTGGACAGTTGACGCTGGACCAGTCCGCATAGCTCGGCGGCGCGAGCATCTGGATAGCTTCAAGAGCACCAGCCGCGACTTGGTGAGACAACACACGCCAGCCGACATCACTGCTAACATGGAGCCGGCTCCCGTCCGAACGCGCACTCAAGCACTTACCAGGACACGCCAGACAAATGCCAATCGAATACAAACGCAGTCTGCTTCTCAAATAAAGCAGACACGAGCTAAGCAAGAGCATTGCATCCTTCTCACCTCGTAAAGCCCATCTCTACTTGAAGCGTGCGGGTCAAGTTAGCCTGATTGGAAACGTCGACGTCGGGTGCAGACCCGATGGCAAGAGGGCCGGTGTCTGTGATGTGTCGGGATGAGTGAGCCGGTGTCGGTGACGTGCCGGCCTGAGTGACCCGGTGTCGGTGACGTGCCGGCCTGAGTGAGTCGGTGTCTGTGATGTGTCGGGCTGAGTGAGCCGGTGTCGGTGACGTGCCGGCCTGAGTGACCAGGTGTCTGTGATGTGTCGGGCTGAGTGAGCCGGTGTCGGTGATGTGCCGGCCTGAGTGAGTCGGTGTCGGTGACGTGCCGGCCTGAGTGACCCGGTGTCGGTGATGTGTCGGGCTGAGTGAGCCGGTGTCGGTGATGTGTCGGGCTGAGTGAGCCGGTGTCGGTGACGTGCCGGCCTGAGTAAGTCGGTGTCGGTGACGTGCCGGCCTGAGTGACCCGGTGCCGGTGATGTGCCGGGTGAGTGGCGTGTCGGCTTGAGTGACCCGGTGTCGGTGGAGTGCCGGCCTGAGTGACCCGGTGTCGGTGATGTGTCGGGCTGAGTGAGTCAGTGTCGGTGACGTGCCGGCCTGAGTGAGTCGGTGTCGGTAATGTGGCGGGCTGAGTGAGCCGGTGTCGATGACGTGCCGGCCTGAATGAGCCGCTGTCGGTGACGTGCCGGCCTGAGTGAGTCGGTGTCTGTGATGTGCCGGGCTGAGCGAGCCGGTGTCGGTGACGTGCCGGCCTGAGTGAGCCGGTGTCAGTGACGTGCCGGCCTGAGTGAGCCGGTGTCGGTGACGTGCCGGCCTGAGTGAGTCGGTGTCGGTAATGTGGCGGGCTGAGTGAGCCGGTGTCGGTGACGTGCCGGCCTGAGTGAGCCGGTGTCGGTGACGTGCCGGCCTGAGTGAGCCGGTGTCGGTAATGTGGCGGGCTGAGTGAGCCGGTGTCGCCGCGGCCGGACGGGAATGCGGCCGGGCCGTGCCAGCAGTGCCGGCTCTATCGGGCCGGTACGATAGCCAGCCCGTTTATCATGGCCGGCGCCGACAGCTGGCTGCCCACTGCCTCTGACAAACGACACCGGCCACACGGGGGCCAAAGCGTCGCATCGTCGCCGCCCGTACCAGCTCAGCACAAACCACCGCCGCCGCCCGTACCAGCTCAGCACAAACCACCGCCGCCGCTTGTACCAGCTCAGCACAAACCACCGCCGCCGCTCGTACCAGCTCAGCACAGACCACCGCCGCTTGTACCAGCTCAGCACAAACCACCGCCGCCGCCCGTACCAGCTCAGTACAAACCACCGCCGTCGCTTGTACCAGCTCAGCACAAACCACCGCCGCCGCTCGTACCAGCTCAGCACGAACCGCCGCTGTCGCCCGTAGCAGCTATGTACAAACCACCGCCACCGGTCGTACGAGCTCAGCACAAACCACCGCCGCCACTCGTACCAGCTCAGCACAAACCATCGCCGCTGAACACGTATATCAGCACAGAGGAAGCGAACACCACTGGAGTTCATGTTGCTAAACTGTAACTGCGCCGACTTCAGCTTCAGCTGCTGATGGCCATTCGGGCTCACATAGCGGCAAAAGCCGCGTGTGCGGCGTTCAGGTAACTCTCAGAAAATACGTCATCGCTCCAACCCAGCACGGCCGTCTCGACGTCAGCCCACCCTGACGTCCCCGCCGTCACCCAGCGGCGACGTGACGGCGTCACCCAGCGCCGGTCACCGCCGGCACCAGTGGCAAGCCCCCGGCCCCCTGCCGGGTCCAGCGCCGGTCACCGCCGGCACCAGCGGCAAGCCCCTGGCCCCCTGCCGGGTACAGCGCCGGTCACCGCCGGCACCAGCGGCAAGCCCCTGGCCACCTGCCGTGTCCAGCGCCGGTCACCGCCGGCACCAGCGGCAAGCCCCCGGCCCCCTGCCGGGTCCAGCGCCGGCGGCAACGCGCGCCTCCCGGGCCGACCCACCTGGGCTCGCTCCACAACGTGTCCCGCCGAGTTTCGCGCCGGACGCGCGAGGCCTCGCGCCGCGCTCGTCCGCGCTAGAGGCGCGCCCAGAACGGGCCGCGGCGGCGCCGTGCGGTGCCCGGGTGTCGACGGTCTCGCGCGCCGCCGCCGCCGCCGTCACCGCGCCCCGGCCACTGGCGCGCCGACGGCCGGCGCGCGCGCGCTCGACCCTGTTGGTTTTGGAGCGAGGCCGCGGCGCCGCGCACGGAGCACCGCCCAGAGGAGGGTTGGCAGGAAGGCGGCGGCGCTGAAATAACTGGCGGCCGGCCGGCACAGGAATGCCCCGGCACGACGCAGACAAAGGCCACGCCCGCCAGGACAGCGCACCTGTCGCCGGTCAGCCGGGCACGACCCAAATTCGGGGCACGGTGGCCCAGCGTCGACACCAAGTCCGGCCGGACGACAGCGGCCCCTAAGGGTTGCCGTGACCGTTACCCGGCGGTCGTTTCGTCCCCGCCGTGTTTTATGGGGTCGGCTTGTACGGAGGACCCTCGGCAGGTGGCGTCTCACTGCCGCGGTCGCCACCGGCGGACACAGTGACAGTGTCACTGTCTGACACTGTCAGTGTCAGACACTGACACTGACGGCAACCCACTGGGACTGACGGCTAGGTCCAGCATCACGCCGAGTCGGACCTCCACCGCAGCACGGAACCCGTCCGACCGGAGCGAGGTGCGGATACAACGGCGACTGCGTGCCAAACACGGCGGCCGCCTCCCGCTGCTGAACGCCAAGCGCGGGGCCCGCACGCCGCCATCTCTCTCCGAGCGTCGCGCTGGGCCGACGCCGAGCGGCGGACCAGCGCGACGCTGGGCCATCGGTGCTGACCGCCACACACGGCGCCGCATCGGGCGCCGCGTCCAAGAGCGGGCGGAGCGGCTCCGGCCGCCGCCGCGCCGGGTGGGAGGCGGCCGGCCCGGCCAGCACGAGCTCTGCCGGTCGGCCCGGGCAAGGTCGCGTCACGCCCCTGCTTCAAACAGACCAGTCCGTGACGTCGCCGGGGGTTGGACCGGACCGCCGCGCGAGGGCAGCCGTGTTTAAACGGCTGACACTGGCCGACGCCGGCTGAGAGCGGCGCAGGATGGCACACGAAACCGCAAGGAATGCTGACAGGCGGTCATGGTGTAACGGGTAAAACATCCGGCCCAGTCAATATTTGTTCAACGGATCCATGGCGACCATTCGACACAAAATGGGGAGCTTACCACATCGCGCATACGGCGGACAATTGTGTACTCCTTTCACGTCAAGCATCGTGGGCTTGTACGAGTTCTGTCCATAATATCCCCAGCGTACATTACTATGGCGGATACACCCAGCCCGAGATCCGTAAATGGGACATACCCTTCCAAAACGTAAGCGTACGAAGAAAGAGTGGGAAGCGTACCTCGGGTACGTCTGTGAGTTTTATCCCACTTCATTCCAACTGACATGGAAAACACCGTAAAAGCAGCCATGAGCCATCCATAAAAAGGCGTTTGAATGCTCAATGCAAACAGCCACATACATGCATGCATCAGCCAGATCGGGAGTCATCTCACCACAATTCTGCATATGTTTATCCATGGCATGCAGCACACTGTGCACATGCATGCATCAATCGCAACCGATGCTCTTGCCAAAGCTGATGAAGCTGATGATTGGGGTGCGCCGATTACGATAGCCATTTCGCGCCGATGTGCTTTCAAATCAGATCAGATCACAGCGCAAACCAGTAAACACTGCTCAACACCAGAACTTCACAAATAGTGCAGTAACGACCACACCTCACTTCTGTGCACGGGTAACCCGTGCTGGACGCCGCGACCAGGCCCCCACGGCTGGGAGTGAGGAGAGCCCGGGCTGGTCGGCTCGGGGGACCCACTCACCGATCTGGAGGCCGGCCAGGTGGCCTGGGCCGCCCTCCACCACACCGCTCACGAAGATGGTGTCCAGTGGCTCGCTCTGCTCCTCGCCCGTCTGCGGCAACACAAGTGACTAATGACGTCACAGCAGCCGGCGCCAGTCCAACTTGACGTCACGGGGGCACGGCCAGGGTCGTGACACAAGAACCAAACAAATACCAAACGATAAAAATGTAGCAGTGGACGGACCGACGGTAAAGCGCGAGCGCATGAGTGTGGCCAACAGATGGCGACCACCACTCGAACAGCGCGTTCCAATCCACGGTCAGAGCCAAACTGCTCCGATTCCACGCATCCGACGCTTGGAACGGCGGACGCGTCGTCAGCGACCACGGCAACTGGCCGATGTCACGCTCAGCAGGCCGGAGAACACCAGCCGACCACGCCCGTAGATCAGTCAGCGCGGCCGTAACGCACCCCACCGACCAAGACACGCTGGGCAACGGGCGCGCAGCACACGCCCCGTAATTGGCTCGGCTCGGGTGACGGGGCGGCCGTGACGTCACATGGGGCACGTGACGTCAGCAGGAGCCGACATCAAACGCGCCCCGTGTGCCGCCGGTGGCCGCCCTCGCTAGCAGGGTACCCCCGTCCCGGGCTACCACCTGGGGCACGGGGTGCCGCGACAACGGTGCAGGGGGCGAACAAACCAACAGGCCACACGCGCACGCCGGACCGCCCTTTTCGCGCTGGGAATGAAAACAAATGTGCAGGATCAACCAGCGAGGTTGACAATGACGAGGTTGACGAGGTTGACAATGAACGCAGAGAACGGGCGCGCGTTCAGGTGAGTGCAGATAGATCATCATGCAGTCTGACGTCGGAAATAGAGCGCGCGTGTGTGTTTCGAGGGGGGGGGGGGCACTGTCGTCAGAACGGCGCAAGAACACGGATTTTTCCCCCGTACAAGGTGGCCACATACCCGATGCTCCCTCGACGCATTTCTGTCAGGACATTATTCCTTACTGTGTGATTGGTCTGTGGCGCTGTCCGACTGTACAGCCAGTTCCAGCAGTGTTGGTGAACTACCAAAGTCGACCATTACTGATCAACGAGAATGAACAAACATGACTTGTCAAACAGCCAAGAGCAATGACTCTACTGTCTCTGCAGACACACTGTCCAGAAGGTTGACCAAGGTGCCTCGATGAGCGTCACGCACTGAACCAACAGGACTCGTAAGCAGTAAGGCGGTCAGTGATTTAGGGTGACTTAAATGACTTAATTTAGGATGACTTATGGTCCGATGATTCAGATCATGCAACAAAAATGAGCTCTCATCAGTGGGATGAAGCCATCCATCAGCCAGTGAGGCGATCACTCCGTTCTTTCCACGCAGAATGTTATGACTCGTGCCTTGTCTCTCCCCAACGAGGTCTGCCCCTTACCACCGCTGCCTTCACCCCTGACATCCTGCAACTGTGTCATATCATCGCCTCTGCGGGAATCTCTCCTCAATGAGGTCTGCCCCTTACCACCGCTGCCTTCACCCCTAACATCCTGCAACTGTGTCATATCATCTCCTCTGCGCGAATCTCTCCTCAATGAGGTCTGCCCCTTACCACCGCTGCCTTCACCCCTGACACCCTGCAACTGTGTCATATCATCTCCTCTGCGCGAATCTCTCCTCAATGAGGTCTGCCCCTTACCACCGCTGCCTTCACCCCTGACACCCTGCAACTGTGTCATATCATCTCCTCTGTGCGAATCTCTCCCCAATGAGGTCTGCCCCTTACCACCGCTGCCTTCACCCCTGACGACCTGCAACTGTGTCATATCATCTCCTCTGTGCAAATCTCTCCCCAATGAGGTCTGCCCCTTACCACCGCTGCCTTCACCCCTGACACCCTGCAACTGTGTCATATCATCTCCTCTGTGCAAATCTCTCCCCAATGAGGTCTGCCCCTTACCACCGCTGCCTTCACCCCTGACACCCTGCAACTGTGTCATATCATCTCCTCTGTGCAAATCTCTCCCCAATGAGGTCTGCCCCTTACCACCGCTGCCTTCACCCCTGACACCCTGCAACTGTGTCATATCATCTCCTCTGTGCGAATCTCTCCCCAATGAGGTCTGCCCCTTACCACCGCTGCCTTCACCCCTGACACCCTGCAACTGTGTCATATCATCTCCTCTGTGCAAATCTCTCACGCAATGAGTATAGCCCTGCAGTGATTCAGCTAGATACTCAAGGTTTGTAAGTCACAACCAACGTAAATATGAAAATGGACCATGCGATTAACCGGCTGGCTCTAGGATTTGAAACATTTTTATGAGCTGCATATCACTATCATCGTCGTCGTCAGGTAATAACAGAACACAAACGCGACTCGGCCGACAATTTGCACGTGGCGTCACGCAAGACGGCTGCCTCTGCTGCAAAAGATAACAGGGCTCTGGTCGGCCCGAGCTCTTCGCTCCACGTGATATGGTCATCGCATGAGTGCTTCCCTTCAATCGACCGCGGAATTACCAGCCCAAACTCCCCTGGAAAAAACACAACAACGGAGAAGCATACGCGATGCTAGTACCTGCAATTTTTAGACCCATGACTCAGTCATGACCGCGAAAGTCGCAGAACATACGAGGCTTTCTTCTTTCCACGTGCATTGGTGTTATGTTTCACAGTGTCTTGAAGATTAAGTGCACGCCTTGCTCAGCAAGCGGATGTACTTAGTTGTCTATATCGGAGCACAAAGAGATGTTGCCCAACGCTGCACGGTTCACCACCGACGTAAAAATCCGACACGGCAAAACGAAGTCCAGTGCCCCACGCGAGACCTAGAACTTGCTGAGCTACTAAGATCGCGGGTCTTCCTCCGACTGACCTGTTCGAAGTCGTCCGACGGGTAGGCTATGAAGTGGCGTAAAGTGAAGCCGAAGCTGTCGGCCTGAGAGCGGCGCAGCAGTGTCACCTGGTGGGGACCCAGCGAAGCTCGGTCCGCATCCACCAGATCATAACCGCCGATGCTCTGGAAAGAACAGGGACGTCATGACGTCGGCAGCCGATAATCACGGTCCAGTTTCCCATGAAATGAATGGTTGATGGCGGTACTGGCATCATTCTCCAGCTGATTGGTACTGCGACTATTGACATCACTAAAACTGTGAAAGAGGAGAACGCCAGCGGTCTGAGGTAAAGAGTGGCCTTCGGCATGATCAGAAGCTGACGTCTCACAGCTGAACAGCTCTCCTATGAACCACTAAGTCAGGCTTGGCTTCATATCCACGCCGACTACGAAGCACTTCCACAAACTTATTCCGCACGGCGCTCGCAACAACAGCCAGTAACGACAAAGATCTGGCTAAGTGGCTGGTCGCGTGTGGACGCGAGGCAATCATATTCAGCAGCAGCGCTGTTGTTCAGCGCAGAGGCCGACCTCCCTCCCTCTGGCGGGTGAGCTCAGCCTTGAGGCGAGGTCTAGCGCCGCCGCCTCCGGCCGATGGCGGCTGCCGGCCTGTGTGCGCCGAACTGCACTGAGTGCCACTCTTGTTCAAGAGCGCAACGCTAATGGCCTACAATGCAACACAAACCCCCCCCCCCCCTCCCCCATTCAATCCAGTGACGTCCTCGTTCGTGGGATGACGTCACCCAGCGGAGGCGTGGCGGGGCGCTGACCGCCGGCAGCCGCACCGCTCACGCCCGCCGCCGCCGCCGACGACGCCAGCGGCGGCGGCGGCGGCGGCGACCGTGCCGTGGGGCGCGGTCGCCCCACGGCACGTCCGTCAGAGACGACGCGCGCGGCTCACCGGGTGGCACCGTGAGTCAGGCGCGGCGTCACGCCGGAAACGGCCGCGTCGGCGCCGACGAACCGACTGCCGACGCGCCTGCCCGGCCAGGTGTCAGGCAGGTGTTCTCGGCCGGCAGGGGCCGCACGGTCTCCAACACCGTGCTACACTGTCACATCCCGCCTTCTGATGGGGTTCGCCACTCCAGACAAACCACTGACGTCTGGCTCAGTTTACGACGTGGTTGTGCCGCTGCTAAGGCCATTAGCGTCACAGTCCTTCACACCGACGACAGTCCCAGAGCTCGGTACTCCCAAGCTGATGAGCTACTAAGCAATCGAGAACGCGGCTACTGACCACAACCTCCATTCACAGCATAGTCTAGCACGGAACACGTCAATCTACGTACGAATGTTCCCGTCGGAGACTGCACGGTTACATACACTTCACGTTGCAAGGTTCGGTCACCGCGGGAGCCGCCCGTTTCATTCGCTGTTTGGCACCGGTCACACCGCCCGCCTCGGACCCGCCGGACGGGCCGGGCCGCACCAGCTCTCCGCGCCCGGCGGACGGGCCACCGGCCTGCCACGTCGCGGCCGGCGTGCCCGGGGCCACGCGGAGCGCCTGGCGGCGAGAGACGGCCGCCAGGTCGGCCGCCCTCACGAACAGACGATGCGCGTGGCCCGCGTCCGCCGCCGCGGAGTCCGCGCCGGAGTTTACGCCAGCCTTCACTCCGGGGTCTACGCTCGAATTCGCGCCGGATTCACGTTAGAGTCCGTGCCGGAGTCTACCCCGGAGTCCACGCCGGAGTCCATGCCGGAGTCTCGCCCAAATCCGCGCCTGAGTCCGCATCTGAGTCCGCGCCGGAGTCCGCGCCGGAGTCTGACATCGCCGAACGGGGCCATGCAACGGGCGATGAAGACGAGCACGGGGTGGAGTGAGCCGACTCTAGCCATTCATTTCGTCCCGTCATGGGCACACCAGTCCTGCATACCGTTATCGATTCATTTCCGCCTCAGGCGTGACGCACCGGCAGGCTAAACTACGAGGCTGCTGCCATACTACCCTGATAGAAGACAGCCTGTCGGAAGATAGCCAGATGCCTCGCGGGAACGGAGCGACGCTAATGCACACGGCGTCAGGACTGCGATCGCCATGATACGGACGTTCGCCGCATGCAAATGAGCGGGGTCGGAGGGACGAGCGTCGAAACATGGCGTGTGTGATATCTGCAGCACTTCCTTCGTCCGGGAGCTCTGACTCCCGAGAAGATCGCCAATATCCTTTATAGTCCTGTAGCCGTGAAGGATTGCAGTTGGATTTATCAATGCGTTGGTTTTATCTGTAATCAACCTTGATTTGACGCACAGACATACGCTGTAAAACAAGCAACAGCAAGCTCAATAAAACCGTCTTGCTGAGCGAATTGCCGAAACAGCGGACAGCGACTCAAATATTATTCTAGTCTGCAATGTCATCCGTGGCAGGGCTCTAACCAGTCGTGGGTAATACTGATCCCCATGACAGGTGGGATCAAGCCAGAGTGAGTGAGTGAGTCAGTCAGCCAGTGAGCACCAAGTTCAGAATCGCAGCCAGCCAGCGGTGGCTGGAAACGCAACACCACCGACCACCAACCGGGCCGGACGCTAGCCGCGGCTCGCAACCCCTGACCGGTCACCGAGGTCACCGAGGGCGGAGTCCGTGACCTGTTAGTGGAGGAGGTCAGGGTCCATAACCGGACGCGATGGCGGTAATGATTTGGGCTTTAGGCCACGCCGACTACACTGGTCGCATGGGGCTCATAGACCAGGTCGGTGGACGGGATCGAGGCTCGTGGTGTATCAGTGGGAAGGTCAGATCCGTGACATATCAGTGGAAGGGTCAGTTCTGTGACATGTCAGTGGCCGGGGTATGTAAGCCGGGCGAGAAGTCCCGTCCGTGGGGCGGCGATACCGGCCATCGCGGACAAACATCAGCGACCGCCGGGCAGCGGCAACAGATCGGTGATCGCTAACCAAACAGACGCGATCGTGTCGACGGTGCCGGCCGACCGCTCGACCGTCGACGATGGGCGCTGATGTCGGCAGGGACCCTCCGACCGGACGGCGCCGCGCCCCTGTGCACGCTCACTGTGTCGGACCGGGTTCCGACCGCAACCCGGGCGTGTGGCCGCGGGGCATGGGGGGTCAACGCCGTCCAAAGCTCCGACCACAGCCCCGACAGCGGCGCCGGGTTAGAGCACGGGTGCGGGCAGATCGGGCAGGTCGTCCTCCAAGAATCGGTGTCAGCGCGCGCGGCGACACCGGTCGCGGCCGGGCCCTCCGGCCGGGCACTTCGGCCGGGAACTGAAGACTTCTGGTCCGTTTCAATCGGCCCTCGCCAGCGCGAACTCGGCGCTCAGCCCTACACGAGACGAGCTGCACGCCGTCACCGTACCGTCCACATTCGCCGTCCGCAACAGAGGAGAGCGGTGCACTCTCCGGGGCGCGGCGGCCTGGCGGCGGCCTGGGGGCGCCCGTGCGCCGCGTGCTGGCGTGCCAGCCCGGCACGGCCGCCGGCCGCCGGCGAAAATACACCAATCTTCCCGTTCGCGTGCGCACGACAGGGCCGAGGTCGGCCTCCAGCGGCGGCTGGTCGGCCGCGCCGGCGGGCGCCGAGCAGCCCGGCCGGCACGCACCGCACTTAGCGCCGGAACAGGGGCGGCGCGCGGCCGCCGAGAACGCGACGACGGCACCGAGGTGGCCGCAGGCAGGCGGCGATGGAGACCGCGCGTATCTCTCCGACGCCGGCGACCACCGGTTGACCGGCTGCACACCTCCGGCCCGCTACGACCTCCAGTCACGTGACGGTAACTCCAATGGATTGTCCGCTCCGAGCTCCGGTCACGTGACGTGGCAATTCACTCAATTGGCCTAGTCCGTCCTCCAGCACCGTCACAGCTAAGTTCACCCGATTGTCTAGCTCCGACCTCCGGTCACGTGACTCAAGCGAACAGCTGCTGGCAACCGCCGGAACTGTGTCATCGGTAATTGGCCTTTGTGCCGAACCGATCCGGGTAGGGAGAACGACCGCGCCCCAGCCCATCTATTTGCCGGTCGCACGATAAAGCCGAGCTTTTGGCGCCCGGCCCCGGCCGCGGTCCTCACTTCCGCTCCGCGTGCCGTGAAGACGACAGTGGGCAAGGTGGCGACCCACCGCGCAGCCGTCGGTGCGCGCGTCACCGCTCTCCGGCGCGGCCGGCCGAGCGACGGAACCCGCTTCGCGCGGCGGCCGGTGGGGCGGGGCCGGGCGGGGCGGAAGTGGCCCCGTTCCGGCCCGATCGGGTTCGCCGTCCGGCCTCCTCTCACGGTCCACATCCCTGGCCAGCTATCTGCCTAATCGGCCGCCGGGTTGGCCTGGGCGGCGGCGGCGGCGTCCGGGCCATCTCCGCGCTCTGATTCCGCCATTCATCGGGGCATATTGGCGGGGCGCAGCGGTCGGACGGCTGAATGGTCGGCAGAGGGGAGCCTGGCCTCAGAGCCAGGGAGAGGGAGCTCGCAGGGGCCGCGGAGAAGCCGCCGCCACTCGGCCGACGCCGTCCGCTCGGAGACTGGCCCGGCAGAGCTGACTGGCCCGGCACCTCAGGTTCATCGCGGCCTCCTCCAGCGCTGGTATCTCTCGATCAGCGGCACGGCAGGGTGCGTCGGGGGGCTAGAGGCGGACAGAAGCAAAGCCAAGGAGACGGACGACACGGGGCGCGAGAGAGTTCGCCAGGAGAGAGTCGAGGCACGAGAGAACCAACACAGGCAGCTGCGGCCTCCAACGGGCGGCCGGTCAGTCGCAGCTCCCCTTGCAGCCGGCGGGCCCCGGGCGCCCGGGTCCGCCATCGCCTCACCGGCGCGCGGCGGGCAGTTACTTGGTGCGCGGCGCCCCGAGAGCCGGCTACCCCAAGGGCGGCGCCCCGAGAGCGGCGCCCGGAGAGCCAGCTACCTCGAGAGCCGGCCCGAGAGCTGGCTACCCCGGGAGCCGGCTTCCCCGCGCCGGGCGCCGGGAAACGGGTCGATAATCTCATCAGCGGGCCGGCACGCGACGCGCACGGCCGCCGCTGCATTGTTTAGTGCCGGAGATGAGTGGAGCGGCGCGGCTGAAGCCGGTGCCGGGTAACGGCGACACAACAGACCCGGCCGCCTGAAGCGCCAGCCAGCCACGGCGAGCTGGGCCCTGCACTGAAACAGCCGTCTCAGCGTGTCGCCAGACCAAGAGAGACCCTCCAACCATATGCTTACTTATCACATGGCAAAGTACCCAGATCGGCACAGCTGTGGTGATACGAAACATGCCGTAGCATTTCCACGCAACGTATCTTCACCCTATTCCGACACGTACGTCGTGACAATGTGCACACGTGACGTCATCAGTCGCGGTGCTATATCGAGAGGACGTCGCCGTGCAGAGCCTGGGGCGGGGGGGGACGTCTGAAGGCCGTCCGGTCGCCGCCCGAGGGCCGTGCTCGGCTAGAGGTGACCCGGTACACCGACCGCCCCTGTTTTCCTGTTTGCCGCCGCCATCGAGCGGATAAGCCAATTGGTGGCGGCGCTGGAGGCGGTCGGCCGGCCGTCCCGCGGGATAGGCCCGGCGCCGCTGGATCACACCCGACGTCCCAATCAGCTCGGCACACAACACAAACATCACGCGAGCGGGCGGGCTCCGCACCGGCGCCCGCCAGCCTCCAGCCTGCCAGCCTCTGAGCGGACACCGGGCGTCCGACAACCATCCCGCGGTCAGACAAACACAACCCGGACACCACCCGTCCCGCAACCATCGCGCGGAGTTGGCAACCATTGCGCAGCGTTGGTAACCATCACGCGGTGTTGATAAGCATAGCGAGGCGTTGGTAACCATTACGCGGTGTTGACAACTATCACGCGGCGTTGGTAACCATCACGGGGTGTTGATAACTATCACGCGGAGTTGGTAACCACCACGGGGTGTTGATAACTACCACGCCGCGTTGGTAACCATCACGGGGTGTTGATAACTATCACGCGGCGTTGGTAACCATCACGGGGTGTTGATAACCATCACGCGGAGTTGATAACCACCACGCGAGCGCCTCGACAACACACAGCTGTCGCGCCGCGCCGCCCGGGAGCTGACAATGAGCAGTGGGGCGCTCGGTGGCGACGATGACTCTGAGCGGCCGACAACAGGGCGCTGCGCCGCCGCGCATCCGTCATCGTTACCGGGGCGTTATCAGGGGTGCTCACCGGCCGGCGGCCGGCGCACGGGCGCGGCCGGCCCAGCGCCACCGCCGGCCGACAAGAATGCGGCCAGTTGGCGCCAGCGACGGCGGGCTCGGCCGAAGACGTCGGCAGCGTCAATCCACGACAGCGCGGCTCGGCGGGCGGCCGCAGCGCGGCGGGCGGCGGCGCCGCTGCCGAGACGCTGCATTAGCGCTACATTCAGCCGCTGACCTCCGAGCCGCTCCGAGCGGCGTCGGCCGCGAGCTGGCTCGGTAGCGGCGGCGGCGGCGGCGGCGGCGGCGGCGGCGGCGGGACCGGGGACCGGGCGCCGCAACGCCGTCCGGCCGGCCGGGACACGGCCGCTGGCAGGCACCCAGGCGCCGCCAGACCGGCTTGGCACGGCCGCCGACCATGCTCCGGCCGGCCGCACAGGGCGTCCACCGGCGACCTCGCCCGGCGCCGCCGCCGACGGCACGCACATCACCGACACCTGACGGGGTCGGAATCTCCCCACGCTGCGGGCCTCGACTGCTGAAGGTCCGACTGCTGGCGAGTCGGCTCCGAGCGTCGACCGCTTGATCAGCAGCCTGGTCACCTGTCCAGCGGCCCGATCACCTGATCAGCAGCCTGATCACTTGCTAACGTCCGCCGACGGCCGAGCCGCGCAGGCAAGCCGAGCCGTACCGAGGAGTCGCGGCAGTCAACACCATCATCATTGACTCCATCGTCGTCATCTGAGACGAGCGCGACTGACTGCCGTCTGCACGGCGGCCCAGCCCGACGCCCGGTCGTCAGCAGTCAGGAGGCCCGAGCACAACCACGGCGGCCGCCTGCAGGCCTGCTCATCGCGCCGGCTGCGCGCGAAGCCCAGGCCCCGTCCGAACAGCCGGCTGCGGGACGGCTGCCGCATCCATCCGCAGAGCCAGACCAGAACCGGCGGCCGCCCGCACGCACGGCCGGCCGACGCGCCGCTCGCTACCGGCGACGCATTGCCGCCATCTGGGCGACGAGCGGCGCCTCTCGGCCGGACGTGCCTGCCCTCTCCGTTGTGCGCGCCCTTGGGCCGGCCGTAAAGTGTGGCGCCAGCTGGACGCGCGAGCTGGCAGACAGACGGGGCGCGTGCCGGCAGCATGACCCACGCCGCGAAATAGGCCGCTCTGACACGGCCGGGCGCGAGACGCCGCCGCGTTCGCTGGCGCAGGTCCGCCGGCTGTGGCAAGCGCGGCGCGCGCGCGCGCGCGCTCGCGCCCGGCGCGCTCGCCACATCATCACGCTAAGCACGCTCAATCGCCGTCCGATGCTCGCTCACGTCATCTAGCGGCACCAATCGGCATCCAATCTCAGCCGGTCGCCCAAGCGCCATTCATCCCGGCATCTTTCGTCAGCTCTCGGCCGGCCCCGGTACCTCTCACCGGCTCTCGTCTGCCGCACCCCGTCCGTCCGCCTATCCTCGGTGGTTGTCCCACGCCCTTCAGCCGACGGTCATGGCGGAACCAGGTCAGCAGGCGGCGGGCGGCGCCCACCTGCCCGCCGTAGTAGTAGTGGGAGTCTCTCACGACCTTGACCGTAAACGCGGCGGCGCCTCTCCCCGGAACGGACCGCGAACGGGCGGCGGCGGCGCTGGCTTCCGTCTCGGACGCCGGCGGATCGGACCAGTCCGCCGGCGCTGCTCGACTCCGGAGCGCCGTTCCGCACTGTCGACAGCCGCACCGGACGCGACGGGACCGTGGCTCGCCTATCCGCACATGACCCCGTTATCAGGGCGGCCCGGAGGGCGCCGCACAGGCCGACGCGTCGGTCGTATGTCACCGCCGCCCGGCGCGTACAGCGTCCGCCACCTGTCGACGACTGCGGCAACTGCCGCCGGCCGGCCCAGACCGGTTTCGGCCCGTGACCGGTTTGTCATGCAGATGAGCGGCGGACGGGCCGGCCGGCGCGGCCGCTTCGGGCCCAATCGGTCGACCGATCGCCGCACCGACGGCCGCGTGACGGACGTCGCCGCCTGCAGTCTGTCGTCAACGGCCGCGGCGGGCGCGGGCCGCTACGCCGTCGCCAGCATCACGGCGCGCCCGGCCGACCCGGCCCAGCATCCGACGCGCCCATCCGATCGGGCGGCGCGCATCCGGCCAGCGGCCCACTTTCTGAAGCGGCGCCGGCGCCGGCGCCGGCGTTGCCGCTGGGCCGCCGGGGACGTCACGGCGGCGGCGCGTCACGCGATGGCCGGACCACTTGGCGCGGCGCGCGCCTCGCGCGGGACGTTTGACCCGTCTGGCCGACGCGGCCCATCTCCTGCGCGGTCTGGACAGGCGGAGCTGATGGGGCGGCGGCGGCAGCCGGGGGCGCGTGAGCAGCACACGCGCGCCGCACGACACAGACCCGGTCCAATTAGCCACCGCCCGATGCCGGACCGCGGCAGGCGGGGCCGCCGCGGCAGCTGCTCAGCTCCATCACAGCGTTGGGCCCAGTTTCGGTGGCGAGCGGACTAGTGCAGGGCGCGGGAAGACGCGCCTCGTCTCGCCACTGTGGCGCCCCTTCCCACCCCTCCGCTCCGCTCTCGGAGCCGGCCGCGGGGGCTCCACGCTCCGCTCTCGGAGCCGACCGAGGGCACCCCACGCTCCGCTCTCGGAGCCGGCCGCGGGCGCTCCACGCTCCGCTCTCGGAGCCGGCCGAGGGCACCCCACGCTCCGCTCTCGGAGCCGGCCGCGGGCGCCTCACGCTCCGCTCTCGGAGCCGGCCGCGGGCGCTCCACGCTCCGCTCTCGGAGCCGGCCGCGGGCGCCCCACGCTCCGCTCTCGGAGCCGGCCGCGGGCGCCTCGCGCCGGAACCCTCCGCCGACACCCCGCGATTACGGCCGTTCCGTGAAAGGCCGCATCAAGGCGACTCAGCCGGCGGACATAATGTGATCAGCGCAAAAACAGCCGATGAGTCAGAGCGACACAGGCCGGCCACCGCCGGCGCGGAAGACCTTGGCGGCGTGCAGGCCCGCACTCGTGCTGGAGACCGGCAAAGTGTGACCGCCCGCTTCTGTAAAGCTGACGTGCATCGCCTACTGGGTAGCGCGATGCGTCTCCGCTGTCGCGTTTGCGGTGGAGTGTGCACGCGTCTTCTACGGACGACGGCGGTCGCGTGTCTCCGCATGAGTCCGTGTGCCAAGGGCGCGAGCGTGTGAACCCGGGTGTTTTCGGTCTCATGCCTGTTTTCGTCGCTCGAGCTGCCGGCCATTCAGTGATGGTCACCGCAAGCGCCGGCGCCTTGCGTGCGCCACGCGCTTGCCTGCGTCTGAAAGTGCGTGGCTGTGCCGATGAGGCTCGGCGTTCGTGGCCGCTATGTCGCCCTTCGACGCTCCGCCTGATGCACGGCTGCATCTCTGCCGCTCAACACCGCCATACTGAGTGGCCGTACCATCTCTGCCGCTCAACACCACCGCACTGAGCAGCCGTACCTGACTGGTTCGGCCGTCGCGCCCGTGTACCTGCGTCTGGGGATGTGCGTCCGTGTGGCCGAGCCCGGCAACGGCAGCTATCATGGGCGCGCCCCTTGGCGAGCGTGTTCTCTACATCCGGTTGGAGCGGAATTTCGCCTACCGCTGTGTCTGCATTTCCGTGTCGGGGCATGTGGGAGCGTCGCGCGCTCGCAACTGTCTAATCAACCGAGCCAGCGGCTCACCTGCGTTTCAGAGAGCGCGCGCGCACTTGCACCAACAACCGAACAGATCAGCATTCTGCTTGCATGCCTGCCCGCCCGTGCGTGCGCGCCCCCCTGGGCCAGCGCCCAAATGACCACACATTTTGAGCGCGAGTGCCCGGCGGCGTGGGCGCGCGCTGTCCTGCGTCCGCGCCTGCCCGGACCGGTGTTTTGCCGCCGCGTGAATGGCTGTCACGTCGGCGTACCACTAAATTAACGGCTGAATCCAATTACGGGGCAAAACATGCGCAACGCCGACAAAAAGCCGACCGGCGCCGTAAATTCGAGGCGGCTCAGCACGGCAAGATAGTGCACGTCATGAATGGTGCGCAGCCGCGGCGGGGGGAGGGGAGCGTTGGTCACTGACCCCAGCCCGGCCCGCCGGCCGCGCCTGCAATGTGCGCGTGATGACGCGCGATGACGTCGCCCGCCGCCGGCGCGCCCGACCGGAACGGCGCGCGCACGAGGTGAGGGAGGGATGCCGTGTCCGGCAAGGCGCCGACATCCCGCTCCGGACCGCGCTGTGACGCCGAGGTGCGGCCACGTCGCGAGCCAACGAGGGCTCGCGGCGGGCAGGCGACCGATAGCGACCCGATACAACCGGTCGCGTTGGCGACGCAGGCCAGGCGACAGCAGGCGCGGGGGCGCCTTGTTCGGTTGGATGCCCGACCACGGCGGCCCACATGGAGCCACTCCGCTCTCCTCGACACGTCGGCAGTGTTGTCGCTGGCGGAGAGCTGACGTCGATCAGCCCTGCCGACGGACGGGATCGCGGCACTGTGCCACCGGATCGGGCGGCCGACGCGCGGCATCGCCGGTTCTCTCCAGCCGGAGAGCGCCCGCAGACGGGACGGGATCACGACCCCGCACCCCAGATTGGGCCCTGATCCGACCTTGTACCCCTGACCGGCAGGGACCATAGGGTCCACGACTGTGCGCACGAGCGCTGCACGCTCCGCCACGCCTTCGCCCGCGCCGCGCCGCTGCCAGCCTCGGGCCGGGGTTAGCGCGGCGCCCGCGTGCCGCTGGACCGCGCAGTAGCGGCTCGGGAGCGCGGCCGCCGCCGCTCTTCACCGCTCAGTATTCATTGTATGCGGCCGGGCTAGCGCGGCGCCGCTCAGGAGGAGCGGCCCAACTGCCGCCGACAGCGGGCCGTGTCCGCCTGCTGTCCGCCTGCCGCGCCTGAGTCACGCCTGACGCGCCCTGCCACGCCTGGCGCGGCCGGCGCCCAGCCCTGGCGGCGGCGTGACCCTGGCGACCCGGCGGCGGGCCCGGCGCCGGCCGGTCCCCACCAGAGCCGGGTAACGGGAGACCGACGGCCGGCCGGCCCGAGAGAAGGCCGCCCGCCACACGGCCTGAGCAGGATGTGCGCCGCACTACGGGCACACCGCCCGCTCAAATCCGACCAAATCCACGGCTCGGCGGCGGCAGAGTCGGCCGCATCCACAGCCAGCGGCGCCAGATCACGGAGATCCACGACACGGCGGAACCAGATACAGCGGGATCCGTGGGCCTCGCTGGGGACGACGCACACTCCCGAGCTCCTGGCATGACGACCGCTGCCCGTGGATCCATCGCGCAGGGTTGCACACCACATCAAATGTCCGCTGCCGCACCGTACCACGGTGTCCGCTGCTGTGCCCGTGTCGAGATGTCCTCTGTTGTGCAGTGGTGTAGCATTCGCCACCTGCTTGCGGCCCTGACCCGATGGCTGCCTCCCGGCGCACCATCGGCGTGCACCCGAGGCCGCAGAGTTCGCTGGCTTCCATATCGGCCCGGCGGTCGGCCGCCAGATTGAAGAAGCGGGACCAGTGCGGCCCTGCACGCGGGACGCTGCTGGGAGCCGGCCGCCAGCCGACGCCCGGCATTCAGGAGCGCCGGCGACGCGCGAGGCACCGCGTGCCGCCATCCGCCGCTCAAAGGTCGGCCACACCGACCGGCCTTGCCACGGCCCTCCTGGAAGCCGGCTGGCTG
Source organism: Pollicipes pollicipes (assembly GCF_011947565.3). Taxonomy (NCBI): domain Eukaryota; kingdom Metazoa; phylum Arthropoda; class Thecostraca; order Pollicipedomorpha; family Pollicipedidae; genus Pollicipes; species Pollicipes pollicipes. The sequence goes on from NW_023596818.1 coordinate 21,103,627, forward strand.
CAGGCGCTACCTGAGGGCGCGCTCGCGCGGGCTTCGGGCGCGCTGATCCGGCGGATGAGCGCCGTCAGTCGCGCTGCGGCCTCCCCGCTCCGGGCGGAGCGCAAGGCTCGGCCGAGATGACGGAACGGGCGGTCGTGCGGTTGGGGTAGGATGCGCCATGGAGGACTGTAGGAAGGCGCCACGCGCGGGAGCTGAGCCACGATGCGAGCGGTCCGAAGCCGCCCCGAGGTCCTACCCGTCACCTGTGCCGATGTCAAGCCGACGCCGGCGGTGACCGCCGACCGACTGTGCCCCCTGGCAGCGTGTGCAGGGATATAGATCACTGCTCAGAGCGCGATAGCAGGACCCTGCTTTCGCAGCCTCGGAATCGCAGTAGAGGCGGCCAGCGCGTTTCGTGGGCTCCACACGACGCCCCGGGTACCACACGGGGCACCACACGACGCCCTGGGCACCACACAAGGCTCCACACGACGCCCCGGGCTCTACACGACGCCCCGGGCTACACACGGCGTCCGCTCACAATAGCACTCAGCACCGACGCATTCCAAACTAGGTCTGTGGGAAGTGTACCGCCAGCCCAAACTCAGCCGAAACCAGCGCCCAACAGCCGGCCACAGGCGGGCTCAAGTCGACAGTCCAACCGCAGAGAGCCAGTCGTTCGCTGACAGCCGTCCTCGCATGAAGGCGCGGCATCAGCCGACCGGTCTCGAACACGGCTCGCATGCCAGCGGCGGCGACGCTCGGCACATTGGCTCAGCACAAAGGCACCTAAGCCGCGACAATCCCCGTCCACCCAAAAGGCAGGGGGCATGATTCAGCCGCGGCGGTGCGTCACCTGAGCCGACCAGTCGACGGGGCGTTCCTTGAGGTTGTCCCGACGGCCGGCCGGCGCGGACGGCCCCGGCGTCGGCGCGGCATTCTGACATGACCGCACCAGCGCCGCGGTCGACGCGCCGCACGAGCGCCAAGGTCGGCGCGCCGCGCGACGACAACAGCAGCCCGCGGACGCGACAGATGCCACCGGCGCTCGGAGACGGCCGATCGGCGCCGCTTTCTCCGTGCCCTGCGTGACCGGCGGGCGCGAGCCGGCGCCCCCCCCCCCCCCCCGAACACAGTCCTCTACAAACACAATGGAGGTTATATCTGTATCTCGCAAGACAATTTTCCCTACCGCAAAAAAATCATCTTCGCTTAAGAGTTGAAAACAAATCGGCAGTGAAAAGATGCAATGCAAGCCTGTTGCAGCACGGCCATCAATAACAGACTGGACAATCTAACAACACAAGACAAAACAAAAAAGGTGAGATGGCCACACGTGCTGACGGAGCGATTGAAACAACTCGCGTCACATGAGACCGGAGATTTCCCACCCAGGCGGCGACCGAGATCAATACATGGCGGCTGTCGGAACCCACGTCAATAATGCAGGCTGACATCCGGGTCCAACGCCTGCCGGTCGTGACGACGCCGGTGTTGGGTCGCCAACGCGCGGCCCGTCCCCCGGTGCGCAGTATGTGGGACGTCAGCCACCCGGCCGCGGCGCCGGGAACACCGAGCTGTGAGCGAGCCAACGACTCGGAGATTCACCACGAAGCGCCGCAGCCGAGCTCGGCCCGTAGGGGAGGTTCCCATGACTACGTCAGAGCCAACAGAGTGGGTGGCTGTGGTCAGCGCGCGTGAGGGCCGCCCCGTGACCGTCCCGGGCGCGACGGAGGCCGGGCGGCCGAGGCGGGCAGCGCGTGCCGCCAGGCCCCGCTGTCAGCCACGGTCGTCCCCGATTTACCGGGGCGCGTTTGACGTGAGGGCGGCCGGCGCGCGCCAACACGCGCAGCAGCAGTGGCCCAGCGCCGCGCCCGGGGGCGCGGCGGGCCCGGAGGCGCGGCCGCCGGGGTTGTCACGCCTATCGTCGGCGTCGCGCCGACCCGTGACGTGACGCGGAGCGACAGGCGCCAGCTGTGTGAAGACGCTTCGGTTCGTTCACGGAGCGTTCCGCCTCCGGGCAGCCGCATCGGCGGCGTTCGCGCCGGTCGACGGGACACTATCGGCCCGATCTGACGCCGTGAACGCCTTGATCGCCGTGATTATCGGCCCGATCTGACGCCGTGAACGTGCCGATAAACGACCGCAAGACAGCCGGGTGACACACTGGCCGGCCAAACAGCCGAGCGGCGTGGAGGGCAGCGGGTCAGGTGCGGGAGGCCGGCGTCAGCCACCCTCAGGAGCCGGCTGCACCGTCGCGATGTGCCGCCGACACCTCTTCCCGGTGCGGCCGATTGAGCACAAGGGTGAGTCAGATAGCTGCGTGAATGTGAAGCAACGCCGAGACCCCAGGACGGCGTCCAGACCCCCGGTAAGGGTGTCCAGGCCACAGGGCGGCGTCCAGACCCGGTAACAGTGTCCAGACCACAGGGCGGCGTCCAGACCCGGTAACAGTGTCCAGACCGGAGGACGGCGTCCAGACCCGGTAACGGTGTCCAGACCCGAAGACGGCGTCCAGACCCGGTAACGGTGTCCAGACCCGAGGACGGCGTCCAGAGCCGGTAACGGTGTGCAGACCCGAGGACGGTGTCTAGTCTCGGTGACGGCAGACGTGGTCATCGGCAAAAATGGACAAGGGGCATCCACGACGCTATGTCAGCAGCTATATAGTCTATATAGATCATAGCGTCTGATCTCGCGCTGGCGTAAAAAGACCGGGGAACTTCCACGGCAACTGGCGCCTCCGAACAGCACTGCATGAGAGAGAGAGAGAGAGAGAGAGAGAAGAGAGAGAGAGAGAGAGAGATAGAGGAGAGGAGAGAGAGAGAGAGAGAGAAGAGGAGAGAGAAGAGAGAGAGAGAGAGAGAGAGAGAGAAGAGAGAGAGAGAGAGAGCGAGAGAAGGAGAGATATAGAGATAGAGAGAGAGATGCGAGAGAGAGGAAGAGAGACAGAGAGGGAGAGAGGAGAGAGTAGAGATAGAGAGAGGAGCGAGAGGAGAGAGAGAGAGAGATAGAGAGAGAGAAGGAGAGAGATAGAGAGGAGAGAGGGAGAGAGAAGAGAGAGAGAGAGAGAGAGAGGATAGAGAAGAGAGAGAGAGAAGAGAGGAGAGAGAGAAAGAGAGAGAGAGAGAGAGAGAGGGAGAGAGAGAGAGAGAGAGAGAGGAAAGAGAAGAGAGAGAGAGAGAGAGAGAGAGAGAGAGAGAGAGAGAGAGAGAGAGAGAGAGAGAGAGAGAGGAGAGAAGAGAGAGAGAGAGAGAGAGAAGAGAGAAGAGAGAGAGAGAGAGAGAAGAGAGAGAGAGAGAGAGAGAGAGAGAGAGAGAGAGAGAGAGAGAGAGAGGAGAGAGAGAGAGAGAGAGAGAGGAGAGAGAGAGAGAGAGAGAGAGAGAGAGAGAGAGGAGAGAGAAGAGAGAGAGGAGAGAGAGAGAGAGAGAGAGAGGAGAGAGAGGAGAGAGAGAGAGAGAGAGAGAGAGAGGCCACTGTTCATAAAAACCACATCACTGGGCATTTGAACCTGGACAGGGCTTGCGGCAATGCAGAGACAGTACCATAACAGCGCGCGGAGAGCTAAACGTACCCCCGGAGGCATTTTGTCCCATTGTCGGTAATTCCACGGTAGGTTGATCTCCCCTCACTGCTGTCGCGCCGTGATAGCTCGTCTGCTGAGGGCCAGCGGCAGTTCAGTGGTGTCTCATATATCTGGATCGCCTGATCGGTGCGGCGACTGCAGCCCAGGTGGCACGGGAAGTCACTCTTCAACCGCCAAGGGAAGCCCTTGCCGATGGCATGCACGTCACTGTCAGGTGTTCCCCTGCGCCGAGCGACGCAGGTCCGCAAACACAGACTTAAGTGGTTGAAAAAAGGATTCCCAAGGGCGAACATGAGTTCTGCTTTGCGAAAGATAGCATGGGATATCTTATATGACATTTTCACCAAACACACCACACCTTGAAAGGCGTTCTGAAAATCACAGCGTCTTCTGCAGCATCTTATCTAAAATTCATCGGGACGGACGTGTCCAACAGGGCGAGTTATTTTTCGAAAACCCCGCTGGAAAAGCCACGAGAGCCTTTCCTCCACCCAGCCCACGTGCGATTGCGGCAAGCGCCGGGCCTCCAAACGACGCAGTCACTGGTGCGGCCGCCGCCTCCAGACTCCCCTGCGGCGTCACGAGACAGCAGCCCGTAGCGTGGCCCGGGGTGTAATTGCATATGTGCCAACACCTGCCCGGTGAGAGTGAGCGCTGTGTCCACCCGAGGGGCGCCACGGAAGCTAGCGCCGGACCCCGGCCTCGGCGGCCACCCCGAGTCTCTCTAGGTCACCAGAGCGCCCGGCCCGCCGGCGCCCGGCCACAGAGCGCCCTCCGACCGGTGACGACGCACCTCACCATCACTGTGAGCCCGCCGGCGGCATCAGATCACGCGGTACTGCCGACCGGCGCGGGCAGCCTGTGCCGTGGGCGACCCCCCGCCGAGGTCGGCCACCCACCTGAGTCCGTCAGCCGCCAGCGGCGCCGCCCTCCGTCCTTCCGTTCGCCACCCTCCGGGCCCACTGCGTCCGGACCGCCCCTGCCGGCGCCGGCGGCGCCGCGTCGGAGACGACGGGGGAACGCCAGCGCCCCTGGCGGCGCGCGGCCGGACCGGAGCACGTGGCGGCCGCGACACCGGACCCCGCGACCCCGCCGGAGCCCAGGGCGGGTCCAAAGGGCGCCGTGGAGTCCGCCGCGCCCTGGAGCCGTGTGTGATCGAGAGGGGTGGCGGTGCGACCGACGCGCGGCCAGCTGTGTGGGTCACGAGCGTTGGGACGGGGGTGGGAGGGGGCGGCGGCCACTCCCGAAATACTGCCGCGGCCGGCTGTCGTCACCGCCACACATTCCGCACGTGCCGCACTCCTCTGACGCGATTCGGCGGAACGCTTCAGCCGGCAGGGTCTCCAGTCTGGCGCAGAGTGCCTCGTCCGGCCGCAGACTCGGGGGACGGGGACGGCGATGCCCGCCCGGCTACACCGGCAGCGGCAGACCAGCCCGCGACCCGCAGCACTCGGTCGCCGTCCCCGGGGACGCCCTCTGACGGCGGCAGGCCGTCTGCGCACCGCCAGACCGTCAGGCGGGCTTCATTCTGCTGCGCACCCGCGCGTCGCCGTTGTCTGGCGCCAGGCGGGCGGCAGTGCTGCAGCCACCGGGCCGGGCACCCAGTTGACACACGCAGACGGGGCTTCCGCAAGCAGGGCTGAGTGCACGGCTGTCGACCTCGGTCTTACCAGGTGGACGGCCGGCCGGGCGAAGCTTGGGGACCGGGGTTGAAATGTCGCGGCTCAGCGGGCCATCGACTGGAAACTTTCGACTATAACACAACAAGCGTGAATCGTGGGCCACGTGAGCAGCAGCAGCTACCTTGCTTACTACCGTAGTACACCATCCGTAGTTTATCGCAGATCTCTCAGAGCGTCTTACGGCGGCTCAAGTACTGAAGCCACCATGGGACACTGCCAGACGCCGGCTGCGCTGCCCCTCCCGCCCTCAGCGGAATCTGGCCGGCCCGGGGGACAGATCCCCAGATGCCCCCGCCCTCAGCGGAATCTGGGCGGCCCGGGGGACAGACAGACCCCGTCAGACGCCGGCTGCGCTGCCCCTCCCGCCCTCAGCGGAATCTGGCCGGCCCGGGGGACAGACAGACCCCGTCAGACGCCGCGCGCCGCTGACGCGGCGGTCGTGCCGAGCGAGACGCCGCCAGCGCCAGCGCCGGGCGGCGCCCACAGAGCGGGCTCTGTGCGCGGCGCCGGCCGCCGCCCATCCGTCATCCGGCGTAGCGGCCGCTCAGAGCCGCCGACAAATCGGTCCTGAACTCCTCCGGCGCCAATCGGAATAAATCCATCGGCAATCGGCGCGCCGTCGCGACGTCACGCGGCGCGCGCTGACCTGGGGACGGGGCGACGCCGCGCGACAACGGCCCCCTGTCAGAACGGCCAGGGACGAGCAAGACGTAACGGAAAGTGGTAAAGCAGACGAAAGGTGGGCGGAGAGACGTGCTGACATCAAGGAGAAGGAGGTAACTATCAAGAACAAGCCACAGGGAGAGAGAGTGCGGGCCGCAGAAGTGAAAATGAATGAGACAGAGTGAGAGGCAGATGTAATAACAAGAGGCCATGTAATTACTCAGTGGCCGCCGGCGTCCTCCACCGCTGTTTGCATACATAAGCCAGCCCCGTACCGCATGCACCGGAGGATGCGGCACGCCGGCGTCCGTCGTCGGGTGAGAGGGCGCAGCCCTGGCATCTCACCGAGCCGTGAGATGATGGCGTTCACATGCCGAAAATCGGGCGGCCCCGGCGACAGACGTCACCAGTCGGGGGGGGGGGGGGGGGGGCGCCGGCCCACAGACGGGCGTACTGTCCGCAGCGCCAGGTGCGAGCGGGCTAGGACCACAATATTCCGGCGCTACAGACGTGTAGACTGCCAGAACCCGGAGCCTTTCCACACACCCAAGCAGAACTTTCGAAAATCATCCGGGCTGGTATCACTGCTTTACGGATATCTCAAGTCCACCTCCTCCATATGACACCCACATGCAGCATGACCAATTTGCCGGGTTCGAGAACGCCAAAAAAGCGCGGAACATCCCCCATGGATCGGTGGCCGCCACCAAATGTCATCAGCGCCATGAGTCAGCAGGTCGTGATGCAACAGCGCGGTGGGCACAGGCTCCGGCCGGACAGCACCGCAGCGTGTGGTGCACGCCCCAGCGCGCGCCGGACCGGGCCTCAGTGAAGCCGGAGCGGCGAGCGGGCCGCGCGGCCGGCGTGTCTGCCCGCTCAGCCGACACCATCAGGCAACGTGACTCGACGCCGGCCACGAAGCGCGCCGTCACGACGTCAAGTGACGCTATCACGGGACCGTGACGCTGCAAAGTGGTGGTATCACGCGCCGTGATACGGCCGCGGTGATATCACGGACGCGCCGCGCCAGAGAGTAGTGCCATCGTCACGGGGCCGTGACGCGGGAGTGGTGCCGGACTCGTGGCACGCTCGAGTGGTGTCATCACGAAGCCTGGACGCCGCAGGGTGGTGCTACTGCATAGCCATGCCACTGAAGTAACGCTATCACGGACTGAACATCACAGAGGTACGGCTGAGCTCCCGGGTGGTCGTGTCCGCGGCGGTACGGCGGTACGGCCAGCGAGCGGTGGAGCACAGCAACGCCGCCAGCGTGCACACGGCGAGCGGGAGACCAGCTTGCCCTCTCCCCCCTCCCCTCTCCCCGCTACCAGACTGGCTGATAACCAGGCGCCGACGGCCGAACCAGCCAACAATCGATATCAAGGCGGTATCCGACACTCGCCGCCGGCTAACAATCTAGCAACATCGCTAACAATCGATATCAGGGCGGCATTCGACACCGCCCGCCGGCTAACAATCTCGCAGCATTGCTAACAATCGATATCAGGGCGGCATTCGATACCGGCCGCCGGCTAACAATCTGGTAACATCGCTAGCAATCGATATCAGGGCGGCATTCGACACCGGCCGCCGGCGAACAATCTGGCACCATCGCTAACAATCGATATCAGGGCGGCATTCGACACCGGCCGCCTGCTAACAATCTGGCAGCATCGCTAACAGTCTGGCAGCCCGAGCGGGGCCGGCACCAGCAGGTGGTTTTGTTGTTGATTGGTGTTTTCGGGCGCGCCGACTGCGGTGGTCAATTGGCACCCATAACGATTCTTGTTTTACCTAACTAATGAACCGTGTAAAGAGTCCCGAAGTTCATATGTTTAAGAAATATAAAGAGCTGTTCACTCGCTGACGTCCAGCGGGCTCGCTCCGCTGCCCCAGCGAAGGAGGTGGCGGACCACTCACGCCGGTCTGCCCTAACAGGTCTGCAGACCATGACCCGCAACCGCCCGAAACACTGGCAGAGCCACGCGTCACAGCACGGAGGAACTGCGTGCCCGGGATGACTGGCGAGGACCCGGCCGTGGGCAGGCCACCGAGCCGCAGACACCGAGCGTCACTACCCCACCACCCTGAGGGTACCGTCGCGCCATCTGGAGATGATAACACCAGCACCGAACGAGAGAGGATGTTTTTCTACCAATCCACAGCATGTATGGGATCCGGACGAAGCGTGAGGGGAGGGGCGGGAGATGAATGGCTCCAGCATGCCAGGCGAGCCGCCGTGCACTCGGCCGCGTCGCCACACCAGCAGCGAATGAATGGCATCAGACGGCCAGACATCAAAGCCCATCGCTCAGTCCAGTCCCGGACCTGACCATGGTCTAGTTGTTTGGTCCTGCATGAAAGCAAATGCAGTTTGCTCCAGCTGTTGTGGATCACTGAATGACCACACAGTACCATACAGTTTCAAACGTCTTGAAGAGGGTCATTGCCCTCGAGGCGGCGGACACATACGAAGCATACACCGGCTACTTCTAAAGATCATCCATTCATCGCATTCCTCCAGCGACACGTGCACCATGCGCAACGCGCCACTTCACCCGGCGCCATTGCGCCATACGTCTCCGGCGCCGGTCTCTTAGCGCAGCGCCAACAGCCACTTCCCGGCAGTCGGCGAGGCCGGGTCGGGCCAAGCAGCCGGGAGCCCGGGCCGGCTCGTTTGCCTGCGCGCTCCACGGTTGGCCGGGGATTGATGGCGCCGGCCCGGTCCCCTCGTGCAGGGCCAGGTGGCAGCGGCTCGCACGCTGCGACACATTCCCGGCGTCCGGTCCCCCCCTCCGCCCCCCCCCCCCCCCCCAGTCTCCCCTGGCCGCCCCTCCGCCGCCGCCGCCCAAATGGAGCGTGGCGGGGCGGCGACGGCCCTGCGGTGGCCGACCGAGCCAGCCCAGCATCCCACCCCAATACCATCTTGCGCACCGTATATGTGCGCCATTATTTTTGGGGGCACGTGGGCATGTGCATCTGCTGGCATCCGTATTCGGGGCCTGTTTCAGGCTAGAGCAGTCATCTCAGTGAAGGACTTTTGCCGGACGCTTTGTCTCCACCACAGTTCAGAAAGCAAGGCTACGCAGCACCACGCAACAAAGAACGCGTGCACCGGCGAGGGCGCAGCAAACGCCAAAGTCGGCGGCCTGTAAACCAATCCTGAAACCGGGGCCAAAAACTGGAGCAGCGAGCAATCTGCAGCAAGTAATCTGCGGCGAGTAATCTCTGCCGCCGGTTGTGCACAGGGAGCCGGCCCGAATTCCGCAAGCCTGAGCATGTTGGTGACGTGGTGATCAGCGACACAAGACGACGGCGGTGGAGGCCGCGCGCAGCCGGCCGCCCGCCGCTGACTGAAAAACTGGTTTTGTGATGGAAATGGCACCACAAGGCCTTTTCAGCACAGTCTGTGACACCTAAAAAGCGGAAAATATGTTGCACTCCATGATAATGCCACAGTGACATCGTATGTGCCAGATCCGAGCAAAGGGAAAACCGGCTGGGGAACAGCCATCTTGTGTTGAAAGTCACGCCCTGTGCAGGCAGCCTCACACTCAGTAAGCCGACGTGGTCAGCAGCCAGGACAACGTTCAAGCCACCACTACAACACTGGACTGCTCCCCCCTGGCTGCTCTGGTCGCCGCCTGAGGACCGCGCCACACCGTGGTCAACACCCGCCGCGACGTCGCGCTGGCCAGCGCCGGCCACCGGCGGCGCGCCCGGCTGGCGATGGCCGTGTCAGGGTCGGCGCGCGCGTCTCCGGCCAGCCGTGCCCCGCGGCGCTCGTCCGGACCGAGCCGGGCTCCGGAGCCGGGCGGGCAGGCGCACCGCCGGCGCTGACGCTGACGGCGCTCGCCCGGGCCGAGCCGCACACCGGGGTCGGGCGGGCGGGCGGGCCACCGCCGACGCTGACGCTGACGCCGACGAACGAAGGCCGGTGCTCGCACGGCGAGACGTCAGCCGGCCGCGCGCTCGTGTTGCTGCCGAGCCGCCGCCAACATCAACGGCGCGCCGCCGCCGCTTTTCCTCATACGGTTAAGGTGCAGGTGCACCGTGGCAGAAACATCCACAGGGAAGGCACGTCTCCTCCTCGTCCTTCCACGACAAAATTTAGGATTAAGCACTTTATTTCCTGATATTGACATTCACCTTATTCGTCTATATTAAGCTTGCTTCAATAATTACGTTGATTTGACCGAAGCCTCTTGTTTTTCGTTGTCAACTGGCGCTGTGTCACCTGACATTAATAAGCCTATGAGCCACGGAACTGCACCGACGTCAGAATGCCAAGGCTGCGCATTACACAATGACGACAGACAGGGTGTCTGCAGTGCTGGACCAAGACGTGGGAAGCTCTTGTTGCGACATCCAGCCTCAGCACCAACTGCCACCTGCCCCTCAGACAGGTCTCTCGGTCGGCGCGCAAATCTATTGCACATAGGAGTTCTCCGCGAGGTTAAAGGGCCGCCCGGAGACGAGAAAGCCATCAACAAGTCAGTGAGCGGCGCCACACAAGACAGCCGCAGGGCCGAGACAGCGACGCATGGCCAGGCGGAGGCGGACTGACCGGCAGCCAGCCGCCCGCCCACCGCAGGGGCGGCCTCAGACTTCGCCACGGTCTACACGGGGAGCCTGAGGCTCCGTCACGGGGAGCATGGAGCTCCGTCACGGAGAGCCTGAAGCTCCGTCATGGGGAGCCTGAAGCTCCGTCACGGGGAGCCTGAAGCTCCGTCACGGGGAGCCTGAAGCTCCGTCACGGGGAGCCTGAAGCTCCGTCACGGGGAGCCTGAAGCTCCGTCACGGGGAGCATGAAGCTCCGTCACGGGGAGACTCTGGAGACGCGTCGTGTCGACACGGGGAGCCTCTGGAGCGTTACAGCTTGACCCCGTTTGGACCGTTCACCACAGGCCCAGCCACACTCAGCGCAGTTCACCCTTCAGTGCCAACGAGCTTTCGGCCGGACCTGTCGGAGTGAGCTCCGTTGCCGTACCAGCGGGTAGGTATACACTACCGGTCCAGCCTGAGGATGTGAGGATATGAGGATCTGTCGGAGTGAGCACCGTTGCCGTACCAGCGGGTAGGTATACACCACCGGTCCAGCCTGAGGATGTGAGGATGTGAGGATCTGTCGGAGTGAGCTCCGTTGCCGTACCAGCGGGTAGGTATACACCACCGGTCCAGCCTGAGGATGTGAGGATGTGAGGATCTGTCGGAGTGAGCTCCGTTGCCGTACCAGCGGGTAGGTAACACACCGGTCCAGCCTGAGGATGTGAGGATGTGAGGATCTGTCGGAGTGAGCTCCGTTACCGGACCAGCGGGTAGGTGTACACCACCGATCCAGTCTCAGGATGAGGCGTCTGCTCTGATGAGCGCAGGAGGATCGGTGCCAAACTCGCCTGCCTCGGCATAACCGAGTGAGGCATGACGTTTGAATCGCCCGTGCCGTTCAAGAGTGCGGAGGCGTGCGCCTGGGCTGGCAGGTGCTATCTTCGAGGGATTTGCCCGGTTGTAATCAAGGCCTTCCTGGCCCTGATTACACAATGTCATCCGCAGCTCGACTCCCGCCCATCTCTGACAGAACTAACCGGAAGCCGGCGCGTGCTCCCAAGCCGTCCCTACGAGTCCTGAGGGTACGAGGTGACCCACAGTCGCTGACAATCGGTGCCCACAACTATCCCTTCCCGCCCGGCAGCTATACGGCGCACCAACCTCAGCGGGCCCCCCGCAGCCGGCGCCGCACACCTCGGCCGGCCGACAGGCAGCCCAGACGCTGGACTCGGCGCCAGCCACCGAGCTGAGCTGGCGCTGACCAGGAGGCCGAACAATGGGGCGGTCAGACGCCGGTCCGGTGGTCGCTCGACTGGGTCCCGCCACCGCACGGAGGACGCTGCCTGAGGCCACGGTCACCCGATACGGCTTGGGAACATGAGACACCAAACCTGCCGTGTGATTCACTGACGCGCTTTAAGATAGCGTAATTGGAACAATATCCCTTCCGCCCAGCCCATATCCCGCCACACCTCAAACATCATTAAAGTAACAGCGTGCCTCGGTGGCCACCGCGTTATACTAATGTGCGTGTCATCGCGTTATAAGTGACCACCTACACACTGGGAGGAGGTCTGCTTCATCGTCAGCGGTCGCCAAGCCCCGATGAGCGTGGACCAGAGCCCGGTAAGAAGGATATGACGCGGCCCGCAGTCGCCAGGACCCAGCCCGTCCACAGAGGGCCCGCCGACCCCTGACACCCTCCCATCAGAGGTCTGTTGTGGCCCCAGTCTCGGCTGCCGCCCGCCGTCCCAGCTCACGTGCGCCGACAGCAGTGCCGTCGCCTGTGACGGCACGCAGCACGTGCCGTCCGGCGCGCCACGTGCCACCGCCGCCGGCCCGTCAGCACGGCCGGCCTTCACCTTGCGACGTGCGCAGGCGAAGCGTGACGGCGGCGGAGGTGCGGCGGCCGGCCGGCGGGAGAGGCAGGCTCAGACAGACTGCGTGGGACGGGCTGGCGTGTGAGGGGCGGACGGCAGCCTGGGAGGCGCACAGACAGATGTGGACAGCGCGTTGGCCGCACGAGATAGGCGAGCGTGCCAGCCGCGCGCCCGCCGAGCTCATTCGAACATAAACCGATCAACAGCGTCGTTGCCCCACCCCGCCCTGCTCCACCCGCCACCAGTGCGGTGAGGCGTCCCACAGCGGGGGCGACAGCGCCCTGCCGTTGGCCGGGTGTGAGCCGCACCGCGGGGCCTCCGTCCGCACGCCGCCACCCCGCCGTGAAGCCGCCGCCCGGAGAGGGGCGGCGGTGCGGCGGCGGCCTCCACACCTGGCTACGGGACGGCTCCATTGGCCCGACCTCGAGCCGTACGGCACGGCGCACCAGGTGAATGGGAGTGGGGCGAAGGGGGGGGGGGGGAGGAGACACCGAGGGCAGCGATACAGACACGAAGCTGGAGCAACATTTAAACGACACCCGGTGAGAAAATCACCGGTTTCTCGCCAACATCAGTTTCACTTCACTGGGGTCCTGAACGGAAATGTGCTGGCAACCAGCGTATTTTGACCAGTCGCCTTTGAAAAAGTGACGGACGCGCGGCGCAGCGCATGCGAGTCACAGGGCCACCGAAGCAATGTCCGCCAAAGCGCATCACAGTCGTCAAATCGCAACGCCAAATACGGAAAAAGCGTCGTGAAGTGCGACACCAAGGTGCGCCAGCAAAACAGCAGAGCATGCAGGCTCACACACTACACATGGAGCAGAGAGCCGGCTCCGGCAGCCGCCGGGCACGCTCGGAGCGCTGGCAATGACAACAAATGCCGGCCGATGAGGCAACGCCGCCGCATGCTGCCGCCTCGTCTGCACAAACAGTCGGATACCCAGACAGCTCGGGTGCAGCGGGGGCCATCCGGACCACCGCCGCCGCCGCCGCCGCCGCCCCCGCCGGCGGCCCGCTTACCCGACGTCAGAAATGGCGCCGTTGCGTAACGCTGGCTGCAGGGCGAGCGGTCAATTAGAAGTCAACAAACACGCGCAGAACCGAGGCGGAGCCGCAAGGAGGAGCCGGGGCGGACGACCGGCTACCAGGCCGGCCGGTTACCGCGGCGCCGGTGCGAGAGCACGGCGGGCCTGCAGCGGTGAGGAAAGGTTCGGGACTGCGGGGTCCGAGACACAGGGTGCGACTCTCGTCACTGGCGACCAGCAGGCGTTTATCCCACTCGACAGGCGATACAGAGGGCAGTCCAAACCATAGCAGAACAAATGAGAAATTACACCAAATAGCACAACAGTGGGTCAATCCATTTCAAAACAGACACGGCCACTCACAACCACGTCGTTTCTGACGCCCGATCATCGGAGCGGCCGCGAAATCCACGCGCCGCTGCGCCGGCCGGCCACCGGGCCTCGCAGCGGCGCGGACCGCCAGCCGTGGGAACAGGGCCGTGGTCAGCGCACGGCCGGATACTACGCTCTGCTGCGGCCGGCGGCGATCCCGACCCCCCCCCCCCCCCCCCCGGCGGGGGAGTGAGCTTGAGCCAGCATCCTGCCTCCAGGCGGCAAGCCTGACCCTACCCTCCCCGGGAACGAGCCTGACCCAGCACGCTCCCTCCCGGCGGCAAGCCTGACCAGACACCCTGCCCCCCCCCCCCCCCGCGTCTCCGGCGGCGGACGCGCCCCGGCTCGCGTCCGTGGGAGCGGCGCGACCGTACTGGCGCGCCTGAACCGCGTGTCGTCGCGCAGAGCCCGGCCAAGACAAAGTCGTGACCGGCGCCCTGACCGGCCCGCACGAAAAGTCCGCACCAGGTGGCGCCCCCATGAAAAATGCAACGCGCACCGTAAGCAGATGCCCGTTTATTGATCACGCTGTCACGAACACATCGTCACGACAGCAGAGCGGGCTTCGTTATCGCTTCACACATCGCATGCATATCAACCAGCTCGCGAGAGCGGCACCTGCGTGGAACGTCGGCACTACTCATCCCGGCCCGTACCGTGAAATCGCTAACAGAAACCTGATCATCCTTGCAGCATGATTGACTGCACACACGGCCTCCGCCGTGCACACAGCGCACGCACGGGCGCTTCGCTCGCTCGAGCCGGCGCTCCGTCAGCAGCAGCGCCGCACACGTGTGTGTCTGAGTCAGACTGCGACGAACGAAGGGAGTGGGTCCGGCTTACGCATGTTTCAAAGCGAAAGGTGCGGCAGTCTGGGCCACTGTGCGGTAACTCTTGAAGACTCTTGATGTTGGGGCGGGGCAGAGAGGCGGCCTTGACCTGACGGTCGGCGGTGGCACTGGGTGCTGCCCCGGGTCAGGGTTCACCAGGAGTCGCCGCCACTGACAGGCCCCGTCCCGCTTCGGTGACCAATATGTGGGCAGTGGTCATCACGACCAACGACGTCATGTGGTCATATTTACTCCGCGGCGGGTACGTCCCCCTTCCCCAGTGGGAAAGGGGACGTTCCCTAGATCCTAGATCCTAGCCCGTGACGGCATGGTCGAAATCGCCCCGCGCATCGCATGGTCAGAACAGATTCGGGGTCTTGGCGGTACACACCATGGTGTCTGGTGTTTTCCACCAGATCTGTCTCGGCGCACCCGCGTGACGCATCGTCCCCATACGGCGGCACACTCACTCGGTCGTCCCCACACGGCGGCACACTCACTCGGTCGTCCCCACACGGCGGCACACTCACTCGGTCGTCCCTACCCCCACTCATCGGCACGGCGGCACACTCACTCGGTCGTCCCCACACGGCGCACACTCACTCGGTCGTCCCCACACGGCGGCACACTCACCTCGGTCGTCCCCCACTCAGCGGCACACTCACTCGGTCGTCCCCCACACGGCGGCACACTCACTCGGTCGTCCCCATACGGCGGCACACTCACTCGGTCGTCCCCATACGGCGGCACACTCACTCGGTCGTCCCCACACGGCGGCACACTCACTCGGTCGTCCCCACACCGCGGCACACTCACTCGGTCGTCCCCACACGGCGGCACACTCACTCGGTCGTCCCCACACGGCGGCACACTCACTCGGTCGTCCCCACTCAGCGGCACACTCACCCCGTCGTCGTAGTCGTACAGCGAGCCGCCGTAGTCCTCGGGCTGCGCCAGTCTGGCCATGGTGTTCATGGGTGGGGACGGCGGCGGGGTCACTTCCAACAGTGCATCACTCGCGTCCGGTCGCGCCCGGCGCGCTCCCACTGCGCAGCCGCCGACAGGGCGTGACCCGGCGGGGTCAGGTCACTCGGTGCCCGCAGCGACCGCTCGCGCGCCTCAGCCGACGGCGGCCCGGTCACGACACATCGCCGCCCCACCGGCGGCGCGCCGTATCTGAAAAGTAAGCAGAGATATGAGCCGGGCATTCAGTGCAGCGATAGCGCGCACACCGGGGGAGGACTAGGGACCGGCGTTCCGTGCAGCGCGGCACCAGGAGACCAGACCGACCAGACAGGGACGGGGGGCGGCGACTGCGGCAGTGGGCCACTGCTCACCCCGCTTCCCAGCTGGGCGGCTAGGACAACAAAGGATGCCCAAGAGGACGTGTCCAAAGGCGCACCCAGGCGGGGCTGAAGGGCCGTCGCCGACTGAACACATCCGCTTTGTGATTCTTGTGATGATGATCGTGCGAGGCCTCTCTCGAAGCCGCGGAGATGATCCTCCATCAGTCTATTTCCAAGTCAAACCCCTGCCCCCCCCCCCTGTCAGCGTCTGGTAGCGTCCCTGTCCGCCCCACCGGGTAACGGGCTCCGTCCACACGAGTCGGCGGCGCCTCCGGATAAGCTGCGACGTCGGCTAATCGGGGCCGGCCGCTCAGAACACCGCCGCACGGGAGTACCCCGTCCCCCACTCTCCCCGCTCGCCCATGCGTCTACCCCACACCATCCCGCGTGGCGAACGTCACGTGACCGTGGCTCAGCCAATGCAGGCGCTTCGCTGTATGACCGTGACTCAGGTGACTCACGGACTCGACGTGACGGACTCGCACGTCAGGACAGGACTGAACGGAGCGGCGGGGCGAGCGTCCGCCAGCGGGCCGCGGGAGCGAGATGCATCACCGGAGCGGCGGCGGTGCATCTTCCCTCCCCCCCCCCCCCTCATCGGCCGCCACCGCTCTCCCGAGATTGGGGGCGCCACTCGATACTTGAGGGCCGATATGACTCAATGTTCGCTGCCGACATGCGACGGCTTCAGGGGCGGAGGGCGGACGAACAAGACTGCAGCGAGGTCCTAGGAAATGCAACCGTGGCCCTATGTTCCTGTCTTCAAGTGAGGCCAGAATCCACAGACATCGCACAAACCCCCCAACTGTTCGAACTGCACCCCGGGCACTGGTCGCTCACCACAGAGCCGCCAATGAGGACCCGACGGCAGCGGGCGGCTATCTAAACAGCCGGCCCTCGGCCCAGAAAAACGGTTTCGCTCAAACAAACGCCGCCTATCTCGCCCCGATTTCGGTGCGGCGTCGCACGTCGCCTTTTTTGTGCGGCGTCGCGGGCGCCCGTGCCGGCGGGTCACGGTACGGCCAGCTGAGAGGGCCGCGGCGGCCGTGCCAGCGGGTCACGGTACGGCCAGCTGAGAGAGCCGCGGCGCCCGTGCCGGCGGGTCACGGTACGGTCAGCTGAGAGGGCCGCGGCGGCCGTGGAGTCAGCCGAGGCTCGCACGGCTCCGGGCGGCGCCGGATACCGAGCCAGTCGGCAGCCGTGCCAGAGCCGTCCGCCCCCCCCCCCCCCCCCCCGCCTGCCGGGAGAGGAGGTGAGGGAGGCTCCGGCCGCCGGATGGCGAAAGCCACAACTGACTGGGTTCTGATAGCCCACCGGCTGATGATACGCCGGCTGTTTCCAGCAGCGCCCTCGCCGGTTCTGTCCAGACTCACAGTGGCAGGCGTCACAGGGTCTACGAACGCGGCGGATCTGGCCGGTCGCTGCCAGAAACACTTCAGTTTGGCCTGCATGACGTGCTCCAACGCGTGGACACCTCACAGCCACGTCGGGCTCGGATGCCGAACAAGTGTGCACACGCTGTAGCTGGCGCTGTAGCGGCGCCCGCGATGGAGGCGTGAAGACAGCGTCTTGATCAGCGCCACCGGTACGCCCGCGCAGGGAGGTGTGCCCAGCCCGGCCGGGAGACATCACGGGACGTCTGTTCCCCACTCCCGGCCATCTCGATTCCACTACAGCCAAGATCCAACTAGTCATATCGCCAGACTCGTCACACCGCACCTCCGATCTTACATCACGCTAATGCCACGCCATAAGATACGCTCGCGGCGGCGGCGCCGGTGGCCAGACACGGGGTGAGGGAGAGCGCCGCCCGCCGCGCCAGACAGCCTTGTCGGGCCGGGCGCGGCGTGTGAAGGTCGCGCCACGTGACCGCGCGGCCCCGCGCCGCCGCCGGGGTCCGGTGGTCCGTGTCGGCGGCCGGACCACCGGCGGCGCTGGCGCCCGAGTGACCGGCCGGCCGGCCCGGTGCGCTCCACTTCGCGTCAGCCGCGTCATCTCAGGCCGACGGTCGGCCCGAGCCCGAGCTGGCGGTGCTGGGCGGACGGCGCTCGGCGCAGCCCTGCCGGACGCCACGCCACCGCCCCTGAAGGCGCTCGACGCAGCCCTGCCGGACACCACACCACCGCCCCTGAAGGCGCTCGGCGCAGCCCTGCCGGACGCCACGCCACCGCCCCTGAAGGCGCTATGCGCAGCCCTGCCGGACACCACACCACCGCCCCTGAAGGCGCTAGGCGCGGCTCTGCCGGGCCGGGCTCCACCAGACGCGACGGCTCTGAACGAGGTGTCACGTGACGCAGTGTCAGTAACCGTCTGGACGGAGACAGCGCCCGACAGTGCTGTACCTGCCGGCGATGGGCATGGCAATGCAGCCAATGTCTGCTGGACTGAATCAGCAGACAGCCGGCTGTCTGCTGAGAGCCAGCAGCCGCTGAGGCCGCGTGGGTCGGCAGCGCCGCGGTGCGGGAGCAAAAACAGCCGCCCCCGAGCCGGAGACCTTGACAAGTCGAAGCCGGAGCGTCACGGGAGCCGTGGCGATGATACAATTACCAGATGTAATGATAGGCTGTCCAGGACGCGGCCACTTACCCAGCGGCATTTGTCGAGCTAAAAACTGACGCGGCGGCCCGTGGCTGGTGAGGCGATGCCGTACAGCGGTCGCCGCCATTGTCTCCGCCACTGCAGACGCATGACGTCACGTGGACGGAGAGCGCGGTCGAACAAGGCCCCTGCACCGTTTGACTGAAGCGGAGGTCACGACATGCGGCTGCGCTGGACGGGGAGCGGCCGCCGCTTCACAACGCTGCCGTGCCGACCGTTCGGGCAGGTTTCTTTTCCTTGAATCTCGGAGGACTCACGTTCTCTTCAGGAAACTGGCGACTGTTCTCCTAAAAAAGCCGACTGTTGCCTGTCGCCGATCCGAGCCCGTTATGGCCGGCTGCACGTCCCCACGCGGCAGCGGTCGGAGGGCTGCTTGCAGGTCGGCCGACTAATCAGACACGACGGCCGCCAGTCACGACCCAGGGCGGCCCGACCATAACACCGACTGGTAGCGGGCGGCAGCGAGCGGCAGCGGTCGGAGGGCTGCCTGCAGGTCGGCCGACTAATCAGACACGACGGCCGCCAGCCGCAACCCAGGGCGGCCCGACCATAACACCGACTGGCAGCGGGCGGCAGCGGGCGGCACCAACCGGCAGCGGACGGCAGCGGTCAGTAGCGGACGGTACAGCGGACTGCAGTGGACGTTACAGCGGACAGCAGCGGATGGTAGTGGACGGCGGTGGACGGCAGCGGGCGGCAGTGAACTGCAGCCGGCGGCATTGGACTGCAGTGGACATCACAGCGGACGGCAGCGGATGGCAGATGGCAGCGGACGGCAGCGGATGGCAGCGGGCGGCAGTAGACGACAGCGGGCGGCAGTGAACTGCAGCCGGCAGCATTGGACTGCAGTGGACGTCACAGCGGACGGCAGCGGATGGCAGATGCAGCGGACGGCAGCGGATGGCAGCGGGCGGCAGGGAACTGCAGTCGGCAGGATCGGACTGCAGTGTACGTTACACCGGACCGCAGCGGATGGCAGCGGGCGGCAGTGGACGACAGCGGGCGGCAGCATCGGACTGCAGTTCACAACGCGACAGAGGTCAGCGAGGACGCCCAGCCAGCTCCAGCCACCGTAAGCGGCCGCGGCAGGCTTCTGTGCATCAGCCGCCGCCGCCCGCCGACACTGCACGGCAACACGAACACGGTCACCGCCGGCCGCCGACGCACCGGGCGTCGAGCTCGGTGCGTCGGCCGCCCACCGTCAGGCAGCGCTGCACAGCCCGAGGTTCCTCTAATGACGGGTCCAGTCACGGCCGCTGACGGCCTGATGACGGCTTGACGACGGGCCGCGCGGCCGCCCACCGCCGGTGACGACAGGCGCGACCCGTCGCCCCGCTCCACCCGCCGAGCCGTGGCCGAGCGGTCCGATTCGCCCCGGTCCGGTCCGGTCCGGTCCGCCCCGGTCCGGCCGCTGCCGCCCGAGTAGCGCCGACGGTCGGCGAGCACAGGCGGCGGGGAGCGCGCTCGTGGCCGCCTCCACCCGCCGCGCTGAAGTTTCATTCCGGCCGGATTCGCGGCGGGACGGCGGGACGGCCGTGACGAATCCCGGCCGGGCGGAGGCAGAGCCGGCGCTCGGGCTGCACGCACCGCCCACCGCGCCTCACGTCACCGGCTCACCGCGTCTGACGTCACCCAACCAGGATGGATGATGTCATCGACTTCGGCCTGCGGTGTCTGACGTCACCGTTTAAAGCCCGTCGCCGCCCCGCGGGGAGACTCGGGACTCTCCACCGCCGCCAGCCAGTCAGCAGACTCACGAGACGGTGGTGTGATAAGGCTTCCGTCCCAGCCCCGGCCATGCTCTGCGGGCCACCAGGTGCGGACGGCTCGGGTGGCTGCCGCCCAGCCGCCGCGGCTCGGCGGGGGTCGGCCGGAGCGGGAGGAGCGGCGCGTGCGGGCGGCGGCCGCTGATGGACCGCCGCTTATCTGGCGGACGGCGGCGGCCCGGCCAGATAGCGCTGGCGGTGCTCTGATAGGGCTGATACGGGTACCAGCAGCCGACGGCCAGACGGGACGCCCGGGCAGACGCGGGTCAGCCGCGACGGTCAGGCGGCACCCGGCGCCCACCACACCCCCGAGGTGTCGCGGCAGCCGGGTGAGGGCCGACTCTACCGCGGACGAGACGGCGAGGACGTCACACTGGTCACGGCGTCACGCCGCGCGCCGGAGTCACGCCATACCGGCACGCGGCTCACTCCTGCACACTCAAACTGCGGCCGCTGCTGTGCTGTGTGACGGAGGCGGCGGCGTCTGGGGTCAGCCCGCACGCCACACACTGGCGGCTGAGTAGCGCCGCATGAAGCGGACGTGGCAGCTCTTCCTTACAACGTAGCTGGTAGAACGAGACCGCACCGTGCGCGCTACCACGGCTCACTCGTCAAAATGAGATAATATATTCGTTAACTCATCGTCACAGACCTGCTGTAGTCTGTGTGGCGGAGACTATCCGCCCCCCCCCTCCCCTTCCTCTCTCCCCAGACCTCTGTCGCGAGGACATCGCGGTGTCACGCGCACGCGGCGTGGCGCCGCTGTTGCGTCCAGTGTGAGGAAATGTAGAAAGCGCCGAGTACAATCAGCGGCCACACATAGTCAAACCGGAGTACCGTAAAGCGTCGGCTGCCGCGGCCGGGCGGCAGCCGGGCCGGACGGCCGTGACAGATTGTGCCGGCGCGGCTGCGTAAGCGGCGCGTCGGGCCGGAACGGGTCCCCCGGCGCGCCGCCGTCGGCCGCCGTCGGCCGCCGGCCACCGTCGCTCGGCCACGCACGCTCGGGCGGCGTGGGAGCGCGCCGGATCGTGACGCGCCACTGGAGACGAGGCTGTGCCCTGGAGACCAACCGTCGCTGGAGACCGGGCCGCGTGCGTCTCCCAGGAGGCGCCCGGTGAGAGCGTGAGCTGACGGGCAGTGTGCTTCACCGACAGCTCTCGTGAGAGGCCGGTCCGGTGACCCTTGACACCGTCACTCAGCCCCGCAGCGGTGGAAGTCGCATCCATCGGAAGCACACAGGAGCCAACCTGCCCAAGCAGTCTGCGCCCATACATTCCACTCGCTCAGAACACAATGTGACGGGGCTGGGCCAGCGGCAGCTAACGGAGCATCTACCCAGTAGCACAAGGACCTTGCACATCGTCTAGGTGTACGTGCAGCTAGCCAAGCACAAAGCCACACCGCTGGTAAGACCTCAGATGTTGCCGATAGGCTCGGCCGTCCTCGCGGCCGTCTCGCTTCGGCGAGGTGCGGATTATTCCAAAGCCAATCACCGGATGAATTCTAGCCGCTGTGTGGTCCCACTGTGTGGTCCCTGTAAATTGCGTAACACGTCCAAACGGGTTGACATGCTCCGCGGGCCCGACGTGGCCGAAAGCGTCATCGTTGGGTAGCACGTTTGGCAGCGCCGAAGACTTTGCGGGGGTTTGGCGTTGTCAGCGCTCTGTCAGCACGCGTCAGGTCAGTGCCAGAGCGGCGACGGCGGACCACACAGGTCGACCGGCGGTGGCCGCACACGCAGCGCGTACACTGGCCACCGCGCGGCTGCGCAGGGCCGGCCCCGGCGGCGCACCGGGTCTGGGACGGATACACGTTCGATTGTACTCACAAATCACTTGCGCCTACCTCGTTAAGCGAGGAACGTTGCGAAAGCGGTGGCAGCTTAAAACGATCTGCCTAGCCCGAAAGTCGTGTGGTTCAGGGCGCAGACGGCGCCTGATTAACACACCGCGAAATCTGTAATGGGCGAAATTTTGGAGAGTGGCTAATCGGTGGCGTTTATAGAATGGCCTGAGCCGATGGTAGGGTTTTCAACCCGCCATATCATTTCTGCCGCTGTAAGATCCAACACGATTGTCGTGCCATCAGAATAATGAGGCCTTCGTCGTAAACGAACATTGAAACTAGCACTTCCACAACAGTGGCACTTTGCAGGATCAATATCTGACCTGATGTCAGTACCAGTCAAGCGAATTACAATACAATTATTATATAATTACAATAATAATAGAATAATTACAACACAGTACCAGTACAATTAACAGGTGCCAACCTTGCACCGCTGCGTTTAGATTGGTGCTCACGAGGCATCAACTTTCAAATCACCTGTACTAGTCGTCAAACGGTTTCTGTAGTCGGTCTGCTGCTGGGATATGGCAGCCCCGGCTCCGTAACAATCACGGGCATCGCGCCAACAAGGCGCTGCCTTCCCTCGCCACGATAGCCCGCGACTAGATCCATACGCCTCAGTATATTGAAAATGGTAAGTACCAGACAAAAGGAAATAATTTGCTCGACAGTTTAGGTGCCGATAGAAGATACCCAACTGCGTGATTTACATACCAAACCAGATGTAGCCTCTCCCTGAGTCGCTGGCCGTAAACCCCTGCAGACTGATAAACAGATGGGCAGGTAAATGCAGTGCCATAAACACGCAGCATGCTTGCATTGCATGTCAGCGTGGAATTTAATTCCAGACCAAAGAAGTTTGGACGTTTTTCCGTCAGCCAAGCGTGTTGTCTTTTCGCGAACAAACGGGACTCTCCATGTATGACATCATCGCGTCCTTCCTTCGTTCGCACTTTCCAGCTAGAAGAAAATGACCTGTGCCTTGATGAGCACATTTGTAGAGTGCTACGGAGGTTCCAGCGTTCTTCGCCGGTCATCAACTATACGAACCACCTGTCTCAGGAAGACACCTAAAAAGATGTAAAATTTCCCTGAATCACGATCAGCACTCATTTGGCAAAGTTAGGGTATTGTGTTTCGTCTACAAGCTATCAAGGTTGTGGTATGCTGCGCACGCTATTTGGGAACGTTTCGCAAACCTGCCGAGGGGAAGAATGGGCCGCTTTGCAGTCACATGCCTCTACCACAATTTGCGCGCGCTTTGAAAAAAAAAACAGTCGCACTTTCCGCATTCCATTTTCGAGTGGCAAGCGATACGCACATGGCGTTCCCCGCAGGCCTTTGCCGAGACTGCGTCACGCCGCCCGTGACGTTTCGGAACCCGGCATCAAAAACGGCAGATTTTCTTCCCAGGTGCTGTCAGTGAGAAGTAAAAGGCAAGCATGACAATGCGGCCACGAACGCACCACGTCTGTGTGAGCCTACAGAAACACCTTCGACGCATCACAGAACTGCTGGACAAGTTCCACAGGACTGCTTGACAGTCTCCAAGATTCCTAACGCACTGAATCCCGGGGCTGCAGTGAGCACGTGATTCGCTCGTCGCCTAATATCCGCCTGACCATTCGACCTTTATCGACCTTTCTGACTTACAAACGTCGCGTTGTAAGAGAGCAGCGATCGGCTGGAATCCAAGGCTGGTGAGCAGCGGTCGGCTGGAAGTCCGAGGCTAGTGAGCAGCGGTCGGCTGGAAGCCGAGGCTAGTGAGCAGCGGTCGGCTGGAAGCCGAGGCTAGAGAGCAGCGGTCGGCTGGAAGCCGAGGCTAGAGAGCAGCGGTCGGCTGGAAGCCGAGGCTAGAGAGCAGCGGTCGGCTGGAAACCTAGGCTAGTGAGCAGCGGTCGGCTGGAATTCGAGGCTAGAGAGCAGCGGTCGGCTGGAAGCCGAGGCTAGAGAGCAGCGGTCGGCTGGAAACCGAGGCTAGTGAACAGCGGTCGGCTGGAAGCCGAGGCTAGAGAGCAGCGGTCGGCTAGAAGCCGAGGCTAGAGAGCAGCGGTCGGCTGGAAGCCGAGCTCGCCCGCAGGCAAACATCGCACTGGGCGGCGATACCGTTTCCCGGGGCCGCAGCGCGCGCCCTCCGTCATTTGCAACGCTGCACTCCTGCAAGGCGGGCGACAAACGATCGGCCGGCCGGCCACAGCTGGCGCTGCCGGCATTGTGTGCCGGCCACAATGACGTGCGTCATCTGTTTTTGGGAGCCGCCTGCCAAGCGCAGCAAGCACTGCTGGCTGGTCCGCCGCGGTCCGGCCTGCCGTCCCGCCTCCGGTGTGGGCGGCGTGACAGCGCCGGGCTCCCGAGCGGGGCGGGCGGACTGGCGGCCGCCCCCGCCGCAGGGTCGCAGCCAGGCTGTGCACACACCGCCGGGGAGGCGACACCGGCGCCCGGCGGGCAGAGCGGCCAGCCCCCTCCGCAGGGCTCGCGGGGCTCGAAGACAGGAAGGCTGCGGCCACTTGACAAGGCGCAGGAGTCACAGTCTCGGGAAAGATGGCCTCAGCGATATCGTCGGCGTCACTGACACGCGATCCCAGACAATGAGCGGCGTGCGTCGCCCGCTCGGTGGTCAAGGGTGGTCTGCGCCGGCCACTGTCACCAAATGTCGAGACCCATCATCTCATATTCACGATAGATCAACTGGCCTGATGCAGAGACAGTGAACGACTGTACAGATTCGCACTGGCAAAGTAGGCCTGGAAATAGCATCACAGGCAGCAGTTAGGGGGGGGGGGGGGGAGGGCAGTTGAAGAAGCACAGGTGCGTTGCTGCGTCACTTGACAAGGATTCCACCGCTGCGGGCCAGGCCGTGGCTGTACTGTTGTCGTGGCTGCAGCTGCCCTCATGGCAAACGGCCAGCAGGGAAGTGAATAATGAAGCGATTAGTGACAAAGACTTCCAGACCATGCGCGTGGCAGCCGTCTACATGCAGGGTCCTTTCTTGTCTACCGGGGGTGTGTCTGAGGATCCGTGTGAGTAGCTGAGCAACAAAGAAGCTAGCGTGACACGGTTACTGAACTGCCATTTGCTTCTGACCGTATTTTTACGCCCGGTGAGACCGATAAAAAGAAGCGATTATGAAACTCGGCATCGTTATCTGGTGTTCTGCGAACCCATAGATTAAAATGCTAATCTTGATATCCAAGTTTCGCCAAATATGAGCGTCACGTTTTCGTTCTAAAAACTTGAAATTAAGGAAATCCAAGAAGCGTGCCACAAATAAGAAATCGGTACCTGTGGGGAGACATTGCGCGTCCTGACGGTCTGCGGCCACGACAGCTGAAGAGCCCTGATCGCACTTACGTCACACAGATACGCAAAAGCAGTCATTTTTCAGCTATCAAAGGATCGTGTACAGCGTACGCTTGTCCATTACATTTACCATCACATATACACCCCAAGCAGTGATCGATGGCCATTACCCATGAACTTTCTTGTCCGCGGTGCTTCTAAGCAGGCGTCACTTCATACTGATTTCGCGGAGGCGTACCGATCATAACTGAACATCAAACCCAACCACGGCACATGTGAGCTTGTAACATGCATGCACGCCTGGTGTCCGTGGAATCAGGACCGTTAGCGACCGTTGCCATCACGGGGAACAGGTGTCGGTGCTTTCATCGGTTCTGAGCTCGGCCCCCGCTGAATCAGGACGGCATCCGTTGGACGGAGCGGGGCGGCCCTGAGTGACAGCGCCGGAACAGCTGTCAGCAGCTGGGCGTTTTACGCGCGCGACCTGTCTGCTTTCGTGACAGCCATGGACGGGACCGGTCAGACGAGACGAGACCGACGGCGGCGCGGAATAAGGCCCCACGCGGCGGGAGGGACCCGGGCGGGTTTGTACTAACCCGACCCGACCCGAGCCGAGCCGAGCCGAGCCGGGCTCGAGCTGAGCCGAGCCGAGCCGAGCCGAGCCGAGCCGAGCGGCCTCCAGTTCGTCATCATCTCCAGCTCCGGCTCCGGGGGGCGGGGGAGGGCGAGGGGGGGGGAAGCGCGTCAGGCGCGTGCTGAGTCAGTCGTGCTGGACCACATTGGTACCGGCCGCTCCGGTGCAGCGACGGTCACGCCAAGCGGAGGGGGGGGGGGGGGGCACGTCCGGTCCGCAGCTGTCGGGTCTGACCGGTCGGCGCGGTCCGTTCGGGTCATAGGTCAGGCATCGGGTCTCGCCCCCGGCCAGGTCAGTTGGATCGGCTTCAGACACGCGCCGAATCAATCTGAGCCCGCTCCGGTTGTCGGTGCTGCTCGGCTGCCGCCGGTCAGCCCGCTGGGTCAGCTGGTGCAGTCGGAGGTGAGAGAGATCATACGGCTTGGCTCCAGACACGTGTTCAGACGGCAGCGCCAGCTGCTGACCCGTGCCAGGTCAGGAGGCACGGCTGCCATCGCCTGCGGCGGGTCGGCCGGGACGGGCCGGGGCGGGCCGGGACGGGCCGAGCCGGGTCGGTCGGTGGCGGCGCCGGGGTCGGCCGGGTCGGCGCCGCCCGTGCCGTGTCAGGTCCGGTCCGGAGCGGCGCCGCTCCACCGAGGCGGCGTGCACCGGCCGCAGGAATGCGTCGCGTCAGTCGCCGCCGGCGGGCGGGCCGGGCCCCGTGGCCGGCCGGGCGCGGGCGCCGCAGGCCCACAACCCAGCCGTGCCTCAAGTGCTCGCCGATACACGCGGGCGCCTGACGCACATTAAGGTGCAGAGTGCGAGTTAATTTCGCGATAGTAGCTATGGATTTAATTCTTCGGGGGGGGGGGGGGGGAGGCGTCTGGAGACAGAGCTGGCTGTACGCTGATGTGGGGCACTATTGGTGGTCCGTTGGTGGGTTGGATGTCCGTTGGTGGGGTCCACCGGTGTCCCATTGGCTCCGCGCCGACACCGGCTGAGCGACACCGCTGAGCTGGTCCTCACGACGCCGGGGCTGCCACTGCGGGGCTGGCCGCCGTGGGTGGCGTCGCCCCTACCCGAAGACAGTCACACCTCGACCTGTGGCGCGCCCGCCGCCGGCCGACCGCCGGGCGGGGCGTGACCCCGGCGCCGCCGGAAGCGCACGCCCACCGGTCCGATCACCCCGCACACAGCAACGACGCCGACATTTTTCCGTCGCCCGCTCGGCACAAAAGCTGGAGCGGCCGGATTTTTGGGCGGCCTAAACGCTGCCAGATCAGCGGGCCGATACGCCCAAGGCCAGGCGTGTTACCGGCGCCGGCGTGTCACTGCCAACTGACGGAGTCGGCCTGATGCAATAATTGGACGCGTCATCAACGCCGGCGCGAGCGGGCGATGCCGCCGGCCGCCTGCAAAAACCGGCGCTGACACGGCCAGCCGCGGCACGGGGGAGGGGGAGGGGTAGGTGCCACTCGGCAGCAGGTACCGCCTGGAGGGGGCCGCGGCGGCTCCGTCGGCGCCTCCAGTCGTGGCTGTGGCGCTGTCCGGTTATGTCCTGTTATATCCGGATCTGGCCGGTGCTGTGTTGTGCAGCGTGGTGGTCATGGTGGTCATCAATCACGTGATCAGGAGAATCCGGAAATCACTCTCCATCCCCGCGAAATTAGACTGAACGCCTACAAACGCTGCTTGGGTACAAATGCATTACGAACGTTTATGCATTCCTGTCGCTTCGCCGTTGTGGCGCAGACTCCGTCGAGATGTCGTGTCGCATGACTTGTACTGCATGACATGCGATCCAATTATGGCACGTATTTGTATACGACTAGTCCTTACTCACATACACCTGTTGGTGTATTTGTAAAGACCGGCCTGCAAGCTTATGCATATGACTAGTTTTTAGTTTAGGTACGTTTACCAGTGCCTTTTTCTGCTCTCCGAATATTTATAATGAGCTGAAACTATGCCCAGTGCGTTACAGCGCATATTTTTTGGGAGCCATGGTGCAGTTCTCTTCAACCTAAAACGTCTCAGAATGCGTAAAAATGCTGAGAGATGTTCATTGTTTCCAAGAATCTGATGTGAACATATGTAACAGCTTTCCAATCACTACAACCATATTTGCAGCACAAATAACATTCCAGTGCATGGTGTGCCTTTTCCTCCATTAAATGTTCTTAGTGTCCTAATTATGCATGGCTCAGTCTACTTCGCAATCCAGACAACAGAAGCGCAGTCGTGAACGGTCCCCAAGATGCCAATTAGCGCTGACAGCGCGGCGCCAGCTGTTTGTGAGCTGGTCCCCCCCCCCCCCCCTCTGTCCCTTGTGAAGTGGCGGTCGGACCTACTCCAGTCCTTCCCACGTGGAGGGAGGCTAGCCGGAGTCGGCCCCGCGCCCTGCTGGCCGGCGCGCCCCTCTGCGACGCATCGCACCGCTCGCGAATGGCCTCCGGACGGTGGCCGCTGTTGTGACGGCCGGGCCCTGCCCGCCGGCCCCACCGCGGCCCCACAGCGCTCCGTGCACAATGCGCGCCGAGCATTGTTGTCGCTCGGCCGCGCGCCGGCCGGCCCTGGCCCGGGCGGTGGCGCACGCGACACGCGGCGACACGGCGCCGCGACAGACAGCGACACGGTCCGGCCACCGACGCCGCGTCACGTCCGTGCCATGGCGCCACGTGCCGCGATGGCGCCGGTGGCGCCACGCGCCGCCTCTCACCTCTGACCCGAGCCGCCGCTGGGGTCAGGGGTCAGGGCCGGACGGCGGCGGCCGATTTCACGAGCAGGGCCTGCCGTTTTCACGGCGCATCTGACACCGCCTTGTGATCGATCACAGGATCGGCGCAGTCACCGCGCAGCCCTCGCTGTTCTACACGGCGCTACATGCAAAACACGCAATCATCCCCGTCCCGGGCGTGTAATGGACCATGTCCCACGAGGCACGCAGCCTAATTACCGCGCTCGCTGCTTAAATAGGATAAGAGCGGGCCGAACGCGGGAAAGGCAAATTGCTCCCGTCGCAGAATGGCCCCTAATGAGCACGTGCAGAGTGCCGATACTGCACACGGGCGTCTACGCCCCTTTCGCGCCGGCGGGTGGCGTGTCTGTCGCGTTCGAGGAACGCCTTGTGCCGCCATGTGTCTGTACCATCCCGGACGGGAACCCGAACGCCGCCACAGCATGGTAACACCGGAGACTCGAACGCACCGCCGGTGGGACGCAGAGGATTAGCACCGCGTGACGCATATCGATTGGTTCGCGCGGCGCCGCGAGGGAAGGGGAGTGGGGCCAGCGACCCCTCCGGCCGGGACAGGGGGAGGGGATGCCGAGGGCCGGTTCCGGCGTGTCATGGCGCGCTGCGGCGGGACCCCTCCCGACTCGTCCCGGCCGCTGTGGCGCCGCAGGACCGCCGTCCCTCAGCCCTCGGCGCCGGTCGGCCGCCGAGGCGGCCCCCCGGTGGCTGGGGGCCGGCTAGCGGCGGACGAGTCATGCTCCGCGCCGAGGCGTCGGCTGCAGGCGTCGACCTGTCTTGCGGCGCGGCCGCAGACAGCGGGGACGGCACCCGTCGGCGGTGGCGGCTGCAACCGTCCGTCGGCAGATGCAGCCGCGTCGGAGCGCGGCGGCGGCGCGGACAGGCGCCATCTGACCGCCACTCCCGGACGCTGACGGATGGACCGCACAGCTCGCCGACTGGTGCCGACCGGCCCCTGACCTGACGACCGGAGCGTCATCGACGGACTGCCGCCCACAGCCTCGCCAGCATCGCCATCGCGATGGTTTCGCCGCTCAACCGGCGTGTCGGCACCGCTTGTCTGACAAACACGCTCCGGCCCCGATGGTCTGGCCACCAGCGCCTCCGCGCCGCCGCCCGGCCGGCGGGTAGGTGACAGCGGGTACACGGGGAGACGGTCGTGCACCCGCACCCCGCCGATGGTAATGACTGGCCGGTACACGCAGCTGCGACTCACCTCTGGTGGCTACCAGCCGGCGGTGGAACACGGCACCAATTACCAGCCGGCGGTCAGCACTTATCACGGGAGCAGGTGCACGCGGCGGCGATCGAGCACAGGTCGTCACGTGGCGGCGGCGGTGGCGCGACTGACGCCCCACCTGAGCGACGGCCCGGCCCGGCCCGGCCCGGCCGGTCTGGACGGCAGCGGCGGAGCCAGGGCGCCAGGCGGGGGAGGGGGCAACCAGGAGGTGGTGTCGCCAGCAAGATAAGGCGGAGGCGGAGGACCCGCCAGGGAGGGGACTGACTCGGTTATCTGAGAAAAGATACGCCCGGTATGGCAGGGGCGGAGGCAGGGGACCTCTCGGGGAGGAGACTGACTCGGTATCTGAGAGAAGATACGGCCTGAATGGCAAGGGCGGAGGCAAGGGACCTCTCAGAGAGGGGACTGCCTCGGTATCTGAGGGACGATGCGGCCGGTATGGCAGGGGCGGAGGCAGGGGACCAGCAGGAAAGGGACTGACTCGGCATGTGAGAGACAGCCCAACCGCGCCGCCAGTTTTCTTCCGCAGGGGCGGGGGCAATGCTGGCAGTTCAATCCTCTTCACATAGCCGATCCGCCGGTGACCAGCGCCTGGCGCATCAGTTCCGCCCAAGGCCAACACTGTTCACATAGCCAGACAGTAAACTGCTGTTGCCACGGAGTACCACTCATCTCCCACAGACTTCCTTTATAGCATTGTCAGGTGCTGGAAAGACGGGATTTCGCGTGTTCCGGACCAACTTATTAATGCCAAATGGCCGGCAATCGAGCCAGCTGTCTTAGTTCACAAAATGCTAATGACGAGAACGCCTGGATGCTATGCATTCCGAGGTTTATTTGGTCGCAAAAAGCTGCGGTATCGATAATGAAATCAGGCCATTTGTTATCTCTGGCTCGGGAAGAATGGTTCACTGAAAGACAAGTTTTTCAGTCACGACAGCTGATAGCGGTGGAGCGTAAGCAGAACGACGGCAGCAACAAACGCTCTGCCAATGGACCAGGCAACTAATGAGCGAACTCCACCCTCTTAGCCCTCCGCTCCGTGTTGAAAATTACTATTCAAACACAACGTGAATCGTCGGTGCTCAACATTAGCCAGAATAGGATATAACAAATAGGAACTTCATAAGCTGGGTGAAGTAAGTGGTAGGGAGGTGGCCTATGCTATTGCCTTGCAAATGTTACTACATTCTCCCCAATGTCGGATTTAAGAAATGGACATGATTATTTCCAAGTTTTGATGGTAACTGGTGTAAGTTTTGATGTTGACTGCTAGCCCAGACTATTCAGCGGGAGCAAGCTTTGTTTTCCATCGGCTCTGGCCCAGACTAGCAGGCCAAGCTCCAGCTTTGCTCTGAGGTGAGCCCCCCTCCCCCCTCCCCCCGGGCTACTAGTCGTAACCCATGGCCCGCCCCCGGACCGTGGGCGAGGAGGGAAGGAGAGTGGAGGGGCACAACGGGGGTGTTGTGCGCCGGCCAGGTGGTGTTTGCTCCCAAGTGTGAGTTGGCTGGGAGGGGGAGGTCGGGCCGACCCCTCCCCGATTACATGACGTCAGCGGTAAGTGGCGGCGCTCGGCAAGCAGTTTGAAAACAGCACGATTAAAGGCGGTGAGGGGATTTAATTAAACGCTACCGTGGCAGCGGCACACGGAAGGAACGTCAAATGCCTGCGGACAACCTCGAAACTTTCGACCTTGCAGCAATACTGCCATTACTGCAAATCCAGCATAGGGCTTTTCCCCAAAGTGTAACCACAGGGAAAACAAGGCAGCGGGTACGATACAATGCGGCAGGGGTTTGGCAATGGCCATAGGGTGACGAGTGTAACAGTTGGCGCGGCAGTGCTCTCCACATCAGCATTGCCCCGTGACATGGGGTTCGCAGGCGGTGGCGCACTGGGTCCGCGACGCCCCAGTTTCACCCGCCAGCGAAGGCCACACCCTACAGCACCGCCACCTGATGGCACAGCCGCAGTGCTCGCCTGCGGCCGCCTATCGCCAGCGAGATGGTTTGATAGGAGAGACCACCCGGCGTTTCACGCCATCCATAATCTCCTGATAAACGGAACTGGACCGCTCCTCCGTCAGCCAGGGCGCCACAGCCGACAAGGCCGCACCGGACTAGGGGCCCGGCCGAGCCAGCCCGCCCAAAGCGCAGGTTCAGCCGGTGAGCCACGCATGGGCTAGAGGTCTATTCGGTGCGCAGAGGCTCGCGCCTGGCCTCGTGCAGGCCACGGATGCACTCCACGCCAGCTGGAGGTCGACTGTGCGCGGACTGGAGGCTCAGCCCCTCACTCCGTACAAAGCGGAGGATCGTGCCGTGCACACCGCCGGTCTGTGCCGGTCGCCGGAGCCGGCCGGCCGGCCATGGTAAAAACGGCGGCCGCAGCAGCCTGTCGGCACCGCTCCTGCGGGCGCACCGCCGCGGCGGCCCTCTGTTTTGATAGTGAAAAAGCCGAGCCCGGCACAGCGCGGGTAATTGACCGCGACCGAAATATCACGACAGCGGCGCGTGATAACAATGAGCGAAGACAAACAGCCGCCAGCCCACGTACAGTGAGGCTCGCACGGCACCGGAGGCAATGAACCGACGACATCGGTCCCCCTCAGTCAGGCCCGCACGGCATCTCGGGCGGCGGCCGGCGCTCCCTGCCGGGCGGCTCTCTCCACAGAAGTGCACGCCCATTAACACGGATATTCCTCTATCATCGCGAGCTCCATGTACTCATACGCAAAGGGAAGCCGCCTCGTGCACAGCGCATGTTGAAAGCACTGCGCGAGATAGCTGACTGATGATACTCCTAGTGCTACAGCGAACCTAGTGTGGCTCTAACAGAAAGATATCTACCAACCGCTGCCAACATATTTCCGTCCTATCACGTCTCATTATGGAGCGAAAGAATTATGGACTGTCAGAAGCCACTCAGCTTGAGATGAGTTAAATCTGTGCCGTTCTGATTAATTTCGTTTTAAAGAAGCTTTCCTTCCCCTCATTATACTAACTGAAGCTGAGGCTTTTAATAGCCATCACCCGTCGCACCGGTCCTACCCAGACGAATAGCTCTTGAAAAAGCTTAGTTAAGAAAGTCGTTATTTATTGAGTGAGGCACCTCTACCAAACTCTAACTGCGGTCCACTCCAGTGAATCATCTCTGTCGTGATGGCGTCCATTACCACCAACGGACTCGGAAAGGCTCCCGGCTGTTTTATCAGCATGAGTCAGGGCTGCTGACCTTTGCCTTGCAAACTGCCCACAGTCGGACCATGGCTGGTGACCAACCCAACGGAGGTGGTGTGATCATGACCCCCGCATGCTTTAACTTGTCCGGCCTTCACGCCGGCTGCCCACCTTTGCGGCGTTGCCGACCGGCCGAGCGAACCAAGTGTGCCATGACGAGCCGTGACGAGCTCCAGCAGCGTCACGGCTCCTCCGAGATCAGTAGCGTCACGGAGCTATACGCAGCGACGCCCAGCCTTCCAACAACCAAGCAGCCGTTGTCCTTGTACTCAGCTTGACAAGGCTGGCCAGCCAACGTTTCCTTATTCACTGCATACCAAGACTACACCTCCACACGTTTACGGACGTGAACTGAGCTGTAAAACGGCATGAATGGATCTACCGCGAGATAATGTAAACAGGACGGGACAGCCTTAAACAAGCAGACAAAAATGGGACAAGAGAGGATTAGCTGAACAGGGAGATGGGGCCCAAAATGCCGCCCACAAGGTGTGGTGGGAGTTAAAGGGCGGGCGAGAGACGCGGCGCTATCGCCAACCATTCATCGCCAATGTCCTTGGAGAGGAGGACGGGCGGGGGGGGGGGGGGGCGCACGCACCAGGCGGTCAGAATTGCGAGCCGAGACAGCTGGCGCGCGCCGGGCCACGACTGCCTCGCGCGCCACGGACGTCTCTCTCGCTCGCTCTCCGCGCGGCAGTCGGCGACCCCGATCAGCGTCCGAGCGGCGCAGCGCCGGTCAGACCTCCACCGAAAACGCGTCGCATTACGCCGAGCCGAAATTAATCGCCTCCATTCGTGCGGCTATTGAGAGGACGCGTGAAAGGGCTGTAAGAGGAGGCGATGAAATACACGCTGTCCGCCAATGTAGGTCACAGAAAGCGTCCAATTGAAAAGACGGCGGTGGGCCGAGTCAGGCGCTCGCTGATGCTCCACGGACTGGTGCCCGGCTGGGAGCAAGGAAAAAAACAGGCAGGACACACCGCCGACACGACGCGCGGCGAAAGCCCAGCCCGGCGACGAACAAAAACACAAACGAGCGAAACGCCGTCAGACGTGGGGAGCCGGACAAAAAGTCGGCTTCCGCGGAACAGCGCGGCTCCCGACCGCGGTCGGTCGGTCCCCTCACCTGCGCGTGCGGTGCGAGCCGTCTCAGCGCTGGCGGAGCGCGCGCAGCGTCGCGGAAGACCCGGCTCTAACGACGCCGCCCGCCGCCGCACCGAACGACGCGTAAATCAGGCACCCGTCCGCTCTAATGAGCAGAGTTACGCGTCCGGAAAACAACGCCGTAAACTAAGCGGGCGGCCCGGCTGCTTCGGATTGTCTGAGGCGGCCAGATCAGCCAGGTCTGAGGTGGCCAGGTCAGCCAGGTCTGAGGTGGCCAGGTCAGCCAGGTCTGAGGTGGCCAGGTCAGCCAGGTCTGAGGTGGCCAGGTCGGCCAGGTCTGCGGCGGCCAGATCAGCCAGGTCTGAGGTGGCCAGGTCAGCCAGGTCTGAGGCAGCCAGATCAGCCAGGTCTGAGATGGCCAGGTCAGCCAGGTCTGAGGTGGCCAGGTCAGCCAGGTCTGAGGCGGCCAGGTCGGCCAGGTCGAGATGGCCAGGTCAGCCAGGTCTGAGGTGGCCAGGTCGGCCAGGTCTGCGGCGGCCAGATCAGCCAGGTCTGAGGTGGCCAGGTCAGCCAGGTCTGAGGCAGCCAGATCAGCCAGGTCTGAGATGGCCAGGTCAGCCAGGTCTGAGGTGGCCAGGTCAGCCAGGTCTGAGGCGGCCAGGTCGGCCAGGTCTGAGATGGCCAGGTCAGCCAGGTGTGAAGTGGCCAGGTCAGCCAGGTCTGAAGCGGCCAGCAGCAGTCTGAGGCCAGGTCAGCGGTGGCCGAGTCATCCCACAGCGAGATTGCCTACCCATAATTTGGGGAGGGGTAGGTCATCTCAGCACACCATCAGTCCA
This sequence comes from Pollicipes pollicipes, assembly GCF_011947565.3. NCBI lineage: Eukaryota > Metazoa > Arthropoda > Thecostraca > Pollicipedomorpha > Pollicipedidae > Pollicipes > Pollicipes pollicipes. The sequence goes on from NW_023596818.1 coordinate 21,138,834, forward strand.
GGCCATACAGCACTGTCGTGAACGCAGCTCTCCGCGTGATTGAAGGGCACAGACACTTCTCTCCCCCCCCCCCCCCCATCACAGTGGTCATCTTCCACACGAGCCTATGTCTGTTATGCAGGTAGCTTTGACTTCGAACAATCATGCCGAATTATCCTTGCGGCATTTTAAAAGCAAATCCCTGTACAACGGTTTGCACACATGTGTAGCCGCAGCGCAATGCTAGTGCCCTCGAGCACCGTAACAGCTCAACACTATGCAGCTGGCGACCACAGCGATGCGACAAAGAGAGCTCGTCCTTGGCGGGACGTAGCGGGCTGGATCGCAAATGGCCGGCCTTGAACGGCTGATTTGTGTAAAAAATCTCATCCTGTTTGCACGCAGTGTGACAAACCAACCAAGCCTCAGTAATGCCATTAGCAGGGCAGATCGAACGGGGTGTCCAGCGCCACACGCCCCAATGGTCACCCGGCAGGCGTTACGGAGCTCGTCAGTTAGTAAGTTAAGCTAAGGGGCGCGTCCAGCGCAGCAGTCATGTCGCGTTCGAACAGAGCTCGGCGAGGCCCACTTTGCGGCACGTGTCTGCCGTGTGAGCCGCCCGGGGGTCGTCGTGCGCGGTATGGTCGAGCCACGCGATCCTGGTCGGCGAGGGGCGCCGTCGTGGCCGCTGTCCCGTTCGGTCCGCGCTTGCGGCGGCCGAGTCCAGAGTCCGGCCGCGGCAACAAACCGTCCCGGTGATCCCATACCCGCGCCCGCTGAGAGGCCGAGGTCTGGAGGAGCCGGCAAGGGTCGGAGGAAGGCATCGGGGTAACGGCGCAGTGTTGGAAATTTTACCAAAAAAAATTCCTGGTAGCGGAGCACAAATTGTCTATAGTGGAGTACAAAATTATCCAAGTGCTGCGGGACATTACAGCTTTATTCAGGTTATCTTTGAGAGATAATAGTACAATGGGTGGCACGCAACAAAAGTGCCACTTTCATATGCAGCAATTCATGTAAAAGCACTTGTAATGAAAGGAACCATCAGTATTAACCATGGCACACTGAAACAACAGTCTCATACTCATGTGCATATACATTGGTTTGCAACTTATGAAAGGCTCTGTGCATACACCCTCCAAAACGGAGGGTAATTACACATCGGGCTTATACACTCCAAAATGGAGGGTGGCTGCACAGCGGGCTTATACGCCCTCCAAAATGGAGGGTGGGTACGATACGCACAGACAGACAAAAATGGTACACAAAAATTGCAAATGAACATGCCACTGGCGGCCACCCACTCATGCTCCAACACGATCATGCTACCCACGCTCCACCACGGCCCCGCTACTCACGCTCCACCAGCTAACTGATTTTAAAGACAGCTAAGCATTCACGCCCTCCAACTTCCCAGTCCCGGTCAACACACGAGGCCCTGCACGTCCTACCCAAACAATAGAGACAGGCAGCACTCTTAACACGCGCTCCGGTGGGGGTCAAATTGCCCCCCCCCCCCCGAAGGTTTTCCCAGAATGGTTTCCGAACGGCTCGGCTTAGCTGCGCCAAATTTTGCATAGCTGTGGACAATTGAATAGCGGATCGTTTGAAGTAACACAATTATATTTACCTTGTAAGGTCGCTGACCTATGGCAGGTCAAAGTCAGGTCATGGTTTCAGCGAAGGCAATTTCTAGGGAATCGTCCAATCGGATACAATAGCGGAGAGTTCGACGAAGCTATGCATCTCTGAGATGCTTTCTTAGGCACCACAAATATTGAATAAGCAAATTACGTTGACCTAAGGTCAGGTATGAAGGCCAGACCAAGGTCAAACCCACCTGATTTATTACTCTAGGGCTTGCTGTATGGGATAGTTTGCGGTGCTCATTTCAAATTTACTGACAGCAGGAACCGCATTATACGCCTTCCATTGACTTCTTAGAGGTCAGAACAGGTCATTGACCTAAGATAGCCCGGATCAACATTTTGTTCTAGGAACATATTGCCTAGCGTAATTTTTGTCGCTTATTCAAATGCAAAACTCAGAGCAGTCTTGTATGAATTTGGTCACCATGACCTTCAAAAGGTCAAACAATATCACTGACCTCAAAGGAGCTTGTAACCTTTTGCTTAGAAACAGTTGCCTAGGTTCTGGGGGCACTCTAGAGACCAACATGTAATTTGACATTGTTTGACCTTATCTGACCTTAAGGTAATGACCTAGGAAGCACAAACTTTGACCTAAGTGAGTTCACGTACAGGTTAAGACACTCTGTAAATTTGGTGTCTCTAGCTTTCTTAGTTCTCAGGGGTGGGGGCAGATTGACCCTACCCCCACCCGAGCGAAGGGTATCTAGCTGATCAACCGGGTGCGTGTTAACCGATTTACCGAGCTAGCGCAAGTACAATGCCTGACAGACTCGTGTAGGCCGACCAAAAGGGATCGGAGTCAGCCACTCCGCTGACTCCGGCGGATAATGCAAGGTATTTATGGATTTTGATGCGCGTTAACCGATATCGCAAAATACGATAATTTATGTTGCAATTAATTGATGATTTTGTTCTGACAAGCCCCTCTCCTTAATTTGTCGGGCCAAAGTTATGGGTTCATGTTACTCTGGTGTCCTGGTTTTTTACCGGAGTGAGATGGCTGTCTCCGAACAGTTTTTTGGCTATTTATAGCAATGTTCTTCGATTTAAAAGGGTATTTTTGTAAAGCCTGAATTACCGGCTTTAATTTCACACCCTTAAGTGACAAATATAATTTGGTTTAAATCCACAGCTGCCGAAACATTTTTGTACTCCAGATACCAGGAAGTGGCCAACATTCCAACCACATGGCGGTTCTGGATGAGTACAAATAAGTTATTCTTCATAATCGTGATTGATGCCCATCTCTATACAGCTTCCCTCCAAAGGTTTACAAATCTGTTCAAGACATCAGCGCGACCAGAATATGTATGCTGTTGACAAATCAGTCACGAGGAGGCGAATCATTAAAACAATTGGAGAGTTTTGCTATGTTCAACCTCCAACCTGAGCTAGGAGGCGGGCGCAAGCCGATGAATAGTTGAGATGTTTCCGACGCTGAATTGCGAGTTATTCCTTATTTGCATTGTCATGACACAGTGGTGGCGCGTGGGTAGGCGGCCGTACGCGCTAGGTGATTGGGCGTGCAGTTTTCTATGAATGTTCGTTGCATCCTTGGCAATTAATGCGGTTCGTCGTCAATGGTAGGTTAAGTCATGTTCAAGTTTGCGTTGGTCTGCGAAGGGCATAGAAAGTGAGAGCTTTGCTAATCTACAGACCGGTGCGATTCTGGTACTCGTTTCTCATTTCCCGGCATTGTTCAAAGGCGATTCCATTCAATATTCACACGCTTTATTTTTCACATTTCCATACATGGCTTATCATATATCTAGTTGGCAACACACGCGGCTTGCTGTTGGGCATCTCAGTCTGGTGGGTGCAAGATTTGTGCTCTGGCATATATCAATACATGGCTCCTGATGGAAGCAGCAAGTCTCAAGCTGTTGCACGTTCTGGTTTTATTTTGTCCTGACATAAAGAGGTAAAATGAGTTTTTCCAAAAGCTGTTCTTGTTGCATCATGACGGAGTACAACATATTTCATTTTACCTAGTCACAATCCTGTAGTACAACATCTCCTGGTATACATTATACCAGGAAACGTCAAGTTTTCCAACACTAACGGCGAACAGCAACGGGCCAAGTCAGATGAACCGCATCTGATGCCCATTCTGGTATAGCACAACATCGGCATGGAAATCGCCGCGCCCGTGCAGCGACGAACACGGACCGATCTCCGACTGTTCGGCTAATGGACGTCCCTGCAGGACCACAGGGACGTCCGTCCGTCCGTCGCTGATGCCGGGCCGTCCGGCCGCTGCTGTCGCGCCATGCGTCTATCGTAAACCCAGACGCCAGGGGTCTGTCTCGGCCAACATGAACGCGCCAAATGAACGCAACAAATTCGGTATAGAAAGACATTCTAACGCCTGATGGCGACATCGTGCAATGTGCTGTGGTTTTGTAAGTGTGCTGGTCTACTGGCTTATCTTTCAGGATGATCGACGCATCGGGAGATCAGGGATCATTCGAGACCAAATACAGCCCCATCGCCTTGGCCTCACCCAATGAGCAGCGTCTACTGTAAACGTATCCTCAGAATCTGGGAAAACATATGTCGTTTATGCATCGACAAGAGGGCATACACCACCTGTTAATACATGACACTACCATGATCTAGGAGGATGGATCATATAACGACAAACAGCCCAAGCTCCTGACATCTTGAGCAACAGTTAAGCATAAAATGTCACACACTGTGCGCTGACTTCGTTTTGAGGCGTTCATTGTATCCCATCCTGAGGCAGCGGTAAAAAGCGCTGCGCTCTCTCGGAGTCACGTGCGGCAGCGCCAGGAGCTTCCTCTCCCTTTTGAGATTGGCCGGCAGGACCGGTCATGTCACGTCAAACATCGTTGTTTCCGTTTCGATGCAGCTTTGCGTACAAGCGCAAAGTAAGGATGATGGAAGTTTAAATGTACCATCATTGACCTGCAAAGTGTAATGTAAGGCCATCTGAGGTCATTTCGCAACCTCTCATGACCTTGACCTTGGAGGACCTTGGGCGTACCATTCCCATGTACGACGATGACATCGGTACAAAAGTCTGCTTAGGGTGGCAACACTTCTTTGGGTGCTTTTGAAGAATTTTCCTGATGTGGCTTTGATCTTAAATGACCCTCGCATTACCTTTGACGCGTTAGCTACTTAAGTTGACAACATCCTGTAGTTGAAAGCGGATTTCACGAATTTGCAGAGCTTCACCTTTCATGACTTTGGCTTACAACAGCCATCGGGAATGTTACATGCACGTGTGACGTGCATATATAAGACCTCCACATGTAAAACATTCAAAGCCACTGAATAACATCGAGTGCACATAGAGCAGAGTAAACCAGGGGGCCAAACTTGTTAATGGTCATCCTGCAGAGCTTTCAAACAGGGCAATTGGTAATTGGTCTAACTGAGCGCACACCGCCGAGTTTACGACACAGCAAATCATTTTTCATCCTTGTATGCAGAGCTTCCCGACAGGGAGCCCGCAGCCTGACCTCAAATAACTTGAAATGGAATTATGTGTTTTTGTGTGTGGGGGGGGGGGGGGGGCAGCCCTGATTTTGGACCACAGCACCATGCAGTAGGGTGTTACCCTAAGTTCTCATGTAAGCACCTGACAGCTCAAGATCATGCTTAACCAAAGCAAATGAATCTATGAGGCTTCAGTCACAAATGTCATTAACTAGCGCATCAGTTAACACAAAAAGCCATGCTGTACCTTATGGCTGGGTGCTTATGTAGAATTGAAAGACACTGCTTCAAACAAGGGAAAAATATTTTTGTGACCTGTTCAAAGAAATAAGTAATACAATTCATATACCTTTCTTAATGGCCACAGCATAGACTGAATGATAAGTTGCTTGCATCTGTGTATCATCTATGACACCATTTAATTTTATATGGCAATCACAATAATAAAAACAATATAGTCAGCAACCCAGCCATCTTGTTCATTATTTCGTTGTTCCTTGCAGGGCTGTGTACTTTTTATGATGTTGTGCAGGAGTGTGAGTCATTATTGATCTATTGCTGTATTGCTCCATTGTCTGTATACATTAGTGCAAAGCACGCTGTGAGGCCCTCCAGGCTCAGTTGGCTAAAGGGCATGATACAAATTATTATTGACAAGTTGCAAAATGTTATTAATGGCTAGACACACAGATTTTTTGATACAGGGATCTGAAATGAGCTGGGAAATGCCTTCACACCGCAATGGCAGCAAACTGTTAGTGCAAAATGAAACTCACCGATGGTCAGCACGTGGATGACCGGTGTTAGAAGCTTGCGATCTTTCCCACGCCGCTTCAAGGAGTCAAAACAACTTCTGCATCAGTCACAGGATCCTAAAAAGTTGCACCACACATAGTTGTTTTAAATACGGTTGCATTTGACACAAACTAACAATACACACGACAGTTCACCCGGCACCTTCATCAATCCGGCAATTCTGCATGCACCGATGTTTGTTGATGCAACTGAGGCAGAAATGAAACATATGCGTCATACAAGTCTTGATTTTTGAAATCATTGAGCTACATCAAGATTTATTTATTAGATTTTATTGAAGCAAGAGCAATAACGCTGGAATGAAGAGCAAATTGAAATTGATTACTCGTGGTTACATAAAATATTGCTTAGTGTGCGGTCAAATTGCTGGTTGCGCTAGTATGCCAATTGCTGTAGCTCAATCCCATTTCTCCCTGCATGTGGCTCAAATGTGACCATGCTGTTCCGAAGGGTTCGGAAGCGTTTTACCTTGGTATCTTGTGTACGTTTGTCTTCGATTAGTCTGACAACGGTTGAGATATCAAGGCAATTTGCAGAAGAAAGAAGATCAGCTGAAATCATGATGGCAAGTTTGCATGGAACGTTTGGCTATGACGTCATATATAGCTGTGTCCGATCGGGCATTCAGGCTCTTCTCGAACAGATCCTGTTGCTGACGTATGCGGCGCGCAAATCAGCAGGTAAACAGGTTAAAACGGAATTTTGTGTCGGTGTTTTGGCGGTGTCTTGATAAACACAAGGCTTTAAACAAACTTAAGGCAAATCGCAGGTGAATATTATCTATTGGTGCTTTCCTTTGATTATGTTCTGGCTACCAAAGGGTAAATAAGCCATTTCCCGTCCTTCTGAATTGTGATCATGCTGGCGGGACTCGAACCATGAATGGAATTCAGTGAAGAGCCCCCCCCCCCCCCCCCAACTTCTAATGGCTCGTTTGTGACACATGCTCCGGCTTTCTGTTATTTTAAATGAGATTTTATTTGTACCATTTTTAAGTAGTGCCAGTTGAATCTGTTAACATGACTTCAATTAGCATCACCTCTTTTATGTCTAGCCTAGACTGCAAAAATCCTTGTTAAACTGGACATGTGTGGTGTACTGGAAAAATTTTGCTCAAAATCTCTAGATGTGTTTTTCAGAAATCAAATTGCTGCAAGTTTGTTTTCGCATTAATTTTACAATTATCAGGGTATTAAGAGCCAATGTTAGGAATTAAGCCCAGCACATGTTTTGTCCAGTTCAGCACATCATTACCTGGGTGTTGAAAGCACTGGGTATTGTGTTTGCAGGCCAAGACATCCAGTCTGCAGAATGTGAAAGATTTTGATGAGATGTCTTGTGAGCAGAGGTGGGGTGCAGCTTCCTTTTTGAGGGCAGGGTACCAAATTGCGGCAGAATTAATTGGAGAGAAATATTGTGTTTGATAATGTTTCCTGGGAGAGCAGTGCACATAGAGTTTGTCATAGTGTTGTCTATGATAAGGCTCAGCCAAATCTACTTGAAAAAGGATGGTGTATTGTCCTATTTTGGGTAGGAATCTGTCTGTCCCAAGTAATTTGTTGGCATAGTTGCCATTGTTTGCAGACTAGCTGGTCAGCTGGCAGGAAATTACTGAACATTCATACTTGATCATTTGACAGATCAAAATAATTTGCACACTGATTAGGAATATTTCTTTATTTCAACAAAAACTCCATATTGTATGTTATTGCTATGCCATATCATTGTTTATTGCTCAGGACAGTGTCATGCCCTGGACCCAGACATAGCATGAAAGCATAATATGCAGCTACATGTATACTGTTTGCCTGTCAGTCAACACTGTTCTCTCAAGGATCAAAATGTCAGCAAATATTGTGCACTTTTTGCACAGGTTTGATTCATTTATCAGCATTCATCTTGTGACAACATTATTTCATGAATGATAAACCATGTGATAAACCTGGTTGTTGCTTCCCATCATATTGCCAGTTTTCCAAGATATAGAAGGTACTTTATGAAGTATAACAGCACAGGTTCTGAAAGATGTCAAGATCAGGTTGCATATTATTTGTTTTGTAAATGTGGAATCAATAGGTAAGAAATTATTGATATTTTCAAGAATGAATGTAGTGTCCTAATGGATGTGAACTAAGCTAAAAAATATTTTTCTGAAGGTACTGCTAAGTTGAGATTAATGTTTTGTTGTGTGTGAGCTCTGATAATGCTGCATCTTTCTGTACACATTTGCATTTATTTTTAATTTCTTTCAGTTTTGTTTGAATCTTAATTAGCTACTACTGACTGACAAGAGTTGTACTGCTGCTCAAGGAGTAATGTTGATCAAATTTGATTTGGCCCAATTTTTTGTCAAGATTGGTTTGATTTATTTTGAGTTCAATAAAACATGTGCAGTTTTTAGGTGTTCAAGTGCTCATGCAGCATGACACACTAGATATTCAATGGAGTTATTAAGTCTCCCTTTCCATTAATAATATGCATGTTGGTAGATAGTGAGATTTGGTTTGACTGTGATATGCCTTGTTATGTGGGTTTAGATTGAACTCTAAAACAAAATATGAACCCTTTTATTCTATCCCTATGGTCAAAATTGTGTGACCTTAATGTCTATGGCTGAAGTCATTCCAAAGTGTACATTACTACACAACTAAAAGATGTATGTGTCTTGTAAGGAAGCGAGTTGTAAGGAGACAAATTATCAATCAATTGAATAAGATGTGTTCCCTTTAAGCATGCTGTGGGCTGGAAAACATCTTTGGTGAGCTGTGGGTTAAAACAACTAAAGATACTCAAAAATAAATATATCAGATTCAAAGTCATGGTTCTTTTATTGTTGAAACTATGTTGAAGCTGGTATGCTATTATAATAACTGTTATGCTGTTATTATAATCTATGGTTAGCAGCTGCCTTCTGACCCACCAGTCAGGATTGGTTTGAGTCATGGTTTAAGTTACTTTAGGCACTTGCTATTTGCCTTGACTGGGATGGCTTGGTGCCAGTGGCAGCTGTAGTGCCAAAGATCAGGTGACTGCCAGCAGGCAGATCATGCAAAGTGTTGTGGCACATTCACCTTTTGTCACAAAATCCTGCTGTTGGCATGGGCTTTCATGATCAGATGGTTGGTGTGAGGGCTCATGCAGCAAGCACTGCTTGGCAGAGCTCTGATCTGATCCCAGAAATCAGTGGTTGGCAGGCATGTCAGCGACTCAGCTTGTTGCTTGCTCAGCTGGCTGAGGGTCCTTATGCTGACCTGTAAGCATGCAGATGTGGGGCCGCTGACCTGACCTGACCTGATTCCGCAGGCGCGCCAGCGTGGCATGGCCCGGCCGGCCGAGGCGGACGACATCAACTTCGTCGAGCTGGAGCGGGAGTTGCGCTCAGCCATCGAGCAGGACGAGCGGCGCGCCCTCCAGAACGATGCCAAACTGCGCGCCGTCCAGCAGAGGGTCGGCTCTTATGACGAATTCAGGTGCGCTGTGCCGAGGCTGAAACATGGGCAGAGGGGCTGCGCTCTGTGCTGAGGCTTAGGCAGGGGCAGAGGGTGGCTTTGCACTGTGCTGTGGCTGAAGCATGGGCAGAGGGGCGGGGGGGGGGGCTGTGCACTGTGCTGAAGGTGAAACATGGGCAGAAGGGGGGGGGAGGGAGGGGGGAGGTACTTTCTGCTATGCCGAGGCCGAGACGCGGGCATAGGATGGCTGTGCGTCTTACCGAGGCTGAAGCACGAGGATATAGGGTGGCTGTGTGCTGTGCCTAGGGTGAGATATGTGCGGAAAGGGGAGGGGGCTGTGCGCTTTGCAAAGACTTAAACACGGGCAGAGGGGGGGGGGGTGACTGTGCACGCGGTCTGTGCCACGTTCGACCGCGGCGAGCAGGGATGCGTCGGATCGGGAAGGCCAAAGTACGGAGCTGCATTGGGACTTGCGAATTCTGCAGTCAGTTTGAGATGCATGCTGTGTGGAGTGTGCCTCGTGATAGCCAAGTAAACATTCCATCGAACTATAGCATGTCATGCATTGCACACTTTGCGGTCTGGACGGCGGTCTAGCTTTGTATACTGCGCCAGGAAATCGCTGATGTTGAAACATTCGGACCCCGGGGGACAGAGGTAGTTTGTTGTTTGCCTACTTTAAACAAAGAGATTGCTGCTTTTTGTATTCAATGGAAATTCGGCAAGTCTTCTTTGCTTTCATTGAATGGTGTTGTCGAGTTCAGACAGGACTGGGGCTCTCCGGTCCAGTGCCGGAGCTGTGTGTCTAGAATGCTGTTAGCTAGCATGACTTCGAGTTGTCTGCCCTGCTCGGTGGGGGCGGATAAGCTGACATTTGACCTTTGAGCAGATGATTTTGGAGATTGTTGGCGCACCTGTTTGCCAGCGGGGCTGGAGTCAGAGGTGGGCCGTCGTTTTAACAAACTCCGGCTGTTCGCTGTCCAGGGAGCGAGGGACGGGAGCGGAGCGGTGCAGTCTGCTCGGGTGACGTTGGCAGTATTTCGGGGTGGTCGCTGCTGATGATAGCTTTCTGGGATCGATTTGTGTTCCAGTTTTAAAGGGCATGGTATGGGAGCATTTAACCGCAGGAGTTGAAATAGCAATGCCATTTAGTGAAAGAAACTCCTTACCAACTAACAAACAGTTGTCCGTTTGATATTGCAATTTTATATTATACTGAGCTCGGTACCAGTTACGTGTCTGTTCAAGGCCATCTAACACAATTCAACATTCAAGTGAGAAAAACATGAATATGAAATAAGGAGATGGAGTCCCCAATTAGTATTATACGTGCGAATATCCCACCTGCGGCAAAACAAAAACAAAAAAATTGTGGTGCAGTCTGACAGGCGAGTGATGGAATGGGCCAGCAATGCCCTGGTGAGATTTGCTGCAGGGGACCGTATTGATACCAGCTCTGTGCCTGCGTGAACGTTGTGAGAGCTGGTGACATTCTGACTGGCAACTTTTCTGGGCGCCGGCAGGAAGCTGTTGAGTGTTGACCGCACTCCGAGTGCTGACAGCGACGTGATGAGAGTTGGTGCCGGTGAGGGCCACCGCGGGCAGCTGAGGGCGGCTGGTGGCAGTGTGCCTGACGTGTGTCCGCCGGCGCCGGCAGGGGCCGGTGAGGGCCACCGCGGGCAGCTGAGGGCGGCTGGTGGCAGTGCGCCTGACGTGTGTCCGCCGGCGCCGGCAGGGGCCGGTGTGGGCCACCGCGGGCAGCTGAGGCGGCTGGTGGCAGTGTGCCTGACGTGTGTCCGCCGGCGCCGGCAGGGGCCAGTGTGGGCCGCCGCGGGCAGCTGGTGACGGCTGGTGACAGTGTGCCTGACGTGTGTCCGCCGGCGCCGGCAGGGGCCAGTGTGGGCCACCGCGGGCAGCTGAGGGCGGCTGGTGGCAGTGTGCCTGACGTGTGTCCGCCGGCGCCGGCAGGGGCCAGTGTGGGCCACCGCGGGCAGCTGAGGGCGGCTGGTGGCAGTGTGCCTGACGTGTGTCCGCCGGCGCCGGCAGGGGCCAGTGTGGGCCACCGCGGGCAGCTGAGGCGGCTGGTGGCAGTGTGTCTGACGTGTGTCCGCCGGCGCCGGCAGGGGCCAGTGTGGGCCACCGCGGGCAGCTGAGGGCGGCTGGTGGCAGTGTGCCTGACGTGTGTCCGCCGGCGCCGGCAGGGGCCAGTGTGGGCCACCGCGAGCAGCTGAGGCGGCTGGTGGCAGTGTGCCTGACGTGTGTCCGCCGGCGCCGGCAGGGGCCGGTGTGGGCCACCGCGGGCAGCTGAGGGCGGCTGGTGACAGTGTGCCTGACGTGTGTCCGCCGGCGCCGGCAGGGGCCAGTGTGGGCCGCCGCGGGCAGCTGGTGACGGCTGGTGACAGTGTGCCTGACGTGTGTCCGCCGGCGCCGGCAGGGGCCAGTGTGGGCTGCCGCGGGCAGCTGGGGCGGCTGGTGGCAGCGTGCCTGACGTGTGTCCGCCGGCGCCGGTAGGGGCCAGTGTGGGCCGCCGAGGGCAGTTGGGGGCGGCTGGTGACGGCGTGCCTGACGTGTGTCCGGCAGGGAGCTGGTGAAGGCGGCACACCTGCGGCCGCTGGGGCGACGCGACACGCTGGCGGCAGCCGCCGACCGCGGCCCCGTCTGGAACAGTTTGACCACCGCGGGCGGCCGGCCCCGCGGCCCTGACGCCGCCGCCGTCGCCGCCGCCGTCGTCCGGCCGCCAGCCACCTACATGAACCAGGTGCGCTGGCTGGTGTGCGGGCCGCTGGCCCTCCGGTTCGGCCGCGTGACCGGACAGCTGGTCCGGGACTGCCTGGCGGCGCGGAACTGGCCGACCGGCGTGGCCGGACGCAGTCGCCATGTCGGCTTGTCGGGACTTTAGTTTATGACTTCGTGTGTAATGCACTGCTTTCACCAGTTCGCTGTCAGTCAGTATTCGCGAGCGGGTTCCTTCTATGTAAAGTATTTTGGCTCAGAGGTAGCCCAGCGACCCTTTGTGCAGATGTTTGCACTGCTGCTTGACTGGTATTGATCGATGCGTAGGACCTGTGCCATCGTCTTTGCCTTTTATCACTATTTAGGTCGACTGGCTTTTCGTGCTGGTTTGGCCGTTCCCGTCTCGTCGGCTTGTCGTACTGACCTACGTTCAGATCAGCTGCGTACTTCCGAGCGCTGATGCGAGACGCGATGGTCTGGTTCATGCAGCCGCTGGCACGCGGCAGCGGCGGCGGCGGTGGCGGCGGCGCCCGGCTGCCGGCCACGCTGCAGGAGCTGAGCCGCGAGTGGCGCCGCCTGGAGGTGAGCGGTCGGCTGGCTCTGCTGCGCGCCATGGGCGCCGCCGCGCTCGGCCACGTGCTGCGCGCCGAGATCCCCGCCGGTCTGCTCGGCGAGGTGCTGCACACGCTGCTGGCCTTCACGCCCACCACGGCCGAGGTGGTGCTGGTCGTCCAGCTGCTGCAGGCCATGTCGGAGGCCAAGAGGTGCGCGCCGCCGGCCGGTCGGCCACACTATCCCGCCTGGAGGGGCGGGAGGGGAGGGGGGGGGGGGCGTGCACTGCACGCAGAAGGCAGGTGCGTGGGGAGAGGTGCTGCAGTGGACAGTGTCGCTGAAGTTCATCACGTTTGCATTGTGAACCTGTGGTAGATCATTTGGTGGGTCTGCATGCGTTGGGTGGGTGACAGTGTTAGTGTTAGAGAGAAGGGCTGTCACCGATTGTGTTGAAGCGAAATTGGGCGGGGCGTGTTTTGGCCTGGTTTAGGGGCAAGGCGGTTTGGGCGGTATCGGTGTAACCTCGACTGCATGCGAGTGGTAGAGCTGTGGCGTTTGGATCTGGGCCAAGGCCATTAAACGAATGATAAGGGCTGGCATACATAGAGCATGTGTAGGTCTGCCGGCGCTGGAAGTGGACGCCACAAAGCTCCGCAGGCCTATATAAGGCGCCGGGAGGGTAGGACGCCCTGCTGGGAATTGTTTGCGCTCTTCCTGTAGACGAGCGAGTTTTTGTATCTGCTGGTCAAGATTGTGAGGCGTACCAAAGCGACAAGAACTCGTGTTTTAGGTGTTACAGTCTTTGCGATCTCAAAGCGTCTCGCCTCGTGCCCCGATCTTCTGAACGTATGGTTACAGCGGAGGCATCTGGATTGATATATAATGGTAGATTTGGCATTTAGAGATGCTGGCGCTGCTCGAATGTATCATGGCGTGCCTACAACGGCAGGCCTTCGTTTCGGCTAGTACGGGCTATGGCTCATTTCTTTTTTATCGCTCTTGCACTTTCAAATAGATAGGGTTTGATGTGTCATGGTGGACCTTGTAATGTGCCCTGTGATTTGCCACTTTGTGGTTTTATAATTTGTTGTGCATCTCTAAGCGAACGTGTTGTATAAAGTCGGATGCCTTTGTTATGTCGCATTGCATTTTCATTAGCCAAATTGTCTTACAAAAATGGCGCCCCCTCGATAGAGCTCACAGCTGCTGTCACTCATCGGCCAGATTTCTGCTCAATGTCAACAATATGAGACACGCTGTGTCCATGCCTTTTGCAGGTTTAACTTAAGTCTACAGTTCCTGTCATCACAAGAGAAGAAGACTTGTGAGCAGCTGATGGAGAAGCTATTGTATAGTTTAGAAGTAAGTTTTAGCGAGTGGAGCCACGGTTTTACGGTGCACGATTTGATATCTGAGTCCACCCGCCCCGAAGGTGCCTCAAAGGCTCGCGTTTTGCAGCGCTGGCTACATGAACCGGTCTCGGCCGCTGTTTGTCTCCGCCGTTTCACGTCGCCAGATCTGGGTGCATCATGCAGTGCGTAGAATCTACACACTGCATCCGGCATCTGACTTCAGGGCAATCTTATTGCCCTGCAGTCAGATGAATGGAATAGCCTATGGAATATGTGGTGGTCCGGAATAATCATTGTGTTCGGCATTGTACTGGGTAGCGGGACCGGCAATTTGCTGGCCTTGTCTGCTTGTTTTACTCGCTGCCTATGGCTGCGCTGTCCACGTAGCTGACGGTGTCTGGCACGTCTCTCCCGCCCGCCCAGGGTCGCCAGCAGGACCTGGCCGACGTCGGCATCACCGAGTGGACGATAAAGGAGCTGAGAATCAAGTACAAGGTGTAGTAACGCCCGACGTCCGCTGACGGCGGACGGCCGGCGCCGGCCCGGTGCCAACCGGGGGTACAAAGGACTGCCGTGCCGCCGCGTCGCCCCGGGCGGCCGCTCCGTGGGCCGCGGGGTGGCACCGGCCGCTCAGGGACGCCCCCCTGACCTCGGCTCTGTGCGGACGCGCGGACGTGTGTCGCGGTCTGAGCAGGTGTCGGGTGATAGACTGGCGAGCTCGCGCCGCGCCGGGCGCTGGGTGCCGCTGCCGCCGGGTCCGGTCCGTGATTCTGCGCAGTATGCCCCGCCAGAAGGGAGGACGGGCCCGTGGAGCGGCTCGTAGTGGCCCTGCGGACGGACGGGCGATGGACGGGCGAGTGCGTGGCGCTGGAGTGCAGTTTGGACGGCGACTCCGAGCGACGACGAGGCCGCCAAGGTATTGATGCAGGTTTCAGGGGCGTTGTCGCATACACATATCAGTGACGTGGGCTTCGGAACGCGTTGGCGGCCAAGGAGCCGCGCGGCGTCGCGTGGAAGGCAGCATTGCGGGACTGACCAATGCGACTGCGTTTGTGCGAGGCGGACTAGATTTCAGCATTAACACCCCATCGTTTCACCTTGCTCGTTCCATCGCTCGTAGGCTGCCAACAACTGGAACCTGGTTGCATACTTGCGCAAAATGAGGAGTTGCTGCCATGAGTCAAGGCAGGCCGCGCCCATGTGGAAGAGAGCCAGCTGGCGTGCGGCTTGGCCCGCGCGTGCTGGTGCGTGCCCCCGTATGGCCCCGCGCATTCCAAGGAGTTGGGCTCTCGACTGCCACCGTCGGCTCCGTCCCGAACAGCTGCTGCGCCCCGGCGCGGGTGCGCCTGGTGGCGGTGTCCTGTGATACGTCATCGGTGCGTAGCAGGTGTGTGCTGTAAAACCCTGTGTCAAATAAACTGCCCCGTTTGCGAGCGGGTCGTGGAGTCTCGAGACATCGTGGTGTGCGACGCGATGCCTGTGGCGATGTCGGTGGCAATGGGGCAGTGGCGTACTTGGGGCAGGTGTACCCCCCCCCCCGCCACCCACCCAGCTCGGGAAATGGAGCATAGACTTAATGATATTGTGAAAAGGAACGACATACATGGCAGCTTTGCCTCTCCGACTACCTTCGAAGGGTTTTTTCTGCTACTGCAGCAATGCACATTCTAACGCGAGTTGACTGAGAGTACCACACTGCATCGCGGAAACGCGATAAAACATATGTGCATGCACGCCAGCGCATTGTCCTGTCTTAACAGCTAGCCGCTGGAGTGATACCTGTACATCTGGGTGACATGAAACTGGTTCGCCTTGCGTGCGCCACCGCGGTGCGGGGCCGTGAAAGTCAATTGGTCAGAAGCCACCTGTAGGTTTCCAGCTCCGGATCCTGGCTGCGACACAGTCTGGGAGCTAACAGGACCACAAATATGGTTCGCGACGTTTATTGTGAAATCGAAAAGGTTTTGCTGCCGCATGGCTACTTGAAACCTTTTCTTGGAGCGTCACCGGTACTATGGCGCTCAGCAAGCCAACCGGCGCCGTGGCGATAACTGGCGGGTGAATGAACCATAGGTGGGAATTGCGGTGGCATACTCATTCCTTACTGCCGTGGAAGCCAGGGGTGCCATTTTCTGTAAATTATTGGGAGGGGCCGAACCGAAGGTCCGACAAGCTGCTCCCCTTTTTTCACCGAATTTGGCCTACTTAATTTTGATCTAACGCAATAAATTTGTCATAAATTACGCGTTATATCTCAGGCATGAGTATTTAATTCAAGCAGTATAGAAGTCATGCAGGGCTGGATCCAGGGAGCAGGCACTGGACGCGCGCGTCTCTTCTGATCAGCACGTGGAGGCGCCCCTTTAGAGACCACTTGACGGCGCCGATGGTGCTTTTCTATAGCGGTCATGGGAGGCGGCACGCGTTTTGGCTGTTGGGAACGGGGACGGAGCTAGCCATGAATGACTTTTCATTTCCGTATTCCGGAGCTTTCACTTGAACCATGACTTTTTGTTATGGGAGTGGTACAAGACGCCACTACGCGGAAAGATCAAAGACGGTCTTTGTGTTGTAATCGTCTTTTACCGAGGTTTTTGTAGTATTTTAGCGGAACACTGGGGGCCAAGCCAACATTGGGGGCGGGGGGGGGGGGGGCAACTAAATATTGGAGGCCAGGCCCCTCACAAAGAATGCGAATCGACACCCGTGGTACCAACGGCTAGCAGGTCCCCATACTCGGCAGACCAGTGCCGTTTGTTCCTCGTTAAAGCCTGAAACATCCGCAGGTGCGCCACAAAACGGACGTGTTTCGTGCCATGCGAGGAAGACAACGATAAGCCGCTTTGTACTTGTGAAATGTTTCTTATCGTGACATAATCTGCACGCTTATACGCAGTCCAGCCGTGCGCCCCAGCCCCTTGCGATTTCATTTTCTTACACCCCCCCGCCCCCTTTCCCCCATGCGTGGCGAAATTTATGGATAGCACCCTCCCCTAGGCGCCGCGCTACGCATCGCGCCACACCGCGACCTAGCAACAGAATAGTCTTGCGCAAGCGCTCGGTAATTGTTCAAGATGTTGATGGGGGCGGACCTCCGAGTCTGTTCCTTCTTCAACGTGCACCGCTTTTACGTTCAAACTTTCCAATTAGCAACTAATTTTGATACAAAGGAGAATAATTCGTCCACCGATTGGCTGCAAACAAACAGCGTAGAGCACTTGGACGGCTGTAGAATATCAGATGGCCCTGTGCATGTAAAGTGACGCAGCGCGGCGAGAGTGACCAGGCCCAGGCACTCAGCGCAGCATCGCGAGGAGCCCGACGTGTTGGAAAGGGCAGTAAAGTAATTTTCTGCCTGTTGGGTGGATGTGAATAGGGTGAGGTGTATCCTGTAAATGGCATGTTTCCAATGCTCAGATTCAAGCATGGTGTTGATTAGAGGTCTCCAAACTAGTTGGGAGTCTTCATCACCTGTCATATTGTATATCGCGAAATTCCTAGGTCAGAGTCGCCGATGATCAGGATGGGCGGGAATCCTAGGGCGATCACGGTAGGTTGAAGTCCTAGGACGACCAGGGTAGGTCAGAATTCTAGGACGATAGGGGCGAGTCAAAATTTGAGAATGATGATGATAAGTCAGAATCATGGAATGACAAGGGAAAGATGGTTGTAGGCATTTGGAAAATATGCTATAAAATTGATCCATTCTGCATTTGCCTATTATTCTTCTTACAGTTGGGGGGGGGGGGGGCTGAAGCCCTCTCCCCTGTAAGCTGCACATGAAATAGACAAATGAATAGCCTCATTTGGTAGTTGCTTCCCAATCCAGTGCCCCTGATTATGTTCCGGACATCAAAACATTGTCTGCAGCCAGACACCAACTCTGATTGGTCCACTGAACCTGATGCACTCACATGTCAAATTCAGGTCAGGCTAGACTGAGTGGGAAAACTTTGGTTCAAAACAAATTGTACAACTACTCTTGCATGAAATTAGCTCTGGATATAATTTACAGAAACATTTGCTGTTTATGTACTGAACTTAGTGATAAACATGCAGAGAACTGGACTGAGCTCTTACATGTAGGGTGTGCATGTGCTGCAATTTTTGTTGCAACACTGGGACATGTTAAGACATGTTTTACAGAACCATATTTCAACATGGTTGGGGCAAGGTGTAGTTTTTGCAGTCTGGGTGATCTTGTCAGAGTGCTGAGTAAGCCATTTAATTTTTGTTTTCATTTAGTGTATGGATGTCACTAAGACTAACTAATTTTATTTCAAGGAGCCACAAAATACCAAACATTTCTTATTTATATGTGCTGGAACCTATTTGCATTGTCTTCATTCTGCTGATGGGTCTACATGGCTGTCTGAAAATTAGCAAGATGACACAAATATCTTGTTTGCCGAACCCAACACAGGGGCTTAATTTGTGTTCATATCTTAGTGTAATCTGGTTCAGCACTTCCCAAAACCAGTCTTGGAATGCATGAACTGCATTGGTGTGTGGTGGATGATGGATTTTATAAGGTGAATATGCCAAATTCACCAGATCCAGCTAATGGATATCATCAGAAAGAAAAGTGGAGTGGTCTGGGCAGCAGAACCATGATGGGAAATGAAAATGGTCTCCACTAGTCATTTAGAAATGAAATGTTCTCTGCTGACACAGTATTTATTTTGAAAAGATGTAATGCAAATGTTGTACTTATGTAATCCCTGATGCTTTCAGCAAAAAGACAGACAAAGCCAAAAACTGAGTAACAATTCAGAGCAAAAAATGCAAGATAAGACAATGCATTCAGCAATCAGCTCTTCAGTTCCTGCATTCTTAGCCAAGCTTTGGGCTATGGTGAATGAAGAAAGCACTGATTCAGTTATTGGATGGACAGAGGTGAGTTTGCATGTTTTGACATTGGTTTGGTATGAAAATAATTGTTAGTTTAATATTATATCAACCTTTATTCAGTTTGTGATAAGTTTCCTCTTCTGATGATATATCTGTTGACATTGCCCACACTTGGTTGATGTATTTACATGTAGATAACCCTGATTGGACTGGTACTTTTTACTATCTGACATTTTACATGCTTCAGGCAGCTAAGTGTACCACTTGTGCACATCATAAGCTTAGACTGCAGCCAGAATCAGGTGCATTCTTGTTTAAAATTGTTTTGTTTTCAAATGTCTTTGCCCTTTGTAACAGTGCTCAAATGACCATAATATTTCAGGACCAGAAGTCTTTCTACATCCGAAACCAGTCTGTTTTCTCAATGGAACTCCTTCCTGTCTATTACAAGCACAACAACATGGCAAGCTTTGTGAGACAGCTCAACATGTGTAAGCATTTTCTTTATTGCTATTCCACCATTAGTGTGTGTACTGAACTAGTGTGTTACTGCTTAAAGCAAGGCTTAGGCTTTTGGGACTTTTTGGCCCCTGTCAGGTTTGCTATGGCCTTTTGAAATCATTAGATAGACTTTTGGCATGCAGAATGTGAAACCATGCAAAATGGAAGGCTGCTATTAAGCTTGGGTATGACATGCTACTGTAGTTTTCTCACTAGTAATGCAGAATGACACAAACTGTGCAAGGGTATGTGACATCTGGGAATTGGTCCAAATTATGATGGATGCTGTGTAAATGAAAATATTTGCTGCATTCAATGAAGCATGTGTTTGTTTTGGGTGTCTGGGAGCTATAATACCAAAGCATGCATCCAAGTGCCACTAGAACCATGAAGGGCATCTGGCTGCAGTCTGGAAAGTCCTGGCGCGGGTGCCGGGACTGCACACACAGTGGGGGAGGGGGCGGGGCGTTCATCGCGGCCCTCGCCGTGGGTGGCCGGTAGCGACCGTGGCCTCCTGTGACGTCACCGTGACGTCACCGGCAGACGGCTTCAGGAAGGTGCTGTCTCCGACGGCTGGCTCGCTGCGTAACGAGTCCGACGAGATGATCTTCGCACACTCCGACTTCGTCAAGGACGAGCCGTGGGGCCTGGACAACATCAAGCGGAAGGTAGGCCGCCGCCGCTGCTGGAGAGCCAGCCGCCGTCCGTACATCGGGTGACGCCCGCACGGGGAGTGGGGGTGGTGGGGGCAGGCCGCGTAGGCTGTGCTTGTGGTGGGGGTCGGGGCGTGTGTGTGCCATACCTGTTTGCCCGTCGTTAGGCGCGGGACGCAGCAGTTTATCGGGATCACCACCTGCCACCTGCCAATTGCGAGCAAAGCAGTCACCCGAGAGCTACCGGATCGACTCGCTGCGCTATAAACCGACCTCCCCCTGGCATTGATGTCAAGATAGCAGTGTGAGTTTTGAGGACGTTTTTGGCGGACAATAGTTTATGTTGCATTGTGTTTCTCCTCTAAGCTTCACAGGCGACATGGCTGTTCAAGGCCCAGCATCACGTAGACCATTAGAAAGTTACATAATCGGATAAAAATGCGTACTTACTCATCCACCACCAGGCTCACCCAGTAAACGACACGGCATATGTGCGACACACAGAAGTGTTCGAACGAACAGTGTTTGCTTTTGGGGCTTTGATGAACATATTCGGGGTTACGAAAGGGAGCCGAAGCGTGCACTCTTCAACATGAAATGATCATATAGATCAGCATTCATTTTGCGTTTTGTAACGGTTTAACGGAATCCGGGTTGGATGGCGATGTCATCGTTGTCTGAAGCAACGCTACGTTTAAGGTAACGCTGCTGATGGGTTCGATGCAATTGGTCTTCAGCAAATGGTCGTCGCTATCTACGCTGCGTCTGTCTGATCAATGTTACTTATCGTTGCTTTCTGAGGATTTTTTTCCGTTGCCATGGTGATGCTCGGAGGGATGATACATGAACGCCATTATTGTAATTGAGCCAATGTTTGGCAATGGACCCTCTGTCGTTTGCTTCAGGCCTGTTCGGAATAAGCTCAAAGTATGACTGCTTGCAAGCCACGCCCATGGTGTATTGGAGGTACTTACCAAAACTATTCTGGCTGTTCATAAGAACTTCGAGCACATAATTTCACTGAACAGCAGGGAAAATCGTGCTTCATCCACCGAGCTTACGGCGACAAAAACGAACACTATGGCTCACCACATACTGTGAGCATGTCCAAATTACTGAGGCGATTGCTGAGCGGCCACAGAACGTCTTGGGAGTCAGGCAGCCTTTCAGTGTGGTCTGCTAAGACCCGAATGTGTGGTGAAAACGGTGGGCCAACAGTATAGCACGGAGTATACATGGGATACTCGGAGTATACATCGGATACATCGGCCAACAGTATACATCGGAGCGCAAATACGCGGCGTTAAATGTAAAGCGTGGTCTTCGCTCAGTCCTCAGTTGGCCATTGCTCAGGCTTATTTTGCATATAGGAATTCCAAGCCAGCAATGTTGTCTCTACCGCAGTCGTCTGATTGATTTACCACTACCGCAATCAGCTTCGGCACCGCAAAAGTTTGGTTATAATGCAAGTTGCCTTTCCGTCAGCTCACAGAGCTGGTCAAAGATCCTCTCTTCTGACACTTCGGATGGCGCCGCGAGTGGCGGACGGAATTATCTGCAAAATTTGATTCCTGTGATCGTCCTTGCTTTGTCGTGTTGCATTTCATGTACGAGAACTATTAGCGTGAATTAACACACTTCACCCAAATTGGTATCGGGATAAATCGCGGTGCCAGCTGTATAGCGGCTCGAGCTACTCTATGAATTACTTTCTTTTGGGATGTTCGACTGCTGACCAGCTCCCCCCCCCCCCCCCTCCCGTGTATTACAATGACATCACTGCGTGCCTAAAAGTGGACTGTATAGTGTCTGCCACGCGCCAGCCTGGGGGTACATCGCAGCCAATGATCGGCTCTGCACTGACCACGCCTGCCGGCCAGCGTTCGAACGGCGTGTTCCTCCTGAAAATCGACCGCGCTGTTGGGGCCTGACATTCGCGCAAAAGTGGCGCAGCGACAGACAGACAGTCGGCAAATAATGTGTAGACAAGTGCTTTGGTGCGCTGGTGCTGAAGGCTTGAAAATGTATGAAAAGACCTGTCGCGTTCTGTGGCCGATTTGTGGGTTGTTTCCGGCAGCATTCGACAACATTCGTGGGATTTGTTGGTCGAACCGACCTCTGGCCATCGGGATGTCCGGTGGGAGACGGGAGTGAGGGTGGGGTAGGTGAGGGGGTCAACAACGGGTGCGTGAGAGCCATGCGAGGAGCTTCATCTGCAAGCCAGTTTTCTTGCGCAACATGAGGTGAATCGTGTGCAACTTCGACGGATATGGGCAATAACCCCCCACCCCGCTTTGCCTGTCCGTGCGCGCTGGTAAGTGGTTGTTTGAGTTGTCTGAAGGGCACCACGATATCTGCTTCAAGAGGTAATCGTAAATCGATGGAGCATGGGGATCGCGTTCATCAGATAAAAGCTGTCATTGTGCTGGCACATGCCATGTTATCTTGCGTCGAAGCTGATGAGGTAAACAAAAGCAGGGAAATAACATATCCGGAAGCAACGTTTGAGGTATCCTGTTGTATGTAGCCTACGAACTGCTTACTAAGACGAAGCTAACGATTGTGCAGCCTTGAAATCTGACTCTCCAAATGTCATTTGTAACTAGAGCGTAGTACTCATTCTAAAGGTTTCAAAGCACGCCGTTCTTCCAGAAAGCTAGTACCGGATATATTTGTTCTGTTCCCTTCTTTTTGTTGCGTGATGCCCTCGCGACAAATGACCCTGATGCACACACGCAGTAGTGCTTATCCGTTTTCTTTTTTTAGAAGTCGACGTCCGCAATCCCGGAATGCGCTGTGGGCGCCGCTGGGTGGGGAAAGGGAGACGGGGGGGGGGGGGGGGGGAAGGGCACGCTCTTTATTTCCGGGCGGCCTGTGTGGGCGCTAATGTACCAGCCGACAAAAGCAGGCTTGGGTTCTGATTCCTGCGGACGGCGGACGGACACGGTGTGCAGGTAGCTGTCGCACAGCCCGGCCCGGTTCCCTGTAGAAGATCAGGCGCCAACAAAAGGGGTTCGAACTTTATACTTAACAAAATAAGCCTAAGTTTGCTTCAAAATTAGCTTTTCAAACGCCACAATGCCGAACAAGTGAAATATTGACGTTTGGCACCTGGCCTCTGGCCCTAAAGGTCTGACTAGAACGCCGCCATAGTTGCGGCGTCATCAGGGGAGGCTCGTTTCTCACCTGGTACGTGCTATATTCGGCACTTGGAAGAATTAGTACATCGTGACCCCAAAAATGATGTCAAAGTGAGAAGTGTCATGAGAACTGGGAAGCACGGAACGATTTCGCAACCTTACACATGCTAAACTGGAAGTTTTTTTGCTGGTGGTTGGTCCAGTCCCGCTCTAAACGCGAAGGGGGCAATCTTTTGGTGGGCTGTGATTTGTAACGTGCGCATTGTACGCTTAACGTAGCAGCCCTTACACTTCCAGCAGCGGGTGCGACTGAAGCTTCGCTGGCAGGTGGACAAATGGTGTCCATACCGGCTTGCGTTGCTGAACATAACGTAAATAAAATCGAGCGAAGACATATTGCCGGGACGTTTGCAAATGTGTTTTTGTTTGCTTTGTGAGATTTCGATTATTTTGACGGTGCTGTTTGAAGGCTTCTGTGTACCGTTGAATTAAGGTTACGTTTTACGGTTAAAGGGAATGTTTAACATTTGGAGACATTGAGACAAGCACCAGCTCTGATGAATTAAACTCACTTGTATCTATTTGTATGCTTCCAAGTGCAAACGACTGCCCTAAACAACCAAACTTTAAAACTGTGTAAACGATGCCCTCAATACGTCATCGTTTTATTACGGCATGGAACATTTGCATGACGTCGGAGTTGACGCCAGGTGCCCTGCCAGAATTATTAATGTAGCGGACAGGCTGACTCACTTGTAATGCTTTGACCTGCCGAGAGATGACGCGCGTGTTTGTGCATGCTTGCGTAGCCCCAATATCGTTATGTGCACATGTATTCGCCCATTATCGTGGCGTTCTTGTATCCTTGTCTGTGATTTTATGTCTTTAACATGTATTCACACTCCCGGTTGTGGTGCGTAAGTTATTCGATTCCCAGTCTAATATTTTTCATCTGCCTTCGAAAATACGAGTTATAATGAATAACTTGTATTTTGTTTTATGGTTATTACTCGGAACACTGATACGAGTTATGATAAATAATGTCATCACAACTCGTAACAGGGCCCAAATTCCTGTATTATAAAGCACAAAATGTGATAAGTGCTGCACTCTACATATCACGAGGTTAGAAGGCTAGTTGGTGACCGCTGATGCCACGCACTGTGCTGACACACCAGACGCAAATAATTCGGCGATCATATCTGCTCGTGGTCTTGAACACTACATGGCCAATGAGGTGGCAGTATTCGCGCGGCGTTTATATGGCGTCATGAATGTTCAGGTGTCTTTGAATAGTCTGCACGAAGAATATGCCCAAGTTTGCGGCCGTCAAGCTCAGAAACAAGAAGGGTTAAGCCTTAAAAGGGACATGTGGGTAAACTGCACTGGATGATCTTCAAAGGGGTCACCTCAGTGAAAACCCCATACAAATGTAGATCACTCTCTTAAAGTGTCTTAAAAATCCCAGAGAGACGACAGGGAATCGGCCGTCTGGCAACGGAGCCGTTCCCTCCGCTCTATTCGCTTGATAGCGATCCATTCGCTCGCTGACCAATGCGCCGACCCTGTCCGGGTATCGAGCGCACCAGTTTTTTCGCTGCCCCCATCAACCAGCGTGAGAGCAGGTGCATTCAATGCGTTGGCCTGGATCGATTTAGCGGCACTTCCTGCAAACAGAGATCTCAAGTTTTCGCACGAACTCCGTGCCTCCACGGCGCGCTGTTTTCCACGTAGCCCGGCGCCATGAGGCGCTGAGTGCTTCGGGGCCCGGCCTCGTGCTGCGGGCCTCGCGTCTCGCCTGTTCCACAGTGTGCTCGGTCCTGCGGGCCTCGCGTCCCGCCTGTTCCACAGTGTGCTCGGTCCTTGGCGCGCCGACCGGCTCCTTCAGCGCTCGGCCCTCTGGTAGCGGCTGGGGTCGGCTCAGGGCCGGTGGGCGGGCTGTGCCCGTGGGGGGGGGGGGGGGGGGGGCGGTGGGAAGGGGGAGGAGCCGCACGACCATCTGTCTCTGTCGACTGGCCACGCCGTCCGTGGGCAGCCCAAGCTGAAACGGAGCCTCTGTATGTGAAATTTTCGAATAATCGATTGATTACTCGGATCCGGAGAATGCTTGAATGCTGGAGTGATTATTCGAATATTTGAAATCGTTCGAATGTCTTCTGAAGGCGACATTTCTAGCACAGGGCACCATTGTCCTTACGCAGGCGGCAGTCTTCCCTGTTAAACTGCTAAGCTGCACAGGGGCTGGGTGCTCCAAACAATCCAACGTAGTCGTTTGCGCGACCACAAATTGTGATGGCTGAATACAAATAGTCAACCACATTCAATACAGCACAGTAATCAATGAGGCATCTCTACGATCTTGGTATTTAATGCAGCACAGTAATCAATGAGACGTGTCTACAATCTTGGTTCCGCGATTCACAAATACGCCTCGTCACGACATGGAGTGTTTTTTCTGTTACTAGTCCCTCCCATCTTTCCTCTGCACCCGACATCTTCACATGGCCATGGTGCGGCGGGCAATATATGTCGGATAGAACCCTCACAAAGCCACCACGGTATGAGTCTGAATACCAATGAATGCAGCCCTAATATGTGTTGCGCAAAATGGCCTCGCCGCCGTCGTGCTCGGAAGCCTGCAGCCACCGTCTTGAAGTGAATTGGGTTCTGCTCTGAAATGTATCGCTGTTGCTCCCCTGGCGTACCGGTAGGCTTGACTATAATGATGACGTGATGTGATTAACGCGTGTCGTCATCATGCTCGCCCGGTGGACTGTGCCGAGCAGATCCCACTGCACAAGGACGGCAAGCTGGCGACGAACAGCACCGAGCTGCTGTCGCGGCTGTACGGAGAGGTGAAGACGATGAAGGGCAAGCAGGACTCTTTGGACAGCCACCTGAACAAGATGAAGCGCGAGAACGAGTCGCTGTGGCGCGAGGTGCTCGTATTGCGCCAGAAGCACGCCAAACAACAGCAGATCGTCAACAAGGTAATGAGGCGGACTGGAGCGGGCGCATCGCCCGGCTAGGCGGTGCTGGGGGGGGGGGGGGGGGGGGAGAGGCTCATCCGTACAGCCAGCGGCAGTAGCGACACTGCGGCCGGCATGAGTCGCGAGCTCGCCCCTGTCACACGCAGTCTGAGCAGCTGCGCGACCTGCCGAGTGACCCGTCTCGTGACCCGGAGCTCGCCGTCGTAACGAGGGCCAGACTGTTGTAGGTGGGGACACCTCGCTTCGGCGCGGTCGGCCCCGCGTCTGGTAGCAGGGACAGGGGCGGTCGGGCCCGCCACGGTCCCCGGGGCGTGGCAGAGCTTCAGGTGCCGGCGTGGCCTGGTGCTGTTGACGGCTCGGACGGCCGGCGGGCCTGACCTCGGCCCGCGCAGCTGAAGCGGCCAGCGGCCCCGCAGATGAACGGCCGTGATGGTGTTGGACGGCGTCCGGAGCCAAACTGTTGCTGACTGGTATCGCGTTCCGGCCAGGGTACCGCCACCACCACGCGGGCTAGGTCGCGTCTTATTGCCCGCCGCTCGCCTGGGACTCGAGCGAGCGCGCACCTGCGCTGACCAGTCAGTAGGGCGCGGCGAGTCTGGGACCCCGCGGCACCGCGGCGACTGCAGTGCGTGCGGCCGCTGGTTAGGCGTCTCGGCCGCCGGCCCGATCGGCGACGGGCGCTGGTCGGATCGCAATCGGTCATGTCACGACCGTCGCCGGCCCGTCTGCGGCGCGCGGCCGCACGCCGGCGCGGCCGCTGGTCAGGTGTTTCGGCCACCGGTCGGCGTTTCGGTTTCGGTCGGCGACGTGCGCTGGTCGGAGCACAGTCAGTCGCGTCACGGCCGTCGCCGGCTCGTCTGCGGCGCGCGGCCACACGTCGGCGCGGCCCGGCCGCTACAAGGTCTTGCCGCCGGCGCCAACGGCCGGGCGCTGGCAATCTCCTCAGCTGTCGGTACTGGCGATGTTTCAGCCGCGGCTGACCAAACCCAATGCGGGAGCTCAGTGTATGGCTTGCCCGTCAGCAGCTGCCAGCGGTTTTTTGTGCCTGTTCGACGCATCTACCTCCGGGCTGGCACAGTCAACATGAAACGACGTACGCTTCGGCTGCGTAATGTCACGTGACCTGAGCCGGATGTATGGTGATGATGGACCGATAAAGAAACTGAAATCTGTTCAAAGTCGATTTAGCGAGGTAATCATAGCTGTCATCTGAATCCTTTTGGCTTTGGCTTTTGACAGGTGACCGTCCCGTCTCGCTGTGCGTTTCTAGTCTTGACAGCGGCCGCCATACGCCTGAATGTTAATGCGTTCTGTAAGTCTGTGGGGATGTCCATTGCGTCCCCGGTATTGATGTGTTGTGGTTCTAGGCTGGCACGCCCCATGTTTCCGAGTTGGGGACAGGACATACACAGGCCGCGGCCGGCGGCGAGTCTCCGCTTCATGACATGCCCCCTCCCCCCCCCCGCGCTGGGTCCCGGCACCAGGTCCTCCATGAAGCACCCTGCTCCGCCTCCCCCCGCGCTGGGCCTCGGCGTCAGGTCCTCCATGAGGCACCCTGCTCCGCCACTCCCCCCCCCCCCTCCCCCGCTTGCGCTGGGCCTCGGCAACAGGTCCTCCATGAGGCACCCTGCTCCGCCACCCCCCCCACCCCCTCCCCCCTCCCCCCTCCCCCGCTCGCGCTGGGTCCCGGCGTCAGGTTCTCCGTAGGGCACCAAGCTTCGCCCCGCCCCCCCCCCCCCCCTCCCCACGCTGGGCCTCGGCGCCAAGTCCTCCGTGAGGCACCCTGCTTCAGCCTCCCCCCGCGCTGGGCCTCGGCGTCAGGTCCTCCGTGAGGCACCCTGCTTCAGCCTCCCCCCGCGCCACACGCCGGCCCCACGTCTCACGTCTCGCTGGCGGTGCGGCCCTGAGCCCGTGCTGACGCCGCCCCGCTCCGCCCGCAGCTGATCCAGTTCCTGGTGTCGTTCGTGCAGCCGGGCCGCGGCTCGGCCGGCATGGGCCTCAAGCGCAAGCAGCTGCCGATGCTGGAGGACACGCTGCAGGGCGAGCCGAGCGCCAAGACGCCGCGGCTCAGCCGCACCTTCTCGCTCGACGACTCGAGTGCCCACCTCGATAGCAGACGGGTCAGTGGGCGGATGGGGTCCGGACGTCTCGAGTGCCCACCTCGATAGCAGACGGGTCAGTGGACGGATGGGGTCTGGACGTCTCGAGCGCCCACCTCAGCAGACGGGTCAGTGGGCGGATGGGGTCTGGACGTCTCGAGCACCCACCTCAGCAGACGGGTCAGTGGGCGGATGGGGTCTGGACGTCTTGAACGCCCACCTCAGCGGACGGGTCAGTGGGCAGGGTGGGATGGAGTTAGGGTCTGGCAGAAAGTTCAAAATGTGGGGTACTTTCCAAAGTTACAGCACTTTGAGGAGCTTGTTCTGGAAACGTATTCTGTTCAGGTGGATGCACATTCTCCCTGTCCCTGAATAAAGATGTGATGGCTGCAAAGCTTGGATTGAGGTTGATCAAGATCTGAATTTCACACCTACGAATACCTCTATTGGATAAATTTTGTGTTACATGTGCGCTGCGAACGATCACAAATATCCTGGACTGCAGGTCGGTCCCTTCGGCACAACGAGTTTCCTTATGCCGTGTATGCCATCTTATGTCATGGTATGCATGTCAACAATTTGGGCTTGTTCTCAACATCGCACGTTGTAGAATTATAAGTGAAACTTTACGCTCATTGCCGGCCGACGCATTTCTAATCATACTTAGGCAGCTCTTTTTTCTGAAATTTGTGTCCTGCTCTTACAAACCCCTGGTTCCGAAACTAAAACTCCGACTTTGAACCGGGACTGCTGTCGCCGTCAGGAGAGCCAACACGTGTGTCTGTGGCTGGGGGAGGGGGAGGGCAGCCCCGGATCGCTGTCGCCCTACGGACAACCAATAAGTGTGTCTGCGGCTGGGGAAGGGGGAGGGCAGCCCCGGACCGCTGTCGCCGTATGGACAGCCAATAAATGTGTCTGTGGCTGGGAAAGGGGGAGGGCAGCCCCGGATCGCTGTCACCCGCTGGACAGCTGACACGTGTGTGACAGCATTGGTCAGTCCAGGGCCGCAGCCAGCCTCCGGGCAGCCAACGCCTCAATGGGACGGGGAGGGCGGGGGACCAACGGTGGCGACCCAACCTCCCGCTGCTTTCACCAGGGGACCGGTGTGGCGGCGGTCGGAAGTTGGACCCGGGGCGATCAAGGGCATCAGGGTTAGGCGCAGGGTGTGCTCCAGTGTTTCACACAGTTGAAATGGTTGGGTAGGGAGTTTAAGCAAAGCAAAGTGGGAGGAAATTGTGGTCTGCGTACTGGCCACGCGTACGACACTCAAAGACACCCGGTGTGTGGCGCCGGGAGAGCTCGATGTCTGCTGGTGCCCTACGTTATTGACCGCGGGCTTCGTCATCCACTCGCGTCCAAGTTTCGTTTATGAGGGTTCGGGCCACGGCCTGGAGTGCGGCATCATTCACGTTACGTGATATTTCACATGACGATTCCGGCGTGCTCGGCCGAGGCTAGCCGTTTCTTTTTCTTGCAGACATCGAGTTTTTTACTGCAGATACGCCTCGTTGGGGCTGATTTGACCGGCCTTGGAGCGTGCCTCTGTGCCGTGTTGGACTGCTTGAGGGGGCCGCCAGGTCGCCGAGTCGAGTTCGGGCGGGACGGTCTTTGTTACGCGGTCCTGGGATCGGTCAGCACCCGACGCCATCCCGCCAAGGCACTGCGGCGGCGCACTGGCACGGCCGGACGTTTTATGTAATGCCGTCGCCGGGCCACTTGCGTGTGGCCGCGGAGGAAGCGAGGAGGGGGAGTGTCACTTGTAGCCGCCGTTACCGGTCCGCTGGCGGTTGAAGCCTGGCACGAGAGGCCAGGCGGCGGCTGGCTGTCCGGCCACCCGCCGTCCCCGTCTCGGTGGCCCCCGACGGCCGGCCGTGCAGCCCGGGACTGTCTGTTGGGGCTGGGGCCGGGCGGTGCCGCGCCTCCGACCGTCGGCGGGGTCACGCGCTCCCGAGGCGGCCGCCGGTCGGGGCGCGGGCGACGAGCGGGGAGGGGACACGTCTTGGGCTGACGGGAAGCTGGGAAACAGCCGCGATCTACAGACGAATCGGAGCAGTCGTGTTGAGTCTGTTTAGTAGATGTTTAGCTCGGACTAACGGCGTTCTCGCCAGTGGGACGCCGACCGTGGCGTGGGACGGGCAATGCGATGAAGAGATGCTATCACCATGCAGATGGCACCTAAAGGTGACGCGACACCCATCGTTTTTGGGAACCCCCGCAGATGGGCTTTTTGATGAAGTTTTGAAAAAGCGCAGATGAAGTTTTTGAAAAGTGCGACTAGTTCTGACGGAAATTCACCGGGCTCTGCACCCAGTCAGTTGCCACGTCCCCGCCCGTATCGGCTTAGGCCACAGTGCGTTGTATTTTAAATCTGCCTCGTAAGGGATGACATTGACGGCTTCTTGGTCTACTTCTGGCTGGTCTGTGCATAGAACTGTGTTGAGGTCGCGCAGTTATTTTTTGCTGGTTCATTGACTTGTATCGCGCAGCTGGTTACACCTTTTTATCTGCTCTGATGGCCGACATCTCACACCAGTCCTTAAATACACCGGTCGGATTCGTGATCCGGAAACACCGGAAACGGTGTTAAATACATCGGAAACGGTCGGATTCGTGATCTGCGCTTGTTTGCATGACGTTGCACTACTTGGTGCATCCGCAAATTCGTCGCTATTCTGGTACAATTATGACGGCTGCCTCTGGGGGCCCGACTTCCGGCCGACGGAGGGATTGAGCGCGGCTGCTCATGGTAGCCTGCACAGGCACACCCGGGCCCAGACTGTTTCCAGAGCGGTAGTCCGAAAGCTCCCCCGCGTAGATAGTGTTGTTTGTTATCATGTCTGTGACGCATGGGGGCCGAGACTGCGGCATGCTTCCGAGCATGTTTCTGAGCCGTGTGCTTCAGCTTTTTCGCAAAATGCATGTTCCATTACAGCTGAATGTGGAGATGACCTAGTGCTGAGAGCGTACTGTTGCAGAAATACGCAGCCTGATTGGGCGGTTTAAGTGCATTACAATTATGGCAGCAAAGCCTTGATTTGGCGCGCGGCACCGCGCGTGGGAGGGTGCGCACTAGGGCGTTTAGTGTAGCACCGTTAATTGCCTCCCTGGGTCACGCCCCTGCTGTGTTCCCGTATGCACCGGCGTCTGCCGGCCATGTGGCGGCCACCGATCCGGGCGTGACCCGCCGCTGAGCGCCGCACTGGTGTCGGGTCTCATGACGTCACGTGTGTCCCGCAGTCGACGGCCAACTCGCCGGGCGGCCCGGTCATCCACGAGGTCACGGACCAGGTGTTCTCGCCGTCCGACGACGTGGTGGTGGCGTCCTCACAGCTGCCCATGGACTTCATGGCCTCCCCCGAGTAAGTAGCCTCCGGTCGCCGCGCGGCCCCGCTGGCGCCGATAGGGTTCGCGTGCCAGCCGCCTGACCCGGCCGGTTGTGCGGTCTGACCTGGCCTGACCTGGCGGCGGCTGATTTGAGCGGAAGCCAGTTTCCCAGCGTGATATGCTGAGCACCAGATGGCGCGAGTGTTTCGTGGTAGTTGGCACTTTTGGGCGCCTCGCCTGCGCAGTCATACAACGCCCACGGTGCGAGTGTCTCCAAAGCGGGCTGAAGCAGAGGAGCGTCGCTTCTCCCGTGTCGGTAGCAGAGGGCGGCGACTGATTACGCTGATCAGTGCAGTCGCGCTGACGAAGCCCTGGTCATGACGAGCAGGGGAGAGAGTATTGATTCCCGAGATATGAGCACAGAGTGGACGCCGAGCGGTCGGATTGGGGCGTGCGCAGCCCGACAGTCGCAGGCCGGCGCTGCACGTCTCGTCCTTGCTGGAACATTCGCATGGTCTTTTACACAGACTGGCTATACGACGCTTAGTCAAGGCGGGGTCCGTGTAAGCCATGTCTGCTCACCGATGGCCAAATTACCACATTGGTTCCGAGAAGGCTGGGCTCAGCAAGCTTCCGCGAAAGCGGCCGGTTTTGGTTCACTTTTAGCTTCCCTGGACTAGTGCAGTAAAAACTAGCGCGCTTCCATGTCTGACATCACCATCGCCGGAAGGACGGAACGCTGGTGTAGCTGGTATAGCTGGGGCGGCATTTTGGATGTGATACTACCGTGGAAACGAGCCAGCCACCGTGTGCAGCCGTCAGGAAGCACGCATCTCATCGGACCTGCGACGTCATACTGTGATCAGTCGCAGGTCGGCCCGGCCGGCCGGCGTCGGGCAGGCTGGGACGTGACCCGCACTGAGCGCACCTCCCACCACGAGTGTTCACCGCGCACCTGTCCGGGCGAGGGCGTAGCCGTGTCAACCGCAGCACTGCTACTCTGACCCGCGGCGGCTCTCTCCGCCCGATTGGCGGCAGTATTGAGTAGGTCGCGTGCCTGCGCCGGGACCGCGCCGCTTCCCAATGAGTCGGCTGCGTTTGCGTCACAGTCCCTCCCCTCCGCCCTCGCCCGGCGGACATGGTGCTGGAGGTCGCTGTGTGCGTCAGGAGCTGCGGCTCGTAATTGCGTGGCGTATTGGGACCATTCAGTTCTCGGTTCGCGGGCAGCGATCCGGCGCGAGGGCGGCGGCGTGGGCGCGCTTGTCTGGCATGGCGGCCACCGCGCGTGATTCCCGCCGGCGGCGTCGTGCGTCGACGGGGCGAGCATGCGTAGGTGGAGGTTTGGGCGTGGTGGTGACGCAGGGTGATCAAAGCGGCTGTTGAAGGCTCCGGGGTGATCGCGCACTGGGGCGATGCGTTTGCGTGAGGAAGGTGAGGATTTGGCGCCGGCGGGCCGCGTGGGCTCGGCTCCCGCGGCCGCCTGCTCGCTGGCGCGCTGCGGCACGGGTTGCGACGGGATGCTGCCAGCGGTAGCGCTCTCAAACCGCCGCTTGCCGCTGTCACTGGTGCAGGCTGGGTCTCCACTCTGGTGCAACATGACAGGTCGGCCAGCGGTCCTCCAGCTGTCTGTCACCACCACTGGTGCGAGCTGGACTCGGGCCCGGCTCACTGTGAGGCCCCGGCCAGCGGTCCTCCAGCTGTCTGTCACCACCACTGGTGCGCATGCCGCCTGACTGACCGCGCTGTGCTCGATAAAAGGGCATGGTATCCCCTTGGCCAGTAGAATGGCTGCTGCTCCTGAGTAGTTGCCACCGCGCAGGCAAACTTGGACTGGCAAGTGCTCCAGTTGATGCCCTCGATCTAGCAGGCGATTGTCCGTCGTGTGAGCGATCAGGCCCGCGATGCCAGTCACAGTGCAGGTGATCAGCCAGCTGGCGGCTGAGCGGGCGCGATAAAGGTGGTCGCGCCGGTGGGACCGTCCGGGACAGCGCGCCACGGGTCCGCCGGCGGCGAGCCTGGCTGGCCGCCGGCTGGGCGGGTACGGCCTCGCCCCCCTCCCCCCGCGCCAGCCGGGCCTAGACGGAGTGTCAGAGAGCGTGGGGCAGGAGCCTGGCTGGCCGCCGGCTGGGCGCATGCCGCCTCGCTCCCCTCCCCCCCCCCCCCCCCCTCCCGCGCCAGCCGGGCCTACACAGAGTGCCACAGAGCGTGTGGCAGGAGCCTGGCCGGTGTCGATGATCCAGTGTCCGGTGCTGGGACGGAGCCCAGCTTCCAGCTGTGGTTTGTTCGGTGTACCTGACTGCAGGCTCCCTCACGGCTCTGTAGCGCGTCTGGGATACGAGAAGCACGGGGTTCGATTCTCCGCGGTGCCAGCCCCTTCTGCCAGGGTGAGAGGCAGGCGACGCCGTGTAGCCTCGGCAGCTGAGTGCGTCGTAGAGCCCCAATGACACATGCGGTGATGCATGCCCTGCGGATCACCGGCTGCTGGTGGTGACATGTATCCGTGCTGGTCTACTGACCCTGAGGTCTGTGTCCGCACCGGCCGGTCCGTGCCTGCGTGTGTGTGCGTGCGCGTACGTTTGTGCGTGTGTGCGTGCGCGTGCGTTTGTGCGTGTGTGCGTGCGCGTGCGTTTGTGCGTGTGTGCGTGTGTATGTGCTGACTGACGTCTGTACTGACGGCTGTGTGTGTCCGTGTTTTGCGCGGCAGGCGGCCGTCCACCGTCGACTGGTCGCCGGTGGCCGAGCAGCTGGCCGCCAGCCCGGGCCCCAGCAAAGTGGCCGACCCAGCGGCGCTGCAGCAGCAACAGCAGCAGCCGCAGAAACCCCCCAAACAGACACAGCAGCAGCAGAAGCAGCAGACGACTCTGCAGCACCAGCAGCAGCAGCAGCAGCTGCAACAGGTCCAGCAGCAGCATACTCAGCAGCAGCACCAGCAGCACCAGCAACAGCAGCAGCAGCAGCAGCAGCAGCAGCAGCAGCAGCAGCAGCAGCAGCAGCAGCAGCAGCAGCAGCAGCAGCAGCAGCAACAACAACACAACAGCAACAGCAGCAGCAGCAGCAGCAGCAGCAGCAGCAGCAGCAAGCAGCAGCAGCAGCAGCAGGAGGAGGAGGAGGCCCAGCAGCAGCAGCAGCAGCAGGACTCAGTCGTGGCGCTGCCCTCGGAAGCCAGCACTGAGCCGTGAGTAGAGGTCCGCTTGCGGCCCCCAGTCGTCAGCGCCACAGTATCGCCTTCACAGCGCCTTTCAGCACCTTCCAGCACCCATATGTACATGTGCATCGCCCTTTGTATTGCGGCGACACCAAGCTGGCGGTTTTGCGACCAGCTCTGAACGAGGCTAGCCTCACCAAGGTCATGTCACTCAAGCATCGGAGCTCCCCAACGGCAACTGGTGTCCTGGCGACCTCTGTCCGACTCCCTTGTCCCCCCCCCCCCTCCCCCTCCCCGACTGTAGCCCAAGCCGTGCGTCAGCTGACTGGGCTCGGACTGCCCTGACCAGTCTACCGTTCAGCTTGCTGCGCCCTGTCTGGCGGCGTGCCCTGCCCTCTGACCGACCGCCTCGTGCCGTCAATCGCCAGGACCCCGGTGCTGTGCGACAGCCTGCTGGAGAGCATCCAGGCCGATCTGGACGGCCTGCGCGGCCTGATGGGCAGCCCCCACTGGCCCATCGACACCATCTCCATGCAGAACGTGAGTGTGCCTGCCGCAGCGGCCTCACACCGCGGCAGTGTCGTCCCGTGTCATCCTGCACCTTGTACCCACTGCGGCCATGTTGTTCCATGTCGTCCCGTGTCGTCCTGCACCCTGTCGTGCCGGCGGCCGAGAGCGGCGTCGGGCGGTGGCGGCCGGTCGCTGGTCACGCCTGGGTTGCCGCCGGTCGGCCGGTGCCGTCTCGGCCCTCAGCGGCAGGCCCCACCGAGCTGGCGGCACCAGCTCGGTTCGGACCGCCGGCCTGCCCATCGCCGTGTCGCAGGCTCCACGCATTCGGCACTCATCGAGACGGAGGTGACCCACCACGGATGGTTGTGCCGGTTCCGTTGTGAGCGCCGCGCTGTCGTTTGCTTGACCGTGGCTGCACCGGAACCGCTCAGCCTTAACTTTGGAAACAGCTCCAGCTCGTGTGGTGCCACCAGCTCCGTTTAGAACAGTTCTGGGAGGGCAGAGCACATGGGTGAAGGAAGTGAGCGTTAAGAAGGAAATGGCGCTGGGCAACTGAATGTATGTAGGGGAAGACTCCAAGCCACAGTGATGTACTCGCGCTGCCCGCCCGCTCCGCCAAAGTGTGGGGCAGGCGACGCCACATGCCTTCGGCAGCTGGGTCCGTTGTCGAGTCCCAATGACGCACACCTGTGGGTCACGATAACGTTTTGGTGTTGCGTTCGCCTGGTGATTATTTTGCTATACATTCGTCATAGTGCGGCCTTTTATGTCCTACCGACGCTAACTTCGGCCGGGTTAGGTATTTAACCACGCTCTTGCGTCCGTGGTGTGGCCGGTGTCTAGACGCGTGATGGCTATTTAGGGCATCCTGTAAGCCTCCTGGGTCTTGCCTCCCATATTGCAATCGTCATATTGGGTCCGGTCCGAGGATATTGGCAGTACGCAATGGCTTCGTTGTGGCTCGAGAGCAGGCGGCTGCTGCAGCCGCGTGCAATTGTAGACAACACCCGACAGGCTGCGGGTAGCGTTTCGCGGCTCGTCAGACGTAATGAGGGCGGGGCTTCGCCGGAAGTGGGCGGGTTCCGGCCGCTGGCGCGTGGCTTCCGTCGGCGTCCGGCAAGGCGGCAGGCGGCAGGCCGGCAGGCGTCCGCTGTCTGCCCCGTCGTCTGGGGGCGGGCCGTCGCCTTGACTGACACGTACCCCGGATTTGGCCCGTGGCCCCTAGTCTGGTCCACGACCCGTGATCTGGTCCGTGCCCGTGATCTGGCCCGTGGTCTGATTTGGCCCATGAACCGTGATCTGAACTGATTTGTGGTCCATAATCTGATCCGTGGTCCGTGATTGGGCCTGTAGTTTGAAATCTGGTCCATGACCCGTGATCCGGCCCATGGTCGGTGACCTGGTCCATGGCCGTAATCCGGTCCGTGTTCCGTGATCTGGCCCGTGACCCATGGTCTGGCCCGTGGTCTGTGATCTGGTCCGTGGTCCGTGGTCCGTGAACTGACCCGTGGGTAGTGATCCTACCAAAACCCGTGATCTGACACGGTGGCCCGTGACCTAGAGACCCGCATTGCGGGGCGGTGGGGGGGGGGGGGGGGGACGAGTAGAACGTGCTATGTAATCACTTGGTGTGCGATGGAATAATGGTGTTGTCCGTTGATGTGGGTCTCACTCAGCTGGGACGGCCATGCGCCGCTCCCGCCGGCTGTATTCAGCCGGTTACCCCGCTTGCCGGTCTGCTGTCCACTCAGCGGGAGTGCTCCTGCAAGAGTGCTCCGCCGTCGACGACCCGTGCCTGCGGGCCTGTGTCACACGTGCCCTGATTGCCTGGCGCACGACGTGCACCCCAAATCGGAAGCGCGACTCGATCGGCCGACGAAGAATGTCACGTGGCGGGCTCGTGCGGCAGGCCGCTGTCAGCCGTACGCTCGGATGTGCTCCGGGAGGGGCGCCCCAGCGGGACGCCGACAGCTGGACCGATTGGGGTCTGGCGATGTCCGGCAGGCGCGTCAGTGGCGACGGCTGCCGGCGGCGGGCCGGCCACGCCACTGGACCCGGTGTCAGGCGGCGTCCCTGCTCCTCGTGCGTGTTTCGGTGTCAGGCGGCGTCCCTGCTCCTCGTGCGTGGTCGGGTGTCAGGCCCCTGTGAGGGGTCCGGTGTCAGGCGGCGTCCCTGCTCCTCGTGCGTGGCCGGGTGTCAGGCGGTGTGCCTGTTCCCTGTGAGGGGTCCGG